>NW_022589708.1:1202307-1215600 GCF_004348235.1 Phoca vitulina
AGTGATTTGCACTTGTATCATGTGCATTTTGGATAATTTGTTAGAAGATTCTTGATCCCATTCAAGCCTCCTATTTATTGGGTGGTCACTCTGGTTCTGTTCAGTATGCGGGACCTGGCCCCCTTTTGTGAGCCGTAATTCCAATGACAATTTAGTTTTGGGGGCTCTTTCAATGCAATTAAGGTCTGCTTCACATTCAGCAAGGTTCAAAATTTTAATAAGCATGAATTCACTTTTTAATTAGAAAAACGAAAACTCAGTATGGACGTGTATTTCATATCCCATGTGTGAGGACGGAGGGCACCAAGATCCAAGTGAACTCCAGAGTCAAAGCAATGACTAACGTAGCAGTGGTCTCTCCCGTGGCCAGGAAGGGAGGGCACAAGTGAGCGGGTCAGTCTGACCTAATGCCAGGTAGCACCAATTAGCTGGTGTACAACCTCTGGGTTGTACCCACTGGGTAAGGATGTGCCCGTCTCAGACATGCTCTTCAGCATCTGAGAGGCGTTTGCTCAGCGGCCGGAGCTGGATTCAAAGTTAGGGCTTCAGCCTACGAAGCTAGAATGTCCCTCTCAGGAAAGAAGATACATAGCAACACAATCCTAACTAATTAATTAACGTTGCACATGTAAAACATGGTTATAGAAGGTTTATATACGCAATCTTAGCAGCAACTCACGTTCCAAGTGGACAGTGATGCTCTAGAGGGTGGTTTGTGCATCACGTAGACGAAGCTATCTCTGCTTGCTGAGTCATGAATCTCTGCAGACCAGGCCTTTGCTCAGGGATTACTACTATTGAAATAATTTTATATATTTTGACCTTTTGCTACTTTTCAATTTATCTTTGATTAAATTTTAATACACGAAATAATACAATTTTCACACACATGTAATGCTGAATTAGGCTTCATTTTAAAATAGATTCAGCATAATGAAATGAGTCTCTCTGCTGGTCTTTTAGTGTAATCCTGAAAAAATGCAAACACTGAAATCTACTAATAGACTTCCCATAGCCTCTTTCATGGCTGTGATTTTCAAAAAGCTCACCAGGTATTTTTAAACATTAGCTTGGTTGAAACCTTTCCAAATCTTGCAAGGGAAAGATGTTTGTTCTACATTAAGGGCTAGAAAGCTGACGGTGGCAGAACTAGCATGCCCGGAGCCACATGGCCAGTGGTGGGCTTGAGGCCAGGCTTTCCGAAGAATGTTACGGGACCCTTTGCTGCCTCCTGCTTTCTCTTACCCTTGGTGGAGTGGGACAGTCTTGCAAGCATTCTGCAAACAAGACAGACTCTTCCAACAGTACCTTTTCTCAGGAAGGCGAAGACTGTGGGCCAGTATAGAAGAGACTTATCTGTGGAATTATGAGAATTCTATTAATGATGTAATGCTTACTAGATTTATTCTGTAAAACCGGTTGATTCAACTAAACCTGCACTTCCCCTCTCAGGTAGCAATTCAGCCGTCTGGCCTGCAGAGGGCAGCACGAGGCCGGCTCAAGGAGGATGCTCCACGCGGTGACCAGCATCCCCAGGCCTTGCTCCCTGGTCACCCGAAGCCCATCTTGGGCCCTGAGGGGCACGGGTGTCCTGGCGCCATGAAGTCGTGCAGCGCCTAGTGGCAGGAGGCAGTCTGGTCCTCTGTGTGTTTACAGAATGGAGGTGAGAAGATTCTGAACCGAATACACATTTTCTCAACTACTTTTTCCATCTGGAAATCCTGTCGGTAATTGGGAGTGTGTTTTTTCTGCATCACATGTATTGAACGCTATCTTCAAAAATATTTCTGACTGTATGTCCTGCAACAGAATCCCAAATCATTTCCTGAGAGCCACACACACACACAGAAAAACATACAGAAATAGCAGCTTTGTGACATTGTAAAAGTCAATTGGTAAAGATTTTTTTAAATATACAATTTTATATAATTGTATATTACAATCTTACATTGAGATTTTTAATATGCAATTTTATATTGAGTTCTTAATCTCCTAATTTTTTAATAGTGTTAAAGTAAGAAGTATGAATGCATTTTATAGACCATTACTACTCAAATAAGGATTTTAAATTCAAATTCCAAGTTGTACCTTAAATTTCTGTTACAAAGGTATAATTAGGTAGTGAGCTGGTGAGCTGTAAGAGAAAGACCATCAGCTTGGAAGACACACGAATTCTAGCCTCTGTTTGGCCATTTCCTGCTATGTGAGCTCGGGCAAAGCACACAACTTCTCTGAGCCTCGGTCTCCTTATTTCTAAAACAGGGACCATAGTTCCTGCGTCAGGGAGGTCTGCTGAGGAAAATCGTCTCACTTATAACTCTCCATTATGAGTATAAATATAATGCAAGGCAGACGCACGGTGTTATTTATAAGAGTTTAGTTTGTGTAGCGTTTTATCCAGGGTATTTATCTTCTCCATCCATGGTCTGACCAGGAAGCCACAATTTAGAGCATTTACGTGCCTTTGCAACAATCACACAGACGGTCAATGGCAAAGCCAAGACCTATAGCTCTTCTCTGGCGCCAAACCCCGTTCCCTTTCTACCTCACGGTACTACCCAAATTTGTGACGGGTCATATGGAGACATAGAGACTACAGTCATCCCCAAATCACACTAACTTTTAATAAGATTGGCTGAATGAGAAATTCAGCTTCAAGGAAACGTTTTTGGTAAAGACTTAGGGCAATTGTTCAATCCAAATTCATGGCTTTACAAATGGGCTCTGCCAGTGGTTTGGATCCAAAGCTATTTTAAAATGGCTTTAATGTTTCTTATATGTAATAAAGAAAAATTTGAAAACAAACTGGATGTCCAGGAATATGAAGAGGGAAATTAATAACATAAATTATGATATATCCATCAGGACAGGATATTATGCAGCCATTAGTAGTCTGTATCCTGTTTGATGACATAGAAAGACATGAAGTAGAATACTGAGTGAAGTGGGAAGCCGCAGAAGAGTGTGTGTAGGATAATTCCAGGTGCGTGTTCACACGTGCACATGGAGGAGGAGACTGGGTGTAGACACTGAACCACGTGTGATGACTACACCTATGGGTGGGATTATGTCCCATCGTTATGTGTTGGTGGTTTTTTCTGGTTTCTCAATTTTTCAATGTACATTCTTATCTTGGAAACAGAAAAAAATTAATTATTTTTTATTATTTAAGTATAGTTGATATACAATGTAATGCTAGTTTCAGGGGCACAGCAGTCTTACACATTACGCAACGCTCACCACAGTAAGTGTAGTCACTGTGTTACCGTACAACGTTGTTACATATTATTGATTACATTCCCTATGCTGCACTTTTCATCTCCATGACTCACTAGTTTTATATCTGGAAGTTTGTACCCATTAATCCCTTCCACCCGTGTACCCATTCCCCCTTTGCAACAGTCAGTTTGTTCTCTGTACTTATGAGTCTGTTTCTGGTTTTTGTTGGTTCATTTGTTTTGTTTTTGAGATTCCACATATAAGTGAAATCATGATATTTGCCTTTCTCTGGCTTATTTCACTTAGTATAATACTCTCTAGGTCCATCCATGTTGTCACAAATGACAAGATCTCATTCTTTTTTATGGCCAAGTAATATTCCATTATATATATATGCACATACCATATCTTCTTTATCCACTCATCAATCGATGGACACTTGCGCTGCTTCCATATCTTGGCTATTATAAGTAATGCTACAATAAACATAGGGGTGCATGTATCTTTTCAAATTAGTCGTTTCATTTTCTTTGGGTAAATGCCCAGTAGTGGAATTACTGGGTCATATGATAATTATATTTTTAATTTTTTGAGGAACCTCCATACTGTTTTCCACAGTGGCTGCAGCAGCTTGCCTTCCCACCAACAGTGCACAATGTTCCTCTTTTTCCCACATCCTCACCAACACCTGTTGTTTCTTTTCTTGATTCTAACCATTCTGACAATTGTGAGGTGATATCTCATTGTGGTTTGTTTTTTTTTTAAGATTTTATTGATTTGAGAGAGAGAGAGAGCTAGAGAGAGCATGAATGGTGGGAAGGGGCAGAGGGAGAGGGAGAAGCAGACTCCCCGCTCAGCAGGGAGCCCGATGCGGCACTCCATCCCAGGACCCTGGGATCATGACCTGAGCTGAAGGCAGACGCCCAACCGACTGAGCCACCCAGGCGCCCCCTCACTGTGGTTTTAATTTGTATTTCCCTGATGATCAGTGATGTTGAGCATCTTTTCATATGTCTGTTGGCCATCCAGATGTTCTCTTTGGAGAAATGTCTGTTTAGGTCTTCTGCCCATTTTCCATCAGATTATTTGTGTTTTTTGTTCATCTGTTTTTTGATATTGAGTTGTATAGTATCAGTTCTTTATATATTTTGGATACTAACACTTTTTTTAAAAAAAGATTTTATTTGTTTATTTGACAGAGAGAGAGAGAGAGCGTACAAGCAGGGGGAGGGGCAGAGGCAGAGGGAGAAGCAGGCTCCCCGCTGAGCAGGGAGCCCGATTCGGGGCTCGATCCCAGGACCCTGGGATCATGACCTGAGCCAAAGGCAGTCGCTTAATCAACTGAGCTGCCCAGGCGCCCTTGGATACTAACTCTTTACTGGATAAGTCATTTGCAAATATCTTCTCCCATTCAGTAGGTTGTCTTTTCATTTTGTTGATCGTTTCCTTCAGTGGGCAAAACCTTCTTATTTTGGTGTAGTCCCAATAGTTTATTTTTGCCTTTAATTTAATTAGTTAGCTAATTAATTAAATGAATTTAAGATTAATTTTTAGAGAATTGTGTGTCTATAACATTGCCAATAAAATCAAAACAATTTTGTAGGTGAATATATGGAGACAGTTTTTCAGACTAAAAGATGCCAAAGGAAAACCTTAGAAATGTACAAAGACTGTGTGAGCTGAAAACAAGAGGCCTCAGAGCCCAGGGACTCTGGGTGGTGGGAGAGGTGGGGGAGGTGGGGAAGAACCTAAGGAAACCCCGCAGGAATTGAGGCAGAGCATTGGAATTTGACTGGGTTTTCTTCACACAAGAAGGTGGGGAATCCTATTAGTTCATCACTAAAATGCTTTTGGGAATTCTGGAAATAGAGCTTAAGCAGTGAGCTTTTTACTGGGAAGTCTGCTGTAGGTTAGAGAAGGTGGACAGTTGCTCGGCTGACATCACAGAGTTGGGATGTCATCCTGGAGCAGAGTGAGCCAAACAAAATTCCCCGCACGAAGCCGAAGCGGACCAAACAGACTCCTCCCCTCCTTTCCTGCCCTTCCTGTGACCTTGGACCCCACCCTGTATACCAAGGATGAAGTGTGTTAAATTTGTGGATGTTTTTAGCTTTTAAGATTGTTATGTTGACTTCTTAATAGTTTCTGAATTTAAAAACAAAGCAAAACAAACCTACCAAATATAGAGAATTAGTTATTAAGTAAAATTGTCAGGAGAGAACCAAGACCCAGTTTTAGACGGAGCAAACTGAAACAACCCACTTCCAATACAAAGGGTAACACGGGAGTGCTTGGTGCTCGGGTTTCCCAAACCGGCGACGCGGCAGGATAACGACGAGCCGGGTCAGTTTACACTCGACGTGATCATCGGGTTCTTTTCAACGAGAGTCAGAAATTAATAAAATACTGCAGTTCTGGTTTTCGGGTTAGAAAGAGGCTGGGGAGTTAACTGACTTGCCCCTGTCAGCAGCAGACGGGCCACCGCTGTCCGTGGCTCCGTGGCTCCGTGGCTCCGGGCGGTCGTCGCTTTGAAACTGTGCAGGGTGGCTGTGCGGTGACCCCGGCTGGGGGTCCCCACGCAGTTATCTTACATTTACCTACGGGCCAGGCACCGCGTGACAGGGTCACTCGTGTAAATTAAAGTGTCGGTGTGTAAAACACAGGAAGGGCGTTTTCTCGGTTTGGCTTCTGTGTCTTGTGTTGTGTGGACTTGCCTTTTCCAGACCAGCTGTGCCTTTAAGGCCACGGCCAAGCTCCCGCTCTGTGCAAGGGCCGGGGGGCCGTGGGTGTGCCCGCCGGCCAGCGCTGCATTGAGCTGTTTTGTGAGGCCCAGCAAATCGGAGAACGTGACCGAGAACAAATGCTCTTCTCCCCTCTGCAGAGATGAACTGAGTTCTGCTGCCGCCAAGGGAATTTATAATAGATATTTATAGAAATAAATGAGCCGTCCAGTGATTCATGTGCTTCAAATCAATCACTGAGCACAAAGCTCCCTGATTCGAAATGCCTGGGAGGCCTCAGGCGGCCGCGGCGGCTCCTTGAAGAGTCTGCAGCTGAAGGTTTTGTGGCCGAGAGAGGCTCATCGCTGCATTATTAACTCGGGCGAAGCGTTTGTTCAAGCAATAGGGGAATAAGCACTCTAATCATCCGGAAAACTAATTAACTTCTTTTTTTCAAAAGCCTTATCAGATTTCTCCTGTGCAGCTTTCCTTGAATTCCTCAGGACTGAAGGGCTGGAGACATTGCCGAGCGGTTATCGAAATACAGTAAGCAGTCAAAAATGCCTTTGAAGCCGGGCCGCCTTTGTAGGGCTGAAAAGCAGCAGTCCCGGGGCCTTCAATGTGGACTTGAACCCTGGGTCTCCCCTAGCTGTGAACTTGGGCAAGTTATTTGTTACCTTCACGTTGCAGCTTCCCTTCCGCCTCCGTGAAGCCGAGCCCAGGACTGGCTTGTGGGTTGTGGAGGTGAGCGACCGACAGGCCCGGGCTCGCAGAGCTGCACCTGGGCCACCCGAGCGCCCGCGCGGGAGCGAGGATGCACGCACGAGGTGGCTGGGGCGGCCCAACGGAAGCCTGTGACCCCACAACTTCAAGGACGCTGCATTCCCTGTGGACTGGCCCCATGCGGCCTGGGGGTCACAAGTTTGGACAGAGCCTGTCTGGGTCCTAGAAGCTCAGCGCACTCACTGGGCACATGGAACCCTGCCATGGAGATCAAACCATGTTCTGGGGCGAGCCTGGCTGAGCAAGAGCTTTAACAAAGGCTAGAAGCCCAGAAAGGAGAAGACACACCCTCCTTGTTTGCCTGCGGACCAGTCAGGCGGGCCAGACCCACTGTCACCTTCAGCCTGAAAGGTGCTGTCCTGTCCTTAATCTCTGAGGTAGGTTTAATCCTCCAAATAGATCAGCCCGGCCCCAGCTGACCTGGGGCCCTGACATTCCAGATGTTACTCATCAGCTGGGAGACGCAGCCTTCTCCTCATCCCTTTCCTCTCGATCGCTCCCCATGAAGCTCATTTTAGAATTGCTCAGTCTTCCACCAAGGTAATTCACCTATCCCCACCACACCCCCGGATGACAGAATTGCAACGTTCAACCAATTCATGAGTAAAAAAGTCCATGGAAAGAGCACCATTACATGGGGAATTGTGAGGAGCAGCAAGAGAATTCTGTGCTCAGATGTTTCATCTGCATTATGAAAAGCCATTTATATTCCCTTTCTTATAGCATTTTAAAATTAATTTAGAGTACGTTTAGAATCAAAGGAGCAACGTTCCAGTTGAACACCATCCTTAGAAATTTAATATGCTTCAAAAACTGTAAATATAGACCCAAGTAACAGGATAAAAGAACACAGGCAAAAACAATTCTAGGAAGGAGGGGAGTAGGGGCTCCTGCTAACGTGGAGAGAGGCAGACACAGTCTTCAATCCTAGTGATATTTATAGCAAAGCCTGTCAAATGTCAACCTTTGAAAATCAATTCCAATCTTTAAAAAGTGTAAGAAGAAACACTATGTGCACATAAAACAAGATAACAAAAGGACAGTGTCTCAAAAGACTTCTTGACTTCTAAAGTAATTTATCCATCTACTTAAAATGGTTAAATGACATTTTCCTGAAATATATGAGTTTTCAAAGCCTAATTGGAGTTTCTTTCTGTTGATCTGATGTCAGAGCAATAAATCATTTTGATCTCAAAAAAGAAATGTGAATATCAGTTTATAAATTAATTGTAATTTGAAAGATCGTTCATGAGTTTCAGTCAATCAGGCATGAGAAGAGCTGAGTAGCTGGGTTGGGTGCCGATAACCACATTAATCATAAGGCTTCCAATTTAGACAGCTTGAATGCATTTTTCCTACAATGTCAAATGTGACATGAAAGATAGAATAGAAAAGGACTTCATAGCTAGCCTATATCAGGGCGAAGGGAGACAGGCCTGCCCTCCTCTTGCGGGGAGCGGCCTGCTCACAGGGGGCCAAGGGACCGCAGGGAGACAGGCGGAAGCTGTGGGCCGCGGCATCCCATACAGCCCTGCCTTGGACCAGGGCCCGTTTTACAGAAAAGATGAGACCGTGGTGCATGACCATGGAATGTATGGTCTCATCACAATCTCCCATCACCCAGGGCCCCGGACCAGGGTAAACTGTGGACTTCAGTTAATAACAGTGTGTCCATACTGTTCATGAATTGTCACAAATACACCACACTGATGCAAGACGTTAATAGGAGACACTGTGTGCCAGGGACGGGTGCCTATGTGGGCCTTCCTGTACTCCCTACTCAATATTTTTATAAATCTGAAACGGTAGTACAAAACATGAAGTGTGCTTGTTAATTTTTAAAAACTCACAACGATGAGGGCATGTCAAAGGGAGACAGGAGCCAAGGGAAAGCGCTGTGACCGGTCAAGGCTGGAGTGATGTGAGCAAGTAAGGTAGTGTGGGACTGGAACCCAAAGTGTAAAATCCATACCCATGAGCACATGCTGACTGAATTAAACTGTTAAATAAGTAGGGGAGAACACACAAATCTTGCATGTAGAACAATTTCATATAGTTCACGTAGATGCATCATACTGAGGGACGTGGAGCGTAGCTCCCCACACCGTAAGTGTGGGCAGCACAGCGTGGACAGGAAGAGAAAAAGAGGGACTTTGCACCGGAGAAACTGGACCAACACGACTCAGGCTCGCAATCAAGGTCAACACCAACAGCGAGGAGTCAGGTGGACAGAACACATGCACGCAGCTTTGAGACTCAGTAACTCGAATTGTACCTGACATCTGCGGACCCAGGGCACCTACATTCAATGTACTTTGTGAGATATTTTGGCTTAAATATACTACCATCTTAGTATGTTTTCTCTTGTCTCTCCTGTTCTATGTTCATATTTATTTCTTTTTGTGGATGAAAATTTTTTATTCTATATTCTATTCTTTTTCAGTTTGGTAATTGTCAATATATTCTTTATTTAGTGGTTACTAGGTCCTTTATTAAGTCTGATTTATTGAAGTCTGATCTAAATTAGTACTCTTGCCTCTGCAGGACATTTTGAAGACAGGAGAACACTTTAAAGATTTATTTATTAATTTATTTGAGAGAGAGAGAGAGAGGAGGGAGAACAAGTTGGGGAGGGGCAGAGGGAGAGGGAGAAGCAGGCTCCCCACTGAGCAGGGAGCCTGATGCGGGGCTCGATCCCAGGACCCCAAGATCATGACCTGAGCTGAAGGCAGACGCTTAACCCACTGAGCCACCCAGGTGGCCCTGGAGAATGCTTTAATTACGTCTACTGCCTGGTTTATTTGGAAGGTCATTTTTTATTTTTGTTTCTCCGTTGCATCCTTTCATTCCTTCATTTGGATTATTTGAATCCTGTGGAATTCCATTTTAATTTATTTGCTAATGAGAATATCTGTTCTAATTGCTTCAGGCAATCAAGGATTTCAAGGCCATTCTCTGCATACAGAGGGGAGGTTTTATGCTCTGCTTTAGAAGATCCAACCGACTTGCAGTTTCACGTTTACCCTAATGTCTCTGTCCCAAATCTCAGGGCCCTCTTTTTCTCAATTAATGACCCGCCCTTAATAGAAGACTCTTGGCGGGACTGCGTGTCCAACTTACAGGATAATTTACAACTTGAACAATTAAGTTTGAAGTCTAGTCCTCAGTTCTGACTGCTTTTGCAAGTCCAAGAACAAGAGATTCCTTCAGTAGAGCGTGTGACTCTTGATCTTGGGGTTGTGAGTTTGAGCTCTATGTCGGGTGTGGAGATTACTTAAAGATAAATTAAAAAATCTTAAAAAAAAAAAAAGAGGGGCGCCTGGGTGGCTCAGTTGATTAGACATCCAACTGTTGGTTTCTGCTCGGGTCATGATCTCAGGGTTGTGAGATCAAGCCCCACTTTGGGCTCTGTGCTCAGAGCAGAGTCTGCTTGAGACTCTCTCCTTCTCCCTCATGCACTCTCCCTCTCTCTTAATAAATAAAATCTTAAAAAAGAAAAGAATAAGAGCTTCCTCTTAGGGCTGCTGTTGGGGCTCCCTGGCTCTCTGACTGCACGTTAAGCTATACTCAGGCGTTCCAGACACGCTCCGGTCCAGGCCGCCCACGCTGCCGTCTTGGTATCACCATGCTGCCAAGTCAGCTGACTGCAGCAGCTCCTTAACTTCCCCGAGTCTTGCTTTCAGCCAGCGCTCTGTCAGGAGCAGCTACATGTACGATATAAACCCATTTTGGTGCTTCAACGCGAATGGATTTCACCTTCGAAAAGATCCCAGCAGGGGCGCCCGGGGGGCTCAGTCAGCTGGGTGTCTGACTCTTGATTTTGGCTCAGGTCATGATCTTGGGGTCGTGAGATCAAGCCCCGTTGTCTGTGCTCAGCGTGGAGTCTGCTTGAGATTCTCTCTCTCCCTTTCCATCTGCCCCTTCCCCTGTACTCTTTCTCTCTCTCAAATAAATGAAGGAATAAATCTTAAAAAAAACCCCAACATATCTGAGCTCAGACATGTGAGCAACCTAATCCTGGAATCCCAATGGAGGATCTCTTCCCTGGGATCATTCCTAGTAGCAAGAACTATATAGTGAGGACGAGTCTGCAAAACAGAAACCACTCCAGCAATTTCAGCACAGGGGACCCAATACAGGGACTTAGTTATATGGGGTTGGAGGAGGAGGTGAGGCATTCAGAGTAGCAGGTGCAGAAAGTGGCTACTTTTCATAGGGCTAAAGAGACAGTAAGAAGAGCAGATGTTACTGTATCCCCTGTTCTGGAATCTTCCAGCGGGAGTGAGCTCTGTGAGGAGAGTTGGAACATAAAGGAGGAGTAGGCTGGTAGCTGGTGTTGTTACAAAGGATATTCAGCTGCTGGCGTGGACAAGGCGAGGGCAGAGGCTCTAGGGTGAGACCTTTGGTCGTCTCCTTCTGACCTCCAGTTCCCTAGCAGGGACTCCTTTGGCTGAACCCACCAGGAGGCCAGCTGTCCCGGGAGCTGGCATGTCCACAGTGTTCTCTAGGATGTAGGGCAGATCCGGGAAGGGCAGGCAGAGGCTCCGAGAGCACACAGGGGAGCCTCGGCCTGTCGGGTGTGCAACCACCCTCGAACCCTCCAGGCAAGCAGCCCCAGTTGGTTAGGGAGCTCCCCTCCAGTCTTGTCCTTAGGGACCCCATGGCATTTTAGTGCTATTCAGTTTTTAAAAAGTTCTGTCCAGGTCAATTCAAAGCTTTCATGTCAGATCCAGTCTGAAGCTCGTGGCTTTTCCCCACCGCTGTGCAGCCAGGCCTCACCAGCCTGAAGTGCCTGATGACGGGAGAAGGTGACGTTTGTCCTTCTCTCTTCCTTCACCTCCCACTGCTCATTCTAACTCCCTGAATTGAAGTCCGGACAGGGGGATCAGGACAGAGGTTACACATCTTTGGTTAACTCTGCACATGGCCACTCTTTCTGTCAGTGGTCCTCACTGTCAGTCTCGAATGGCCATCGATGCCCTCTCTGTGTGGGCATCCCAGGCCAGTCCTCTGGGGGACACACACATGACTTTCCCTGAGGGCTCCACGCAGGGGGTCTGGCCTCTGCAGTTTCCTGGCAGGACAGGTCCTGATGTCCCTGAAATTGCCTCAGGACCTCCAGAACCCCTTCCCCCATTCTCCGTGGTCAACTGCCCAGCTGTGGATGGACCTTCAGGATGGGGGTGCTTGGCTATGTCCTGTTAATCCTGAAGTGGCATCTGCCTCCCATTTTCTGTGGCTTTCTTTAAAATGCAGGGTCCTCAGTTTGGTATCCCAGTTGTCAATTCTTGGGACATCCTGTTATGTGCCCACTGATTGTGTTTCCATTTTCAAATTGGAAAAACAAAGGCACATTCCTGTAAATTTCAGTGACGGGGATGATTGTCAGGACCCCCAGCACATGTCTGCTCTGCTGGGCCGGGAGTTCTCTAGTGTCCTTCCCTCTCTGTGCCTGGCATGGTCTGGGTGTTTGTGGCATCGCTGTCAGGACTGTGACCGGGCTCTGATACCTCCGAACCCAGCAGGGGCAGCAGGACCCCGGGGAGGGCGGACAGCTAGCACCTCATGCCACCCTACGACCCTGCACTTCTGCTCGGGGTGTGGGGCGCTGGCCTTCCAGCGGCCTCACTCACACTCTAGTTTGGCCCTTGCCTTGTGACTCTTCTGGTTTTCCTATTCCTAGAATTCCAACGGTAGCAGATGGTGTTAAATGTGTGGCCAGGCAAATAGGGTTCCTTCAGGGCCTTGGCCCTCCTTTGGTGGACTCGGCTTAAGGTGTCACCTGCAGGTGGTCAGGTTTGTAAGGCCTGCTGTTCTCCTCCGGCCCGGGAGGGGAGGGGCTCGATTCTTCTCTTCTGCTCAGCTCACTAGCTTGTTGGAAGTTGCCCATGTTTCTTGGGGTAGTTCAGGCCATCTGGGGATATAAACTCTTTTAATCTTAATTCGAAATTCTCAGGAAACAAACAGGTTGGTCCAGAGTGGAGTACGTGTTGCCCTTGGGCTGACTGTTGAGAGCTCCTGGCTGCCAGCATCCCGCATCTCTGACCAGGGGATTTGTGGGTTGGGTCCCTGCTCAGAGTGCCCGTGACTCCTCCCTGCACCTGCTGTGAGCTTCCGTAAGTGGGTTCAAAATGCCTTGGGTGACTGCCTGCCGATTTACCTTGCTCTCCTCAGGGCTTCCCCTGCCCTCCCGGTCCTCGTCTGCCTGACGGGGTCTTCTGCCGACCAGTTTCCTGGGACTGGGGGAGAAGGGTCTGGGCTTAGGTGGTGGATAGCCACAGAACGCTCTAATGAAAATCAGGAGAGTCTAGCAGGTGTCTGTGTCAGCCACGGGTTAAAATCATACAACCTCGTGCTCCTTTACACAGACTTCTTTCACCAAAAGTGTAACCAATAACGTTAAAAAAAAAAGTGGACTATAAAGGTGCTATTGGCACCAACCAAATCAGGGGCCGTCCTGGCCTCAGGGACACGGGGGGACCTGGTCCGTCCTGACCCTCTGGCGGGGATGTGGGGTGGGGGGGACCTGGTCCGTGCTGACCCTCTGGCGGGGATGTGGGGGGGGGGGGGG
>NW_022589708.1:1215700-1508419 GCF_004348235.1 Phoca vitulina
GGTCTGGTCCGTGCTGACCCTCTGGCGGGGACGGGGGTGGGACGTAGGGGGGGTCTGGTCCGTGCTGACCCTCTGGCGGGGACGGGGGGGGGACGTAGGGGGGGGCTGGTCCGTGCTGACCCTCTGGCGGGGGCGGGGGGGGCGGTCTGGTCCGTCCTGACCCTCTGGCGGGGACGAGTGTGTGTGGGGGGTCTGAGCACCGGGAGCACCGAGAGCCGCTCGAGCAGTGAGCGGCTGGGGCGCCGCTGCCGGAACCCTCCAAGCCTGGCGGCCGACGGAGCCGACGGAGCCGACGCAGCGGGGAACGCTCAGGCCGGCGCACCAGTGGCCCCAGGCGCCGGAAGAAGCGGAGCACTGTGGGAAGGGTGCGCGGTTTCGGCGGGTTCCGTTAAAATGGCGGCCTCGTCGCCGGCGTTGCCCGCGGGGCCGTAGCCTGTCTGGGCCGTCGGGAACCTGCGGGGCGTGGGGCGGGCGGGCGAGGGCAGGGGCTCTGCAGGACCCCCTGGGCCGTCCCGGGCGAGGATGGCGACCCCGGACCAGAAGTCGCCGAACGTCCTGCTGCAGAACCTGTGCTGCCGGATCCTGGGCAGGAGCGAAGGTAGCGGGGCTGGGCCGGCGGCTCGGGGCACGTCCAGGAGGCCACCAGTCCGCGTGAGGCCCGGAGGCCCCCGGGGGGCCGCGGGGGTCGCGGCCCCGGGGCAGGGCGGCCCCACGCTGCGCCCGCCCGCCTGCGGAGTGCTGCAGCCCCCGGGGCGGAGGCCGGGAGGCAGGGAGGGAGGCCGGGCCCTGGCGGGGCTGAGTCACCGCTGCCGCGCGCCGCGGTCTGGGGGGTGAAGCCGGGGGCAGGCGGCTCGCGAGCGCGTCCACCTGCTCGAGAGTCACCGGGTAGACGGGGCCGGGTCACACGGCTGTGACCAAGCTGAGGGTGACGCGGCGAAGGGGGTAGCCGGGTGGCGGCGGGCCGCATCATTTCCCCTGCCCCTTGGGAAGGTCTAGCGGCTTTGAGTGGGGTGCGGAGGGGGAGCGTACGACTGTTCCCGGCCACGGCGTGCTGAGGCCTGAGGCTTGCCCTTTACGTAAAGCTGCTCCTGGAGGGTTCGCCCTGCACATACTGTTTCCCAGACCCAGCCCTGGACGGTGTGTAAAGACGTTATGGTCGCGGTGCTTCAAAAAATGGCGGTTTGGCCTCTCTTGGTATTTGTTTTGGCGGGAGAGGTGAGTTGGGGATGCACCGTGGAGGAGTTTTCTGGGTAATTGAAGAAACTGGGTTACTGTTCCTTCTGCACCATAATGTGGCAAAGAAATCGTGCAGTTTTTGCTGGAAGACTCTAAACAAAATTACTTTTAAAATATTGAGGCTAAATTTGGATCTTTCATGATTCATGGCAGGTACATAATTTATTTGATGTTCTATGGTAAGGGTAAAGGCATAAAGATGGATTTTTTCTGGCATATTAAGTGACACCAACTTCACACAGTTCTTGCGACATTTTATAAAGTTTAACTGTCACTTTATTCATCCAGCAAATCTTTGGGCTCGCCACCCCTAGGCATTAGGCTGGGCGCTGGTGATGCCCACATACACAGGTGGTTCCTCGGGGAAATGTGCCTTCTGGCGGAGGAGACAGGACAAGATAGGTGAATGTATGTTAGTGGTAAAAGCGTCATGAACATAGAGTGGGGTAGCGGCGGGGGGAGAGGTGAGGGACGGCCTCTGAGGAGATGTTTGACCCGAGCTGGGTGGAGTGAGGGGCCCTGGGAGCCTCTGGGAAGGGTTCTGGGGAGAGGGACGAAGAGAGCGAAGCTGGCTAGTTATGACTCACTCTAACATCAGTGTTTTCATTATACCGGCGGGTCCTCAGTTTTCCTCCGGGGACAAACCACACAATCGTCTGTTCCCGTTGTCACAGATGGACTTTGAAGGCCATTTATTGTGAGGTAGCATGATGTTTCTCAATTAAAAAAATGTTTTTTAAAAAAATTGAGGCTCCTTTTGATTGACTGTTTCATCCCTTCCAGGAGATTAAAGCACATTTGGTTAATTCTTTTTTAATGTCATGTCACAACTGGCCTTATACTTTTGTAATATTGCTTTTTCAGTGCTGTGGTATTGAGGAATAATTGACACTTGTTACTTTTTTTTTTTTTTTAATGTAAGCTCTCCGCTGATGTGGGGCTTGAACTCATGACCCTGAGATTGAGAGCTGCATGCTCTATGACTGAGCCAGCCAGGCTCCCCGATACTTGTTACTTTTGTTTTTTGAGAGAGAGAGAGAGAGAGAGAGAGAGTGAGTGAGCGAGCTAGGGGGAGCAGGGGAAGGGGTGAGAGAGAGGAAGAGAATCTTAAGCAGGCTCCCTGCTCCTGATGTGGAGCTCCATCCCAGGACCCTGGGACCATGACCTGAGCCGAAGGCAGACACTTAACGACTGAGCCACCCAGGTGCCCTGAATACTCTTTTTTTAATTCTTGGACTGAGCCAGTCATTAAAGAGCTACAGCCTGGAACTCCTCACCTGGGTGTCAACGGAATGACTTTAGCTTTTATGATTTGGATTTTAGGACCCATTGGCATTGGCGTCCTTTGAGAAACAGAGTACGCAGTAGCGCTGTGCATCTCCTCGTGTCCTTTCACGTGGCGGGCTCCTCCCTGTCAGAGGGCAGCTTCCTCAGAGAGGCCTTCCCTAAGCAGCCCATTTCACGAGGTCCTCCCTGTCATTTGCCGTCGTGGCGTCCTGCTCGTTTTCTGAGCAGCTCTGACCACAGACTAATCACCTTGTGCGTTACTGGCCTCATTTTTCGGATTCTCACTAAGACTGCCTTGTTAACCACTATGCTCTGTTCTGCTCTTAGGGCCCATGGTGTTTAGCACAGAGTAGGTGCTTAGGAATTATTCTTCCAATTACTGATTGAGCTTAGCTGTACTCTAGAAAGGGAATAGGATTTGGGGAGTATTAAACTAGAAATTTGTAGTCAACATTGTTTGATATTTCGCATTTTCATCTTTGATGGTTAGGCTCACTAAACAGAGAAAAATTGCCACTGTGAATTTAATAGTCCGTATTCTATGCAACTACCCCTGCAACTTAGGTATATTTTATTTAAAAATAGCAGATGGATTTTCAAATATTTGATATCAGCAAGAAAGATAGCAAACTTGGTTGGCAAGGAGATGGGGAAATGGAAGGCGGCCGATGAGGCTGAGGTGAGCTGCTGCACGGGACCACAGGTGCCTTGTGCAGAGACCCGGGCGGGTGGGGGGTGGGGGGAGAGGGAGAGCGTGCTTCTGGTGTGGAGGAGGTTTGAGTGTTAGAAAAGTCAAAACTTGATGAAACTTTTGGAGCAGAGATAGTAGTCTGATGTACTTGAATAGGCTGTTAGTAAACTAGTTTTTGTAGAACTCAGGATCATGGGAATCTAAAAGTATTTTTTAAGTAGAATCATTTTACAGGTACCCCTTTGTAAGCAAGTAGTTTCCACTGCCACATTTTTTTTTTCTTTAAGCAGGCTGATGCCCAGTGTGGAGACCAATGTGGGGCTCTAACTCACAACCCAGAGATCAAGAGTTGGACGCATAGCCAACTGAGCCACCCAGGCACCCCAATGCCACTTTTAATATGTATTTATAAAATTAATATTTACCCCTTAGAAAACTTTAAAAGTATGAAAAAGTATGAGGAAGAAAATTAAAACTACTCGCTAATGTTAGGATTCCACAGAAACACTGATTATTTCTTTTTGCTTTTGGTTTCTTTTGCTTTTTCCCCCCTTTGTATTCACCAAGTCCTGAACACATTCTGTGCTATTTGCTTGCCCTGCATGCGTGTGTGTTTGGGTGTGCTTGAGATAGGAAGGCCGTGTGAGGAGGTGACATTTAATGGAGAACCAAGTGACGTAGTGGAAGGAGTCCTGGGAAGATGTGGGAGAAGACGGTCAAGGTCTGAGCTGGAAGCGGGTGTCGTGTGCTCAAGGATTTTCAAGACCGCAAAGCATGGCCAGTGCGTAGCCCGAGCAGCTGGGAGGTGAGAGGCAGGAGGTGCCTTAGTGAAGTGGCAAGGGACCGGGTCGGGTAGGCTGTCCTGGTGAGTTTGGATTTTATTCTCTGTGTGTTTGGAGGGTTCAAGCAGAGCGATGATATTATTTATGTTTTAAAAAGATCACTCTGACTTGGATAATTTCAGGGGGCAAAAGTGGGAACTGGGTGACCGAGCTAGTGAGGAGACTCCTTGCAGGTGGATGGCAGCTGTGGAGTAAATACCTACAAGTGGGATTGCTAGGCAGCACGGAAAGCGTGTGCTTCGCTTATAAAGAAACTCTCACTGGCCAGTGTGTGGGAAGAGCTCCCCGCCTGGGCGGGGCCATCTGTTTTTATGGCAGCAGTTCAATAGAGGAATAATGGCGTCTCGTTGTGGTTTTAAATGGTGTTTCCCTGATGAGGAATTTCATTGAGCATCTTGTCATGTGCTGTTCATCGTTGGTGAATTGTCTGTTGAAAACTTTTGGATTTTTTTGGGGGGGGGGATTTTTTGGATTTTCCCCCCTTTACTGCGTTTTGAGAGTTTTCTCTATTTATCTGGATTCAAGTCCTTTGTTGTGTTTTGCAGATGTTTTCTCAGTATTTTCATTCTCTTAACAGTGTCCTTTGCAGAGCAGAAGTTTAATCTTGGATGGACTCCAGTGTGTCACATTTTTTAATGGTTCAGGATTTTGGTATTTTACGTAAAAACTCTTTGTCTAACTCCAAGTCACAAAGACTTGACTTCTTTGTGAAGACGACTTCTTCTGTTGTTTTTTTTCCCCCCAAGAGCGTTGTAGGCTTATGTTTTATGCTTACTGTGACATATTTGAGTTAATTTTTATATATGTTATACGATGTGGGCTGAGATTCTTTTTTGAATTTACCAAAGAAACTATTTTCCCCCCACGTTTAAGTTGCTTTATTCTTTAAAGTTTTTAAAACAGAGCTTTAAAGATTTTATTTACTTATTTATTTGAGAGAGAGAGAGACAGCATGAGAGGGGGGAGGGTCAGAGGGAGAAGCAGGCTCCCTGCCGAGCCGGGAGCCCGATGTGGGACTCGATCCCAAGACTCCAGGATCATGACCTGAGCCGAAGGCAGTTGCTTAACCAACTGAGCCACCCAGGTGCCCCTAAAACAGAGCTTTAAAAACATAATTTTTAAAAAAGATTTTATATATTTACTTAAGAGTGAGCTGTGGGGGGTGGCAGCGCAGAGGGAGAAGGAGAGAGAGAATCTCAAGCAGACTCTGTGCTGAACGTGAACGCGACTCGGGGCTTGATCTCACGACCCTGAGTTCATGACCTGAGCCGAAGTTAAGAGTCAGCTGCTTAACCGACTGAGCCACCCAGGCACCCCTGAAAATATTGATACCATGGCCCCATTCCAGATCAATAAATCATGATTGGTGAAAGATGGGGTTTAGAATCAGTATGCTTTATTTTAGAATGAGTACAGATTTACAGGAAAATTGCGACTATCATACAGAGTCCCCTTATATTCCACACCTTTCCCTTTATTAGCGTCTTACATTAGTATGGTATGATTCTTCCAGCGAGTGAATCTAAGGATGCATTTGCTACATACTTTCCTCAGATTTTCTCACTTGTTACCTGATGTCCCTTTACTCCTGTACGGTTCTTTCAAGGGTACCATGTTACCTTTAGCTGTCATGTCTCCTTGGGCTCCTGTTGGCTCTGATAGTTTCTCAGACTTTAAAAAATTATTATTTTTTTGATGACCTTGACAGTTTTTAGGATTAAAAGTTATTTTATAGAATGTCTCAGTAGGGATTTAGCTGGTGTTTTTTTTCCTCGTGATTAGACTGTGGTTCTCTCTTGGGAGGAAGGCCCCAGAGGCAGAGTGCCCTTCTCATCACCTAGTATCCAGGGTGTATCCTGTTAAGTCACTCATCACAGTGGTCACTGTGGTCTTGACCTTGATCACCTGGCTGAGGTGTGTTTGTCAGATGTCTCCTCTGCCTGGTGCTCTTCCCCATTTCCACGCTCTCCTCTTGAATGGGAAGACACCGAGCAGCCCACACTTACAGGCTGGGTGTTACGGCATACCAGCTCCTTGAAGAGGGGCTATCTACAGAAGTTATTTAGCCTTCATTTTCAAAAATTTCTATGGGGTCAGCGGCAATATCACCTCTTTGATTCCTAAATTTGTGTCTGTCTTTTCTTGGTCACAAATTTATGTTTCTCAATTCCATGGGTTTTTTTGTTTTGTTTTTTTAAGAACCAGCTTTTGGTCTCACTGATTTTGTTTTTTGTATTTTTGTTTTAAGTTTCATTGATTTTTGCTTTTGTCTTTATTTCCTAATGGTCTGAGTTTAGTTTGCTTTTCTTTTTCTAGATTTTATTCTGTAAGCTGATATTATTGACTTGAGACCCATCTTCCTTTTTTTTTTTAAATTTATTTATTTGACACAGAGAGACACAGCGAGAGAGGGAACACAAGCAGGGGGAGCGGGAGAGGGAGAAGCAGGCTTCCCGCTGAGCAGGGAGCCCGATGTGGGGCTTGATCCCAGGACCCCGGGATCATGACCTGAGCCGAAGGCAGACGCTTAATGACTGATCACCAGGCGCCCCTGTTCAAGATATTTTCTGATTTTCTTCGAGACTTTCTCTGGCCATTGTGTTATATAGTATTATGTTGATTGCCTTCCAGATGGTTGAGGATATTTCAGATACCATTTTATTACTGATTTCAGGTTTAATTCTGTTATTGGTAGAGAGCATGCTTCGAATAATTTTAGTTATTTTGTATTTGATAAAGTTTGTTTTGTGACCCCCAGTGTAGTCTGTCCTGGTGAGTGTTCCATGTGTATTTGAAAAAAATGTGCATTCTTTAGTTGGTGAGCAGATGTTCTGTAAGCATCACTTAGGCTTGGCTAGGCTTGGCTTGTTGTTGGGGTGCTCAGGTCTGCCTCCTTGCTCATTTTCTCTTCGCTTATTTTTCCGATGACCGGGAAAGGCACTTCTGCCCATGGTGCCTCTGGGACTGTCTGGGGATTTCGTCTTGTTAATGGTTTTTGCCTGGTGTAGGTTGGGGTGCACCCTGCGGGGTGATTGTGCTTCAGTGGGAAGGTAGGGGGTGTTGCTAGTGTTACCGTGTAGGGATATTGAGTCCCAGTGTCTGGGAAGGGGGGCTGGAATCCGTAAGTTCAGTCTGCTGCTTTTACTTCGTGTCCTTTGCTGTCCTAGTGTCCCAGCCAGACCCTCTATGATTTGCCTGGGTGAGGTCCTCCGTGGTTGTCTGGGTTGAATGGGAAGGGGTGGAGGACCCAGGAGTCTGTTTTCCAGCCAGACTTCCCACCAGTCCTCTTCTGCCCCAGTTCATTCACGTCTTCTGAGCTGTGGAGTTCCCTCTTCTCCGGAGCCTCCTTGGGCTTCTGCAGAGGGAACTGAGTTTCTTGTTGGCATTTGTGTTGTGTGCCCCTTCCCCCCTCCCAAGCGGACATTGAACTTCAAGTCTCACTGTCCTGAACCAGTTCCCACCAATCCATTTGCCTTCCAGCTTCTCACACTGGTTGACTTCTCTTTGGTGTGGTTTCTGCCTTGTTTTCTTTGCCCTTGTGGGTTTCTGCTTTTGTAAAAACAAACACAAAATTCTTTATTCTCAGTTTAGTGGGGTTGTTGAAGGGAGTGGAGGCAGACATCTGTGTTTAAGCCGTCCTCTCGATCCGAGGTGCAAACACGGTCTGTTAAGTTAGTTGGCTCACTTTGATTCTCAATACCCTCTTTGGTTTTCCATTTTTGTGGTTGCCAGTCAGCCTTGGAGCTTCTTGGGAGTTCTCTGGAACGGGTCTACTTCTCACGGACTGTGTTCAGGCTGTGACTTTCCCTGCTCCTTTTTTTATGATTATGAGCCCATCTCATTGTCTGTCTCCTAGGATTCTTCACACTGCAGGCCTGTTACTGTCTCCCTTTCTTGTTTTATGGAACTGTATTTTATTCATTCATTTGCTTTGGTTTCTTAATAGCTCCTCTGTCCCCTTAGTTGAAACCTTAGGAAGGTGGGAGGTAGGTAGATGTGCCCAGCCCCCTGTCTCCCCTGGAACACGAGGTGATCAGAACTTACCGTGACTGGCAGTAATTTGCATCCTTGTGTTCACCTGCAGCTGATGTAGCCCAGCAGTTCCAGTACGCTGTGCGGGTTATTGGCAGCAACTTCGCCCCAACTGTTGAAAGAGACGAATTCCTCGTAGCTGAAAAAATCAAGAAAGAACGTACGTATTTTTCTTTGGTGTTATGGTGTGTAGGATTCTTGAACTTGTGTGCGTGCATATATACACACACGTATGTACACGTGTGGTCCCAGGTACACAGTGTAATTACAGGTGCTGCTACGTGTATATAAAAACATATTAAAAATATGGACAACTTAACTGTGTCTTTTATTAGAATATAGTGCAAGAGGCTTGTTTTATTTTATTTTTTATTTTTTTCAAAGATTTATTTATTTATTTGAGGTAGAGAGCATGAGGGGAGGGCCAGAGGGAGAGGGAGAGAAGCAGACTCCCTGCAGAGCACGGAGCCTGACCTGGGGCTCGATCCCACGACCCTGAGATCATGACCTGAGCAGAAATCAAGAGTCGGACGCCTCACCGACAGAGCCACCTGGGCGCCCCGAGGCTTGTTTTAAATACCGTGTAACAGCATAATGTGAGAGTGAGGGACGTGAAGGGCCTAGGTGAGCTCCTGTGCGCCTTGTGGTTTGCAGTATTTATTATGCACGTTTTTTTTAAAAATTTTTTATTGTTAATGTTAATCCCCATACATTACATCATTAGTTTTAGATATAGTGTTTATTATGCACGTTTTGACCAGATAGTGTAGACCATTCTCTTGGCAGTAAGCAGCTCAGTATTACTTCTATTGATTGTCAACATCCAGACTTCTAGTACTTTAGCACTTGTGAACATTGTCATTCTCAGCTGATACAGAAAGCTCTTCCCTTCATTAGCCTGGGGTTACCGATGTGTTTGTTCTCTGATGGTGTGAGGTGGGGCTCTGCCACCTCCCTGTACTCGGGACTGTTGGAGGGAGGGAGGCTTTGCACAGAAGGATCCATGTAGGAAAGTTCGTCTCGTGCCAGTCGGAGGGTGGTTTTTCTCCGGAGGCCTGCTCCTCACAGCTCTCCGGGCTGTCCTCGTCCCGCTTCGGCTGCCAGCAGAGCAAGCCTTGCCATGAGGGTCCGCGCGCTCTCCCTGCTAAGGCCTGGCTGTTAACTGCCCAGACAAGATGGGCTTCGGCCTGGCCTGTTGACTGTGTCGGCCAACCCGTGATGACGCCTTCCAGGACTTCCCTTCTTCGCGGCATAGCCTCCAACCCCTCGCTGGTGCGTCCTTCACTGCGTCTGGCCAGCGGTCTGTGCGCGCCCTGCGGCGAGCCGTGCAGCCCGGCTGGAGGGGAGGCGGCCCAGCCGGCCTGGCGGTGGCGCTCGACTGCCTCACCTGGCGCGGCTCACCTGGGCTCCGTCGGGCCTGTGAGCGGTCAGCCCTGAATGACCCGTCCGTTGCTGTTCCTGAGCGTGGTGTGTTATTTATGGGAGGGCCACGGATGGAGTATTTATCCTGCTATTAACCTCTGACATCTTATTTTTATTTACATTTCTTGTCTATAAAACTGAACGTAATTATGAACACGACTCTTCTTGAACCCTGATGACTGTCACATCTTAGATTATTTTTGTATTTCAGACTTCAGAGTATCTTACATTTTGGATTATTAGTGACAACTCCAGCCGTGAGGTACTATATTAACAGACCATTCCCTTTGCAAATTTACATCTCGAGGCCGCCTGGTGAGCGTATTACACATACGTGTAGTAGTTAAAAATAGTTTGTCACGGGCATTAAGGAGGGCACGTGATGCGATGAGCACTGGGTGTTGTACGCAACCGATGAATATTGAACACTACGTCCGAGACTAATGTTCTCCTTGCTGGCTAATTGAATTTAATTTATTTTTTTTTTTTTTTTAGATTTTTTTATTTATTTATTTGAGAGAGAGAATGAGACAGAGAGAGCATGAGAGGGTCAGAGGGAGAAGCAGACTCCCTGCCGAGCAGGGAGCCCGATGTGGGACTCGATCCCGGGACTCCAGGATCATGACCTGAGCCGAAGGCAGTCGCTTAACCAACTGAGCCACCCAGGCGCCCCTAATTGAATTTAAATAAAGAAAACAGTTTGTCTAAACTCAGAGTCACGGGACTGGCAGTGACCTTGTTGGAGTGGTTATTGCAAGGAAGTCTTGTTAAGAAGAAAGCTTTAGCCATGCGTAGTTGATGTGGGTGTATCTTCTGCGTTTTTAAGGAGGCTCGCTGTGTATTGACACAGCGTGCTCTTCTGCCTCTTCCCACCAGGTGTCCATCGCTTCCGTTGGGTGCCCCTCGCTGTCAGCACCCCCTCGTAGTCCCCGGCTCTGCGGTGGCTCAGCTGCTGTCTGTGGAGTGTTACTGATGGTCCTCTCATGTAACGGTCTCCACTGACTTACCGTATTTCATTAATTCTTAGATGCAAGTTTTACATTTTAATATTTTTGATATTTGATTACAGGCTTTGGTAGATTAGTTGTTGAATAACACAAATAATTTTCCATTTTATATGGCTGACTTAAAATATAAAATGCTAGTATGTTTTATACTGAAACAAATTACAAAACTCATCATGTGTGACAAAATTTAACACCTAATGATTTCTTAATTTTTCACATTAGTGAGTGGGGTACAAAGATTTGTTTTGCAATCTGATAGATAAAACATCACTTTTTGGTGAATATTCTGTTTATTTTTATTTCTTTATTTACTGTTTTATTGTCCCATGATTATTTTGCATGTATGAATTAGTGTCGGTCTCATTCTATAGAAAGAACATCTCTTGCTTAACTTGATGATTGTATTTATTTGGAGTATTTTTATATGTTTTAAAAGGAAGTAAGTTATATTAGATTTTAATTGCATTAGTTTGGTTGAATGCATTTTGTAACAATACATTTTTAAAGACTGCTTTACCTTTCTGCATAGGATGACTTGATAGTGCAGATGTGATTGGGATGATGAAACTTCTGGTATGTGGTTCATAAGGTCAGAACATGATACCAAGACCCGTTCCTAGCTGATGTATATGGAAAAGTATTGGCCATCAAGCCAGTTACTGTCTTTCTGCAAACCAGTTGGAGCATTTAGAGCTAAGTGAACTTGGCTGATGACATTTTAAGAAAGCAGTCCTGCTGCTATCAGCTAGATGGTGAAGGTGGTGCCTCTTCTTCCGGGGCAGGGGTGGCTGGGTTCCTGTGAGAGGCACGCGTGCACAGCTGGTGCGTGGGGTCTCCTCCCTCAGGGCCCGGGCCCAGTGTGTAGCCTCATCCCTCATGGAACAGATCAGAGCATGGGCTCCTCGCGTGTTACTGTGGCTTTCGGGAAACTAGTGAGTTATGGGGCAGGCGTCTGAAGACGTTTACTAGTATTTGCTATCCATGTTCACAGAAATGCTTACGTGTGGTTCCAAGTCAGGCTGTCATGAACGATAAAGGTTTTGGTTATTGCCCTTTGAATTTACCATTCCCACGGTATTTTTACTTTACATCTCTCTTTCCAGGCAGTCATTAATGAGTTAAACTGGTTGTAGAGGGCCTCACTGGACTGCTTATTCATATTTGTAGATAGAATCTAAAAGGTCCCATCATTTCTATTGCTTTGGCTAACTTTCTCATAAACTTTGATTCTAGCCTCATATTGTCCATATTTTACAAATGTCAGAGAGATTAAAGGCATTGGCCAAATTCGTAGAGCTGAAGTGTCATTTGTTGGTGAGTTATTTCCATTCTTAAGCTCAGGATTCTTTTCAGACGTCGGTTATCTGTTACCGTGGGTGAAACAGGATCATAAAAGGGATTTCGGTGTACGTGGTTAACACGCCCCTTTCCTCTTCTGACTTTTCAGTCGTACGGCAAAGACGAGAAGCGGACGCCGCCTTGTTTTCGGAACTGCACAGAAAGCTGCGCTCACAGGTACCACGTGTCCCACAGGGCGTGGGACGTCACACCCCTCTGGGGACTTGTGCTATCACATCTCACTGTTCTGCCTTGGGTAATGGGTCTTAATTGTAGATTGTGTTTGCTTTCTAAGAGCTTGTCAATATTAAAAGTCAGTTTTAGCTGGATTTAATGCCACCTTGCTTATAAAGACGAAGGAAGCCACATGGGGAAAGTCATCGGAATTACGGGCAGCTGAGTTTATGGTACAGAAGGCTTCCTGTCCTCATGGGGAGGAAGCACGCTGGTGGGCGTCCTGACTGCACGGAGCAGCGAGAGCTTGTCTTCGAGATACGCGTTAGTGTTCTGGTATCAGGCCCTGATCGGTGCTGTTAAAGTGAATAAATGAAAAAAGATTTTGATTTGGAACATTTTGTGATTGGATGTTGATAACTTGCACACAAGTGGTTTGTGTTTTTTTTTAAACTCTTTTTTTTTTTTTTTAATAGAAAACTCTGCCCTCCTGTACCCGAATAAACTAACTGAGTCATAGGGTGAGAGTTTTGTGATTCTGACAGGACAGGAGCATAGTTCATCTAGCTGTCTCCCCCTGTCATAGAGAAGAGAGATCCACAGAAGTTTCATGCTTTGTTCATCAAGTACACTGGTTTTTACTGAGTTGTGCCTAAAGCTGTTAGTAATTAAACTCTTTAAGTCTTTCTCTTTATTTCTAATTTAAAATGGTTGTTTTCCAGAATTTTGTTTGGAACACTGAATGCTTATTCCTAGACAGTGTTTTAGACAGCCAGCTTCCTAGCGCTGACCCCCAAAACCAGCTTGGCTCATTGCGTGGCTGAAGCAGGATGAACAATATTAGGACACAATAGCATAACACTAGTAATTAAACTAATTAGAAAAACATGTGCAGAGTAACAGCCATCTTTTTTTAAATTTTTTTTTAAAGATTTTATTTATTTGAGAGAGAATGAGAGAGAGCGAGAGAGAGAGCATGAGAGGGGGGAGGGTTAGAGGGAGAAGCAGACTCCCCGCTGGGTGGGGAGCCCGATGCGGGACTCGATCCTGGGACTCCGGGATCATGACCTGAGCCAAAGGCAGTCGCCCAGCCCACTGAGCCACCCAGGCGCCCCCAGCCATCCCATCTTTTTGCTAAAACACGTGGTTCCTGGTTTTGATTTTTTATCTTCTCACTGAGGGCCCTTCTCGGCTGTGCATCCTGTGAGGCATGGGCAGGACTTGGGAGGTGGAGGGAGTGATGTTGGGGAAGGGGACCTGGAATTCCTGGGCGGCGGTCTGGACTGTGGCTGACAGAGCTGGAGAGAGGAGGATGGTGGGGGGAGGCCAGCAGGGGCATTGTGGTGCGGGCCAGGAGAAAGGGGCAGGTGGTGAGGGGTGGCACCGGGGTGTGGAGGGTCACGGGGGCCGGTGGGTGGCCGGCCTGCGCAGGAGGCGACCGTGGTCGGGAGGGTTTGAATACTGGAGGAGGCTCTGTGTCGCCGGCACGGGTTAGTAACTGCTTTACGAAGCTGCTTGTTCTGATGGTCCTCCCGCTCTGGTGCCCGGTACGCTTGAGGTTTTATGTCGGAATCAGGGCTCTTGAGATTTCAGAATCTAAGATAACAGGGTCTGAAGTGGTTTAGAAGCATCTAAAACACCTGTATGCTGGAGTTGTTTACCCTGGTTGCCCAGCAGACCTCCCCCCACCCTTCTGTGCCCGGCTCTGGGCTGTGGGGGGCCGCCCCTGCTTGGCTTCACCTGAGCTGACAGGGTGCACGGGCAGCGAGGCCGAGCTGCTCCACCCCTTCTGCCAGGCAGCGGCTTGGCGCTGGCTCCACGGTGCCCCTGGGCTGTGCGGACGGCCCCCACCCCCCCATGCCCTGCTGTCTGGCTCTGGGGAGCCATGTCCTCCCCAGGCGCTCAGGCTCCTTGCTGGTCACCGACCTCTGCAAGGTCCCCACATCGCACGCTCTTTGGGCTGTTCTTCTGTTAACAGAAATGGTGCCTCCTCCTTCACAGATGCCATTTGCTGGGGTTTTGGTGCACAGTTTTATTTGCTTTTCCAATTTCTTCTGCTCTCCACCCTGTATGTTGTCATTTTTTCAAGCCAGGGCTGTGGGTCTAACCCGGGACTCCCGCTGCGCTGGTAACACTTGCGCTGTCTTCCCGAAGCCCGCGGGCATCCGTACCCGCTCTCCCCCGGGGCCCGGTGGCTCGGTGCCCTCGGACCTGGAAGGAGCACTTCTGTATTTTCTTGTCTCAGACCCCGGTGCTCTTTCCTCTGTGTTTTCCTCTTTGGTGAGTGATGACATCGTCTGTTGCCCAGAGTTAGAAACCTGGGTGTCACATTGAGGCCGCCTCTCTCCCCATGTCCGCTGTGTCCCCAAGTCTTGTTAAATGTTCCTCTCGGGCCTGCCTCTCATCTGTCCCCTTTGGAGTCAGGCAGACCTTGGCTCTGTGATGTAGGTAGGTGATTAAGGTTTTCACCTTTGCTTCTGTCATTTGCGGAGCGAAGAGAATAAAGCCTCTGTCCCCGCGTGGTTGTGCCGATGGCCGGAGGTGACGTGTGGAGGACGTCCCCCGCAGGCCTCCTGTAAGTGGCAGTGCTGTTAGCTGATTGCCCCCGACCCTTCCAGGAGATGGGGTCTGGTGAGGAGCGGCCCTTTGGAGGCGGGCGGGTAGGCCCCAAGGGTCCCTGAGCCCTGGGAGCCCGGGGCCTGCCCGCAGGGGGCTGTGGAGGTTGGGTGCATGCTGGGTCACCGAGTGCCCACCTGCCCTAGGCTGTGTCCTCCCAAATGCAGTTTCCTGTGCATCTCATTTTGTCTCTAGTGCAGCCCAGCCTCTGGGGACTGTTAGCAGGTAGAGTCAGGCCTTCAGAGGCTTCCTGCTGTCCCATTTCTCGGTCCCACACAGGAGACCCCTTTGTCTGATGGTTCATTCCATTTTCAGCGTCCATGTTCCTGCCTGGCTTTAGCCGGGTTTATCTGTCTTCAGTTACCCGAGAAGGCCATGCCTGCTCCCTCTGCATGTGCATCACCCATTCTTCTAGGAGACCCTGTCCTCTCTGGGGGTCCTTTCATAAGGGATGGGCCACTTCCGTGACCCCCCGAGCCCCCATGTCTGAGATGTCAAGTATCCACCAAAGTGTATCTACTCATCTGTCTCTTTGCCACCAGAGTGAGGACTCTGTCAGGGCTGGTGAGTTTATTTCTGGAAAATCACGTGTAAATCAGTTTTTTAAGTTAGACCATAAGTTAAATACCTGAGATGAGCTTTTTCTTTAAAAAAAACTTTCAAGGCATATTTTATATAATGAAGAACCTTGTGTAAGGTAAATAACCTTCCCATAGTTTTCTAAATAAAGGTATTTATGTATTCTAGCTTGTGCATCCAAAAGGTAAGGCCATATGAATAGAGTAGAAATGCTTTGTAAATTTGGGTAAAAGTGTATTGAGGGTGGGCTGCCGTTAATGGTTGTGAATCAGGCTGGAGTGATAGACAAATGGAAGTTAATGAAATCCGTATGACAACCTTACGTAGAAACCAGGGGGGTTTACTAGTTCTGGCAACTCTTATTTCAGAACTTTGAGTTTAGGTATTTGTGATGCTGAGACTTACGTTGTGTGCTTTAGAATTCCTTTTTTTTTTTTCTTTCTATAATGCTCTTTTATGGCCTAAATGGCACTTTGATAAAGGGGGGGAAGAGCATTCACCTGTTTTATGATGGCATTTTTCTTATAATCACTAAGGAGGGCACGTACTGCATGGAGTACGAAAACAATGAATCGTGGATCACTACATCAAAAACTAATGATGTATTGTATGGTGACTAATAACATAATAAAATAAAATTAAAAAAAATAATCACTGTGTTTAGGAAGTTGGTTATTCTAAGAATTATTTTAAGCGGGAATTGCTGTTATTCCGGAATTTGAAATAGGGTAATTCAAAAACATGTTCTCATTAGGGACTTTGGAGTTAGTTTTCAGGGGGTAATGATCTACTGAGATGTTATTTCCAGACTTCTAATGGGTAGCGCTGTTTGCAATACCTGGAAAATGAGCACACTTAGAATTGTTACCATGTGAATTTTAAAAATTGCGTTTCTATTTTGGAAATAAGGATAATTTAGGAGAAAGGTAGATAAAACTGGAGAGTAGTGCAAACTTGTTCTTTTAATGTTTTCTTTTTAAACAGGGAGTTTTGAAAAATAAATGGTCAATTCTCTACCTCTTGCTAAGCCTTAGTGAAGATCCACGCAAGCAGCCGAACAAGGTGAGAGGCTCTGTTTGAGCAGCTTAGTGCCTTTTTCTTTTAAAGATTTATTTATTTATTTTAGAGAGAGCCTGCACTGGGAATGGGGTAGGGGGAGAGGCAGAAGGAGAGGGAGAATCCCAAGAGACTTCCCACTGAGCAGGGAACCCGACATGGGGCTCCATCCCATGATCATGCGATCATGACCTGAGCTGAAACCAAGAGTTGGATGCTTAACCGACTGAGCCCATGCACGTGTTCAGTGCCTTTTTAAAGCACACTTAGTGTCTTGTTGGATAAACTATACCAAATTTTGATAGGAATTGGCTTCTGTACTTAAGAAAATAATAAGAGAAAAAAATAACTTGTCTAGTGTTCTTGGTAGTCATGGAAGGCCAAGAGATTTTCTTTTCTTTATTTTTTTAAGATTTTATTTATTTATTTGTCAGAGAGAGAGAGAGAGAGAACACACAAGCAGAGGGAGAGGGAGAAGCAGACTCCTCACTGGGCAAGGAGGAGGCCAGTGTGGGACTCGATCCCAGGACCCCGGGGTCATGACCTGAGCTGAAGGCAGACGCTTAACGACTGAGCCACCCAGGCACCCCTCTTTCTTTCTTTAGACAGGGCACTCACTGCTTTTCCTTAAGATGTTTTCCAGAGTGACATTATTACCTCAGATATAACAGCGTCCCATGGAATAGAGCATAAAAACAGTTTTCACAAGTTACTAATAGGAGCACAGCTACATAATTCTCTATGAGTTAGAGGACCTTTCAGGTTTTCTCGTGTCTTCAGATCTCATTACGAACATTAATTACTGTCATACCAATGCGAACTTCGTTGTCCCGCAGGCTCAGTCTCTGGCCCATGTGGTGTTGGGAAGAGCTTTCTGGCTGCTGTGAGCCCAGAGTTTCTCGTGTGAGGAGGTGCTCTACACAGAGACTTGCGCGCCTCCAGGGGGCAGGAGTGGGGTGCAGGAGGCCTGTTTATGTTGAAAGTCTCCGTCTGAGTAATGAGCCCTCTTGGATCGTAGAATAATGCCATACCTGCAAAAATACTGGAGTAATTATTTGGGATTTAGTTTGCTTGGATTCTAAAGAATGTGTTTAGTTGTCAGACCATGTGGCAGTTTTGGAGTTTAGAACAGTTTCTGAAACTTTATCAGTTCTGCCATATTTCGTAAGTATAACGATTAAATTATTGAGTACAAAATCAATTATAGAAAGAACTAAAGTCTGAATATTCATTATCTTTATTGATTTGGGAAGTGTTCTGTAATTTTATATCTCTGTATTCTTTTTTTTTTTTAAGATTTTATTATTTTAGAGAGAGTGAGCACACAGCAGGGGGAGGGAGAGAGACAAGCAGACTCCGCACTGAGTGTGGAGCCCGATGCAGGGCTTAATCTTAGAACCTGAACTGAAACCAAGAGCTGGACGCCTACCCGACCGAGCCGCCCAGGCGCCCCTGTATCTCTGTATTCTTAATGGACTCCATTTTCAGGTTTCTAGCTACGCTGCGTTACTTGCTCACGCTCTACCAAGAGACGCGCACTCGACTCCCTACTACTGCGCCAGGCCCCAGACTCTCTCGCTGAGCTACCAGGACCGCAGCTCCCAGTCGGCCTCAGGCGCTGCCAGCGTGGGAAGCAGTGGCGTCAGCAGCCTAAGTGTGTACGCCGTCAATGGCCTGGCCCCGACGCCACAGTCTCTCCTTCCAGGGTAGGTCCGGCTTGCACACACAACACGTCGGTTAACCGGTAGCAAGAGCAGAATCCCCAGGCTTCTGATGAGGCATCTGTGCGCTCACTGAAACTCTTCAGAGCCCTGTGTGCGCCAGGAATGTTCTAGGCCCTGCGTCCGATACGCTTTCTCTTAGGATTTTATTCTTTCCAAGAACTCGCGTCTCACGTGGGAACTCTTCCTCTTCCAGTCATGGTTGACTATAATGATTTTTGGTCTACTCGTACCCTATTAATGCGAGTACATATGAGTAAAGGCCCTGGTTCAGAAATGTGACAGGATGGGCCTTCCATTTTGAGGTAACTGATTGACATTTCCCTTGCTGTATTCCCGTATTTATCTCTCAGTGAATATTGTCCCCTTCACTGATGTGTGCTATTCTCTTTATTGAATTATTTAAAAAACAAGTAAACTAAAATAAAGCTGTCTTGTCCTCAAGTGCTGATGAGACCTTCTTCAGACTGATAATTATGGTGCCGTGTAGTGCTCGTGAATGAAGCGGAGGCGCTCCAGGAACTCACGGTCAGCGTGCTGGCAGATCGCATCATGTTTGCAGGAGATGCAGTCTGTGGTTGGGAATGAAGCAGCTGCTCATACAGTAGTGGACTCGGAACTTTGCTTTTCTTGTCTTTTTACATATTTCTGTGCGTAATCATGTTAAAGCTGACTGTCATAAAATGGATATTTTTCCAGAAGACCAGTGACTAGAGATTCATGGTCACGTGTGTTCCACACGAGCATAGCATCATGGGAAGTTCTCATGTGACGTAAATACAGTTGCATCACGTCAGTAGAACCTCCAATGTATGCATCATACACGGGTTATAGATGCAGTCTGGTGTTCTAGAAAGATAGCAGAAGAGGTTCTAGAGAATTAATCTCTGACTTGTATTCTGGCTAAAAGAGTCAACAGACTTTGTCATTTTTGCCTTAGAATTTGAAGTAATTGTTCTGATATAAAAAAAAACTGTATAGAGAACTTTGAACTGAAGTGGTCCTTTAGAATTTTTCTCTTAAATTTAGAACTTCATTGAAAGTCATAGTTTAACAAGCACTATTGATGACTTTTTTTTCCCCATTGAAGATAGGAGAGAGAAAGGGCTGTTCTCCAGTTTCTGTTTCCCTTCTCACTTTATCGGTGGGTGACAGATGGGTCCCGCCAATGTGGCGCCGGAGTAAATCAGTCTGCCCTGTGGCGGCTCGTTTGTGGGGCGCAGTCCTGGGAAGCGATATTTTTGTTGGAATTGTCAAAACACATATCCTCAGAAATCAGCTGTCGGGTTCTTAGAATTTCAAAGAGCAGCTTTTTTTTTTAGATCTTATTTATTTGTTTGACAGAGAGAGAACACAAGCAGGGGGAGGGGAAGGCAGAGGGAGAGGGAGAAGCAGACTCCCCACTGAGCAGGGAGCCCAACATGGGGCTCGATCCCAGCACTCTGGGATCATGACCTGAGCCAGAGGCAGATGCTTCACCGACTGACCCACCCAGGCACCTCTCAAAGAGCAGCTTTGACATATTCTCCAAATCATCAAAAGCTGTCTTGACCTTTGTGCTTTTGCCTTCGACTTTACATTTTTTTGTACATTTGTACATTGTTGAAATTAATTGCAAATTATGATATTTCTTTTCCTACCGAGCACTGCAAATGCTGGGAGACAAGTAAGCATGCAGAAGAGGGAACAGCACACCAGATTTTTAATTTCTGTGGTCAGCAAATGCTGAGCGGGTGAAAGGTGTTAAGTTTGAAGTTAAAATTAGTTGTGAATTTCAAAGTGGTTTTAGATGAGTAACGTATGTTATGTGTATGTAAAGAAAAGTCAAATAGGTTTTGATTTTTATGCTAAGAAATATGTGGGAGGTGCCAGTAAGAGCCCAAATGCCAGCTTAAAGGTCCCAAAGAGCCCTTGGACTGATCAGTTGATGGATTTGGGTAGGGCGATGTCACTCACCTAGCTCAGATCTCTAACATTACATAATCCAATATAGTAATATGAGCAGAGTTTCCAGCAGTGGTTTGTCTTTCAAGTGAGTAGCCTGGGTGTTTGGAGATATGAAATGCTCTTTCCTTCTTTCAGACAGCCTCATCACGCTCCGGGAGTGGGAGACTGTCTTCGGCAGCAATTGGGGTCACGTCTTGCATGGACTTTAACTGCAAACCAGCCTTCTTCACAAACCACTACCTCAAAAGGTCTCCCAAACACTGTTTCTCGCAACATGACAAGACCAAGGAGGGAAGGGGATGCAGGCGGTGAGTGAAGATAGACTTTAATGTAGCTTTTCTTTGCATATTTAGAATTTATGCTTCCCTTATCTTAAAATACTGATGAGGAGTCCTTGCTTATAATTGTTGAGTGGTGGTGGTTCTCCTGATGAGAGGTTCGGAATCCTCAGTGTGGGCTGACATGCCTCGGGAAGTCTGGCAGTGCCTGGGACATTGGAGAAATGCATTGAAGGTTCCTTTGATGGCTAAGTGGACACGTGGAGAGTTTTAAAGCTCCACTAGATCCCAAAAGGAAGCTTGAGTTTCTTTCAAGAGAGCCCTATGAATAGCAGTGTTTGGAACATAAGCATCTGAGAATAGAGGAGTGGGCTTTATTGTTGGCCCCTCGTCTGCAGGTTCTGAAATCCCTGTGGCTGCTGTCTGCTGACGTGGACGGCGAGGGCCGGGGTGTCTCGTGTGCACCCGGGGACACGGCCCAGAGCGCGGAGCCGGCCTGTGCAGCTGCACTTCCCGCTTTCGTCTGTCCCGTAACATGGGACAGCTTGGGGGCGCTTTGGCTGGGGGGCTGGCATCCAGACAGTAAGGGTGCCCTTCTCCGCTCCTCTCTGTGTGACTCCTGATCTCTAGGCAGTGCCTTCAAGCCTGTGTCATACACAAAGCTAACAGATAAAGAGACGTCACAGTGTGCTTATCAGTCCAAGAGAGCAGGACAGGACGTGCAAAGCTAGAAAGAAGAGCAGGGTGAACAGGAAACGTGCTGCAGTGGTAAATTTAAACCAGTCATGTCCGTAGTCACATGAAATGTATATGGATTAGACACTTTATTTAAAAGACATTTAAAAAATTCTACTTAAACAATTATGTACTGCTCAAAAGAGATGAATTCTAAATATAGAGACCCAAGTAGGTTGGAAGTAAATGGGTGGAGAAATACATCTTGTAGACACTGACTGCAGGAAGGCGGGGGCCGTGTCTCTGTCGACGGAGACCGTGGTGCGAGTGTTGCCACGGCCAGAGGGACGTTCCGAACAACGAAGGGGTCAGTTCTTCGGGAAGAGATGATACTCCTGAGTGTATATTCACCTGCTGACAGAGCTTCAGTCGGACAAAGGAAAACTAACAGCCCTACAGGGAACGCAGACAGACCCACAGTTACAGATGGATATTCCCACTTCTCTCTTAGTAATTGATGGGAAAAAGTAGACAGACCGGTCCATAATGACAGGTAGGTAACATTTGAACAGTTCTGCCAGCAGTTTGATGTAATTGCTTTTATGGAATATTCTCTCCACGACTGAAATACAAAGCTGTCCTCACCTCTGACTCACTACTCTGGTTCTGGGAGGGCCGACCTTGCCTGTATACTTATGCATTTTTCCTCCCACTGATAACTTGAATTTCTGAGCGCTGCCTCCTTATCATTGGGTGACACCTAAATTCTGACTTAGTTTGTTCCAAGGTTTATGGAAATCATAACTTTTCCACTCTCTCCACTCCTCTTCATGTGGTTGAGAACGGACCTACATCTGCGTGCCGTGTAACAACCCAGTTTTCCAAATGCTGTCTTACGACATAATTACCCATCCCTTCTGATTGATTTGTGCTGTTCTTTTTTGATGTGTGTTGCTCCTTGATGGTATATTAAGCCCCCACATACTGCTTTGTTTGTTCATTTATTTATTTTTTAAGATTTTATTTTTAAGTAATCTCCACATCCAATGTGGGGCTCGAACTCACGACCCCGAGATCAAGAGACGCATGCTCCACCAGCCATGCGCTCCACTGCCTTTTTTTTTTTTTAAGACTTTTTGTATGAGAAATTACATGCTCTCCATATCCTTTTCAGAAAATTCTTGTTTCTTAGAACTTCATACTTTTTCCATCTTAGGCTCATTTTTTTTAGTTTTAAAATTTTGTCATGGTTGCAGATATGTAATGTAAAACTAGTTGTGTCCTAAAATTTATTCCATTTAAAAATGTGTTGTTTGGTAATTGCTCTCTTATAAAAACCGTCTTTCAGGTGCTGGGGAAGTGACCGAAGCAGCCCTCGTCAGAGACATTCTGTACGTCTTCCAGGGCATAGACGGCAAGAACGTCAAGATGAGCAGCACGGAGAACTGTTACAAAGTGGAGGCCAAGGTGCAGTGACTAGCCCCGCCAGACCTGCTCGAGCAGGAGAGACCGACGTCAGCCAGGCCGGCTGGGAGCAGTGACAGGGTGGGACTGGGGCAGCGGGGCCCGGATCTCCAAACCTGGCTGTGCCGGTCAGGTGCGCGGTCAGGGCCCGGTATCTCTTTTCCTGTGTGCTCCTGGCTCGCAGGCTCATGTTTGGGCCCTTCTCCGTCCGCGTCTGCCTCCTGCGTTCTGTGCCGTGGTGTCGAGAGGTGCCCGAGGGGCAGGTACAGCGTGGCATCTTTGCTGTTGACACACAGTTCCAGATAGGGTGCCTCTGCTATCCTGCGTTCACCTTCCAGAACCTCCTTTCCCACAGCCCCTTCTTGTTGCTGTTGCGGCCTTCTGCAACTCCCAGCTGTCGGAAGAGGTGGCTGAGGACATAGGCCCCCTGCCGCGCTGGGGGTGCAACCAGTCACGCCTCAGGGTGCTGCCTCCCGAGCCTCACACACGGAGGGCTTTTATTTCCCTTCCAGCACCTGGTGCCTTTGTTTCCCAGAACCTCGTTTTGTCTTTATTAATAGTGTATTAGTCACTTTTAGGTTCCGTGTTGGAACCTAAGAATTATACTGAAAGTACAAATGATTGACAAAAATAATAATTGAAATTCTAGTGTTAATTCTTAACTCTTAATATATTTATTTTTTAGGCAAACCTAAGTAAATCTTTGAGGGATACGACACTCAGACTTGCGGAGTTGGGATGGTTACATAATAAAATCAGAAAATACACTGACCAGAGGAGTCTAGACCGTTCATTTGGACTTGTGGGTCAGGTACGTTCGTTGTTACCAGGACATTTAGGACACCATTCGTTTTGGGGAGTGCTTAGTCTACTTAAAGTCTTATTATGAAAGTAATTCTTAAATAGAGGGTTCTTTTTAAATAAAGAAATTTTGATAATAGAACATTGTAGCCATCGTGTCCACTTAGGAAAATAGAGACCACAGTGTGTATCGACAGAGATGACCAAATACTGCACATTGTTCATGGTAGCTGTTGGTGGAGTGTGAACACAGAAGAGTACATAAATGCGTTAAAATAAACCTACAGATGACAGCTTGTGTATCGCTTTAAAATATGCAGAAAAGTGTGGAGGCTGATGTTTAAAGAAAACAGGTTTTATCCTTCGTGGGTTCTTCCCATTGAGTATGCCTGGGTTTACATCCTAGAGTTCATTCTAGAAAGTTCTTATCTCAGGACTATGTGAAGGTCTTTGTTACAGCTTGTGATTTGACACCTTTGCAGTATTTAAGATCACAGAGGTACGGTGAAGTTTTTAATAATGTGAGTGTGGAAAATGAACGGTAAAAACAGCAACAGTGAAAAATTGGGAGGAACTTGCGTGGAGTTGCTAGTTCTTAAATTTTGCTAATTAAAAGCATTAGCGAAACTTAGATTTTTAACTCTGAAGATTTAGAAGGAATGTAATCTTAAAAAGACTATTGTCTAAAGTAAATACACTTTTAGCTGTAATCTGTTTTGTTTTTTTCCTTCATTTCTTTTCTGCAAAGCTCGCGCTAAGGCATGACCCCTGCCTGACGTTGTGGACTGTAGGTGTGGGGACGGAGCCTGCGGAGGGCCGTTGACGGGATTTAAACCCTGCAGAGCACCCGAAGTGGTGACGCGCTGGGCGCTCCACGTGGGCCGATGTGCGAGGCCGTGTCCGCTGGGAGGCCAGTGTTGCGCTTCCTAATACCTCCTTTTTCCTGCAGAGTTTTTGTGCTGCCTTGCATCAGGAGCTGAAGGAGTACTACCGGTTGCTCTCTGTTTTACATTCCCAGGTAAACTTTGTATTTTAATTTCTTTGTGATTTGCAGTGTTACAAAATTGCAACTACATAGAATTTTTAAGTTTCTTCATAATTACTTTTAAAAGATAAAAATTTGTTTGCTAATAGTGTTTGTGAGGTCTGGATATCTGTGAAGTTTCGGTGTATTCCAGAGGCAAGTACTGCTCACGGCTGGGGTCCTGTCGCCCATGTAAACATATCACTAGTAGCTTGAAGGAGCCGCTTTTCTTTCAGAGGGGGCATTTGCTTCACGTGCACATTACGTGGATTAAGAAACAATGGACCTATTTGGTGACTTGTACTTACACATTACATCTTTATTGTTTCTCAGCTACAGTTAGAGGATGATCAGGGTGTGAATTTGGGCCTTGAGAGTAGCTTGACACTCCGGCGCCTGCTGGTTTGGACGTACGACCCCAAGATAAGACTGAAGACTCTTGCAGCCCTGGTGGACCACTGCCAAGGTTGTTCTGCGTCTCGTGGACCTGTTGTATTTCAGAGAGATTTTAGGGAATGTCATCTATGTTTATTTTTGCGCCTGCTCTCATGTGTCCTTTCGAATGACGGCCATAAGTATGCCAGTTACATCCAAGCTAATAGGTAACTTACAGGGGAAATAACCAGTTGCTAACACGGCCCCATCTTTATATTTGTGGAAGCTTAGTATTTCATTGAAATGAAGAAAGGAAAGGGTCTAGTTTTTCAGGATTTTGTGGTCCTCAGTGCTGTAACTATTCATCTCTATGCCTCTTTTGTTTGTCTCTGACCTAGCAGCCTTTCCTGGGGGTTTCCTCCTCCCAAGATTATGGCCCATGTCTAGGCTCACCAGCTGTGAGTTCCATGCTCTCAAGTGTGCATGTCTGGCTGAGGCCCCTCCTGGGCTCTTGGTCTGCATTTCTACTTGTCTTCTGAACATTTTTTCTCACTGTGCTACCTTGGCCAAGAACCTCTTTGTCTTTTCTCTTTGTCTGTAATGCTTGGCCACTGATAGCCTCCACTTCTTAGGATTGTGAGGGCTGAGTAAGACGTGTGAGATGCCCGTGGTCAGCCCCTAGGTCATGGCCCCGTGTCTGCTGCCATCCTCCGGCTGGGTGATCCCAGGGCCAGAACTCTAGCATGTCTGGATCCGACATCACCATGCCCTCCGTGCCCTGCCTCCCCCACCTCCTGGCACCTCCCCTCAAAAAGAGAAAGCAGTGGAACACCGTGAATAAGCGTGTCTGTTTTTTCAGATGCTGAGCACCCCCATGTGGGTTCCTACCAGACTGCTCCTCTGTCTTCCCCTTTCACGGTTCACTTAACCCCTCCAGTCCTGGGCCTCCTGCTCCTTCGGCTGCTGACCTCTCTGCCCCTCCCTCGGGCACTTTGGAAGCATCTCATTCACATCAGATCACATCAGTCCTTCCCTCAAATCTTTCAGCAGTCTAATAACTTCCCGAATTCTTAACACCAGCTTTTCTTGTGCTTGTGTTTCTGGACCTGCTTTTTGCCACTTCCAGGCCTTGCTGCTGAGCTGTGCCCCCAGGACACAGGGCCCCGTTGGGGTAGAGCCGGCTGCCTCACTGTAAGCCTCGGCCAGACTGGAGGGTGCAGCAGTTCCGCACATTGAGATAGCATATCACACCCGCAGGGAACAGGAGGGAGACAGAAAGCAGTAAAGTGCGAGTATTCTTCTGTAGAACTTTTATGGATATTTATTTGTGTCTTGGAGTGCAGTATCAAGTGTGAATCTTTTTTTTTTTTTTAATTTTTTTAAGATTTTATTTATTTATTTGACAGAGAGAGACACAGAGCGAGAGGGAACACAAGCAGGGGGAGTGGGAGAGGGAGAAGCAGGCTCCTGGCCGAGCAGAGAGCCCGATGTGGGACTCGATCCCAGGACCCTGGGATCATGACCTGAGCCGAAGGCAGTCGCTTAACGACTGAGCCACCCAGGCGCCCCTCAAGTGTGAATCTTAATGTGTGTCTCAGTCAGAAAAGGTGAAAGTTCATTTTGTAGGTTGAAGAGCGAGTCAGGGTTTTGCTCTTGAATAGCTCGGGAGTGGCCATGAGGAGGGAGGTGAGTGCTCCGCTCTGACTCGTGCAGCCTGGGCCAGACCCTCGCTCTCCGGGCCCCTAGACATGCTAAGCACTGCTCCGATGTCCAGAGTGATAGTAACGAAACCGACGCACTCTCTCGGTTACTTGGCCATGCTGGTGAGTGTGGTGTTAACTGTGTCCGGGGAGTGTAACTTGGGTGTTTTCCGTGTGTCCCTCAGGAAGGAAAGGGGGTGAGCTGGCGTCCGCTGTGCACGCGTACACGAAGACGGGAGACCCGTACGTGAGGTCGCTGGTGCAGCACATTCTCAGCTTGGTGTCCCATCCTGTGCTGAGCTTCCTTTACCGCTGGATCTACGACGGGGAGCTCGAGGACACTTACCATGAAGTAAGGAATGCCCTTCCAGCCTCACACTTGGCTTCAGGAGGCGTGGGCGCCCGTGCTCTCTTGATCTTGTCTCCGTGACAGCTGTTTTCCCTTCACCGGGAAGGCCGGCACGCTGCCTTGAACGCCGTGCATGGTTTGTGCAGACCTTTGAAAGCCAGTTCCCTCTGAGCAGCAGAGCTGTGTGTGCTCAGTGGAAAATTATTACCCCAGTTTTAACGGTGGGAAACTCGGGAGGTTCCATCCCCTGCCCGGGACTAGGACTAGGTCTCCGTGTGCCTCCCCTCATTCTCGTGGGGAGCGTCACGTGCTCTGTGGCTCTGCGAGATCAGCACAGGAGCTAGACTTGGACTCCTGTGGCACCAGCGGTTTTAGTGGAGTCTCTGTGTGTGCTGTGGGCCCGTAGACAGTTCTGCTGGAGGGCAGCGTGTGTGCTCCTGAAGACCCTGCGCTCTGCAGGCACACGGTAAAATCCCCAGGTGCTCTGACACGGAGTAGGGGAGGGGCAGCACACCCACAGCCCTTGTCAGTGACACTCAGAACAGGACAGGCGCCTCACAGAAGGTGTGGTGCCGTCGACACACGTTCAGAGGTTACGCCGTCCTTGCGTTCTGAGTGAGTACGGCCTTTACCTCGAAGAAGCGCATGTGGGCCTGTGGCCGTGGGGGGGAGGCTCACCTGCAGTGCAGCGGGGGGCTGCGGCCGCGGGGGCGCAGGACGGATGGATGCGGCTAGCGGGGTGTGGGGTGTCTGCGATCTGTGCATCCCTGTGCTGGGTTCCTGGTCCCCCTGGTTTCTCGTGGATGAACTTGATGGAAGCAGTCATGAAGTGCGCGCTGTGCTCCCGTAGTTTCCTGATAGACCAGTCGTGCTGGAACCAGTGCTTTTAAAACAAGCACGGCCGCAGAGCCACCCGTGGGGGTTGGTCTTGAGGGGTGCTCTCGAAGCACTCCGTGGCATCTCCAGGTGCAGGTGTGGGTCGCTCATCACGTCTGTGGCTCCTTCCGTGGCGGTGTTACCATTGTCCTTTAGTGCTGCACACACTAACGTGGACGTCCCACTTGCCATGTAGCAGCTCTTCTGGTGGACGTTCGGGTCTTGGTAGTTGTAAACCTTTTGAACGTCCTTGAAAAGAACATCCTTTCTCGTGCCTCCCTGTCTATACTGACCAGTTTCTCTAAGGTCAGCACTGGGAGGTGAGATTGCTCGCTGTTGGGGAAGGCATCCTTTAAATTTTGGTTCTGCCCTTTCCGCTCTGGGGTGGCCCTGCTGGTCTCCCCGCAGTCGGCGCTGTGCGGCTCCCGCTGCCCCAGCCTGGTCAGCACTCACTGCTCCGTCCTCGGAAGGGTCTTTACTGCACTGTGATGGGCAGCATCTCCTGTGATGTGTTCTACTGGTTACTAGTGAGATTGGCCAGCTTTTTGTGTTTATTGGTTATTTTTATTCTACTAATTCCCATGCCTGTCCTTTGCCCATTTTCCCAATGGATTTGTCTGTCTTTCTAGACTTGAATCATGGGATGGTTTTATACATTTGGATATCTTGTGTCTGTGATTGCATTTTTAAAATTATTTTTCTTTTAACTGTTTATTTTCACATTATTTCAGACTTAGAGAAAAGTTGTGAGAGTTGTACAGAGAGTCACAGATTCGACTGCTGACCCTCCCCCAACGTTCCTTTTGCCACATCTACCATATATACCACATTCCAGCGTGCAGCACCTAATGGGAAATAGATGCAGTCCCAGATTCTTACTGAAGTTGGACTTTATCTCATTCCCAGATAAAACAGAGTCAAGATTTTCCTGGAATGACATTTAGAAATAAAAGATTTATATAGGAAAAAAAGTTAAGATTATAAAAAGATGCAAATTGCCCCTTTTTATTAATAAAAAAATTTGTATCCCACCTCCTTCCCCACCCAATAATTAATATGTAAATTATATGAATTTGGGTGATACTAACTTTGAATAGCTGCCAGTTGACTTGAACCTGATTTTCTTCAGAGGTTGGGGTAGGAATTGTTGTCTGGACCCTACTGGCATATATATTGCTACCAATTAAAAGAGCCACAGATTGGCTCATTATCTTTTTTAAATTTAGTACCTAATTTCTAACTTGTAATACTTTTGTCTTTTTTTCTTGAGAATAATTTAGTTTGCATTTTCTAGCAGTGAGGTTTTTCAAGTAGTCCTTAATTATACCACTAATTCATTGTATGCATTTGTGTTTTTAAAATAGTCCTTAAGGGCGCCTGGGTGGCTCAGTTGGTTAAGCAACTGCCTTCGGCTCAGGTCATGATCCTGGAGTCCCGGGATCGAGTCCCGCATCGGGCTCCCTGCTCAGCGGGGAGTCTGCTTCTCCCTCTGACCCTCCTCCCTGTCATGCTCTCTGTCTCTCATTCTCTCTCTCTCAAATAAATAAATAAAAAAAATCTTAAAAAAAAAAAAAAAAAAAATAGTCCTTAAAAGTACCACCAGTTTTTTATTGATGGTCTGCCTTCTGTGTGATGTGGGCTTGTTTGTTTATTTTGTTGATACTAATTGTGGGACCGGAGAATTGATGGCAAATGTAGATGATAGAATCAGGCACAGACTTCCAAATTGATTTTCCTCTAGACTGTTTTCTTTACTATTTTTGAACATGGATTCACTGGGGTAAGACAAAAACAAACTTTACGACTGGGATAGCTTTCATTTGGGATACTCATTTTGAAGAACTCTTGTTGCATAGAATACGTGTAAAACAAACTGTAGGTTTTATTTATTTAAAGAAAAAAATACTAAATAAGCATTCCTGTCTGTTGAATACAATATTAGGATTAGTAAAACTGTCACTTCAACTGATCTCAGATCTTGCCTCATTGGTAAAGTTTTTCTTAAATGTTTTTCTTTTTGTATAACTTCACACTTCTAGAAAAGTCAGAACGACTGTACAAAATACTCCTCAGACTACCTGAATACTAACATTGTACTATAGTAGATTTATCTTTTTTTTTTTTTTTTAAAGGTTTTATATTTACTGGTATTCTTACTTGGGGTCTGAGTTTAGAGAAGGGCTTAGGATCTTCAGGATTGGTAAATTTTTTATTTGCTAGTTACTTTGCTCAGCTAGTCGTTTATGCCCCAGAAGAGCTTGTTGGCTTCACTAGTTGTGCTGGTAGGATTTCTCGAAAATGCATTGTGGGGTAGAGCTAAAGGGAATCCTTCTTGATGTAAAGTATATTACATTCTTTGCTTTGGGCCTTCCATGGTTAGTACTGTGATGCCAGGGGGCTCATACCAGTGAGCAGTGGGTCTTGTTATAACTCAGCTGCTTTATCTCTGTTGGGTACAGCTTAGGGGCTCAGGTTCTGGAGTCTGATGACTCAGCTTCAGTTTCTCATGGCTCTGTATCCTGGCAAGTACTTCGGTCTCTCTCAGCCTGCCCTTCCACATCTTTGTGTGCCATAGTGGTGCCAATCTCATGGGGTTGTGCCGATGTGTCGGGGTTGAGTCAGGCACATAGTAAGCATGCTTACGTTATTTGCTCTTAATTAATTAAAGAAGAGCACTAGATAAAATTTGAATACCCACTGGCCCTAAGATATCTGTGGCCCTTCTCTTATTTGTGGTGATCTTCGACTTCTCTGTTTTCTGTTGAACCATGCATTTATAAATGTTCAAGTCTTTGATTAATTTTGGGAAGATTCTCTTTGATTTACTCTAAATAATATATTTACCATAAGAATTTGGTTGTTTAGATAATTGTGTGTTTGATCCTTAGATGACTAAAATTTGGGTATTTTTGTCTCCAGTTCCTACGTTGGTTAATTTCCCCTTAGCTGTGTAATGAGTTATAACTTAGTTGTGAAATCAGATTTCTTCAAGTGTATGGTTAACTGTGAGTAGCTATATGTGAGCCTTATAACCGCTCTTTTAAAAGTAGTTTATTAGGGGTGCCTGGGTGGCTCACATGGTTAAGTGTCTGACTTCAGCTCAGGTCATGATCCCAGGGTCCTGGGATCGAGCCCCACATTGGGCTCCTGGCTCGGCGAGGAGCCTGCTTCTCCCTCTCCCTCTGCCTCTCCCCCTCCTCGTGCTGTCTCTCTCTCTATCTCTTTGTCTCAAATGAATAAATAAAATCTTAAAAAAAAAAAAAGTAGTTTATTAAATAACTGTATAAGGAAATGCTCCGTCCGGTAACCAAAGAAAGCACAAAATGTAGATAAACAGAAATTGTAAAAAACGACCCAGGGAAGAAATTCTGGAGCTGAAAAGTACAGTAACTGAAATGAAAAAAAAAAAAAATCGCTGGTATCTCCACAGCAGATTTGAGCAGGAAGAAGAAAATAAGTGCCTTGTGGGTAAGTTAACAGGTTATCTGGTTTGAGGAACTTGAAGTAGGAAAACTCAGCGAGGCCCACAAGAGTCCACTCTGTAATCAAGCCGTGGAAACACAGAGAACCTTAGAAGCATCATGTCAGGAGATCTCCTCATGGAGAAGGTCCTTGATTAGGTCAACAGCTGATCTCTCTTCAGAAGCCATGGAAGCCACTAGGCGGTAGGATGACACATTAAAAATGCTGAAAGGAAAAACTGTCATTCAGGAATTCCGTATCCTGTAAACTCCACCTCCCAAAGTGGAGAAAAGAAGTCATTTCCAGATAATAAAACTTGAGAGCTCCTAGAAACACAAATCATCAACACCAGGTCCTGGAGAAATAGGAATCTGAATAGACCTATAACAAGTAAGAAAATTGAGTTTGTAATCTCAAAAACTTTCCAGTAAAGAGGAGCCCGGGACTAGATGGTTTCACTGGTGAATTCTACCAAATATATAAAAAGTTAGCATTAATTCTTCTCAAAGTCTTCTAGAAATTTGAGGAAAGAATACTTCTTAACTCATTTTGTGAGGCTAGTATTACTCTGATCCCAACGCCAGAGAAAGACAACCCAAGAAAACTACAGACCAATATCCCTATGGGTGTAGTTGCAGAAGTCCTCACAAAGTACTAAAATGGACTAGAAGGTAAAAGGATGGTACACCATAACCAAGTGAGACTTCTCCCAGGAATGCAAGAGTAGCCCAACATAATTAAAATCACTGTAACATAACATATGCTAATAAAGGAAAGGAAAAACACACAACCCAGTTGATGCAGAAAAAGCATTTGATGAAATTCAACACTCAAACTAGGAGTAGAAAGGAACTTCTCATCTAATCACGGGCATCTGTAAAACACTAATGGTAACATCGTAATGGTGAAAGGGTGTGCACTCCGTCCCCAGGATCAGGGACAAGACGGGTTCCACTTCCCGCACTTCTACTCAGCGTCGCACTGGAGGCTCTAGTCAGGGCAGTTAGGCAAGGGAACGTTTAAAAAATAAAGATACTCAGATTGTAAAGGAAGTAAAATAATTTCTGTCATAGATGACGAAATTTTATGTATAGAAGACTAAAGTGTTCATAATATATCGTAATAAACATGTTTGCCAGATTAGCTGGGTACAAGATCCACACACACAAATCACTTTGTTATATACTTGAAATAAGCAATCCAAAAATAAAATTAAGAAAATAATTCTATGTATGATAGTGTCAAAACTAATCTATACCTAGGGAGAAATTAAAGCAAGGAGGTGGAAGCATTGCACACTGAAAATCCTAACACTGTTGAGAGAAATGAAAGCAGACCTAAGTAAATGGAATGGCGCCACATGTTCGTGGATTGGGAGATGTGATGCTGAGATGATGGCCGCACTTCCCGAAATGATTTCTGATCGAATGTAATCTCTGTCAAAATTCCAGTGGCCTTTTTTGCAGAAATGGGAAGGCTGGTCCTCAAGGTCCTATGGAAGTCCATGGTGCCTGGAAAGCCACGCACTCTTGAAAAAAGAACAAAGTTGGAGGACTCACATGTCCTGATTTCACAACGTATCACAAGGCACAGCAATCTGAAGTGTGGTACTGGCATGAGTGTAGACTGGTAGATCGAGAGAGTAGAATTGAGAGTCCAGAAATAAATGCATTCATTTTTGTTCAGTTGATTTTTAACAAGTGCCCCGAGACCACTCAGTGAAGAAAGAATAGTCCTTTCAACAGGTGGTGTGGGATAGCCGGATATCCACACACAAAAGAATGGGTTTGGACCTCAGTTGCATCCCATATATAAAAAGTAACTCAAAATAGATCTCACACCTAAAGCTGTAATACTTCTAGAAATTAACATAGGTGTAAATCTTTGTGTCTCTGGATTAGGCAGTGGTTTCTTAGATACGTCACCAAAAGCTTAAGCAACAAAAGAAAAAGATAAATTGGATTTCATCAGAATTAAAAACTTACGTACATCGAAGGACATTATTGAGAAAGTAAAAAAAATAACCCACAGAATGGGAGAAAGTATTTGCAAATCATATATGTGGTAAGGGCCTAGCTGCCAGAATATATAAAGAACTATCACGACTCGAGCAAAAAGATAAACACAATTGAGAAACAGGCCAAGTCCGAAGTAGAGATTTTCCCAAAGAAGATCTACAAATGGCCTTTAATAAGCACAGGAAAAGATTCAAAACATTAGTCCTCAGGGAAATGTGAACCGAAACCGCAGTTGGATGCCGGCATATCACACTCCTTGGGGTGGTATGAGAAGGAAGAACAAGCCAGAACATAACGAGTGTTGGTGAAGACTCGGAGAAATTGGAACCTAATGCAGTGCTGGTGGGAACGGAGTAGTGTGGCCGGTGGGGAACAGAGTTGGCGGTTCCTCGGGAAGTTACACGCAGACCCGGCCGTTCCAAGTGTGTCCCCAAGAGAGGCCAGCACACACATTCATTTACAACTTGTGCAGGAGCATCACAGAAGCGTTATCCATTGTCATGATAGTCCAAAGTGGAAGTTGCGCCGGTGTCCGTCAGCTAATGGGTGGTCAAGCAAAATGCAGTCTGTCCATGTCATAGGATACTCAGCCTTAAAAGGGAATGAAATTGTGATGCATGCTAGGACATGGGTGAATCTTGAAACCATTAGGCTGAGTAAAATAAGTCAGACACAGAAGGTCGTATGTTGTATGCTTTCATTTACATGAAATGTGCAGAGTAAGCAAATTCATAGAGACAGACAGATTAGTGTTGTCCGGAGTTAGGTGGGGAAGAGAGGGATAGGGGAGATCATTGCCTGATGGGCTTCTCTGCAGGTGGTGAAGATGTTCTAGAATTCGATAGCGATGGTGGTTATATAACCTTGTTGCGGAAAATACTAAAAACCTCTGAATTCACACTTTAAAGTGGTGACTGTAGTATGTGAAGGGGAGCCAGTGGCATCTGGCTTCTAAGACTTAACTCTCCTCCTTTGCTGAGTTGCTTCTGCCTTGTTGCTGGTTTTGGGGATGTCCTTGATACCTACCATGTATTCAGTAGGCCTGAGTAGAGCCCGGTCGTTCTCAGTCTCGGTCCCTTTGGCTGCCCTTGGGAACCTCGTAGGGAGGTCTGACGTGGACTGTGGCGTGGGCATGAGGAGGTTTGGGAGGCACAGCGAAGCCTGGGCTTCTCGGCAGCACCAGCCGGACTCAAGCAGGACATATGCAGAGTGTGCCGTCAGGGTTGGGGTGAGGAGACGGAGATGAATCCAGAGTGCCTCCGTGGTCCACACCCGCTGTCTTTATAGAATAGCGTCTTGGGGGTTTCTCTGTGGGGGGGGGGGGGGGAGTTAATCGTCAATGAAGAATAGGAAACACTGCGTACAAGAGAAATTACAAGGTACAGAACTCTGTTTAACTTTATGTAGTGTTTCCAGATTTAGCCTTAAATTAGCGATACAGTAATAGATGTATGTTTCTATTAACGCGTTCAGTAAGAAGGATTAGTGACTTTGAGATCTGTGCACCAGTTTTCCACAGGGGATGTGAGAACGTCTGATTTCTTCTGGTGACAAAGTCACGGGGACTGTAGTCTGTTCTTTGCATTTATAATGGAGGGAAGAGCTAGATTTCAGACAGAAGTTAGTGCCAGTGCAAGTGTGATTCCCTTCCCTTCCACATTTATAGACCTGCCTTCCTGCATTCTGTGCTCCTGGACCCCAGCTCCAGAACCCCCAGTTAGAGCAAGACCCCCAAGGAAACTTGGGGACCGGGACTGCTGCCGTGGGTGGGAGCCGGTTTCCTGCAGAGTCAGCACAGGCGTGAGTGTGTACAGCACACTCTTCTCCTGCCTCGGGACGGGTGGCGGGCCAGTCAGGTGTGGGACCCGGAACTTTCCCTGCCCTTGCCTGTCCCTGCTGGAGCTCTTGGACCTTCCTTCTCTGACCCAGCGGCCCACTCCTCAGTGACTTTCTTGCACGAGGCTCCTACTGAGAGCAGGAGATCTCAGTCTCTTTGCTGCTGGCTCTTGAGAGCTCGTGTTACGCACAGTCTAGCTCTGTCCTTCCAGGAAGCTCCTTCCCGTGCCAGGATCTACGGCGTCCCCTGGAAAGGCTTCTCTCTCTCCTGCTGCCGGGCAGGGGTCAGTGTCCCGCCTCAGCTGCTCTCGCTTTGGCTGTTTTGCAGCCCAAGAAGGAGTTTCTTTTTTTTACCGGAAATGCCAGGTGGCCTCCGAGCTTCGCTGTTTCTGGTATGGAATCATTAAAAACTGCCTCTGGGTCCACCAGTTGGGATTTTACTGTGAATTGTTACAAAACTACAGGACCCTTTAGCCTGACCAGCAGGACCTGGTACCCGGCTTGCATTTTGCTTACCCTCTGTTACGAAATGCAAAGGCGGGTAAAAATGCAGCACTCTAAGAGTTTATAGATATTGTAAATGATTAGAAAGCACTTTCAACATTTGGGAAGAAGTTTCTAATTATTTTTGGCTATTGCAAAGTAGTACAAATGAAAACATTTGGTTTTCGTTTTGTAACTAGTGCTACCTAGAGAAACTATCTGTTCGGCCTTTAGTGGCTCACGTGGGTTTTCTCCCGAGTGATTGAGGTGAGCAAATTATGCCAGTTTAAGGTAAGAACAAGATAGTTCAGTTTTTTCTTTCTTTCTTTTCCTTTCCTTTCCTTTTTTTTTTTTTTTTTAAGAATTTATTTATTTAAGAGAGAGAGAGCCAGAGAGAGAGCACGAGTGGGAGACGGGGAGAGGGAGAAGCAGACTCCCCGCTGAGCAGGGAGCCCGATGCGGGGCTCGATCCCAGGACCCCGGGACCATGACCTGAGCCGAAGGCAGACGCTTAACGACTGAGCCACCCAGGCGCCCCAAGATAGTTCAGTGTTAATTTATTTTTATTTTTTGCCTTTTGGATAATTCTTGTCAACGGGTGAGGGGCTTCAACTAGGAGCAAGAAAAGAAGGGCAAAGGTAAAAGTAAGGTCTTTTGCTTTCAGAATTCAAAAATTTTCAAATTTGCTTCAGATGTTTACTTAGATGCTCTAAAACTGAAAATCTACATCCTTGGATTGGAAAGTCAGTGAGTGAACCAGAGAGAATGCAGTGACTGCTTTTCGGGATATCTGTGGATGCATTCAGTGCTCTTGTTACTCTGTTTCTTTTATACTTTTGCTAAGAACTATTGAATTTAAAAGTTTACCATATAAAATATCTGGCACTTCTGTGCTCCACCCCTGATGCGCTGTGATGCACCCACTTACCTCGCACACTACCTTTCCCCAGCTCGGGTCCTCCCCCGTTGGGGCCCAGAGCCTCTCTCCCTGTGTCAGGGTGGCGGGGGTGGGGGCTCCTGGGAGTTGCCTGCCTGTTGACAGTTGGAGTTGGGGTCTGTGTGTAACAATGGATCTGTTTCTTAGAAACTATGCTGCTTGCTAAGAAAATTACCCTCTTCATTTCTGGTTTTAGTAGGGAGGCCTTGGCATTTGTCCAACAGTTAATGAGAATTCATGGTACAATTATGTTATATTTTTTTTCAGTTCTTTCTGTGTTTGACACATGGTGAAAATTAAAGAACCTTGAGTGGAAAATGCATCAATGAAATAAAAGCAATTATGTTCTGGCCTTGGTTTTTTTTCCTCTATAACTATATATTTTTCAGAGGATTAATTAAATGCTAGGATGTACCTATTCCTTTCAGTGTTTGCTGGGAGATTGATTGCACGCTACTTTGCCCTCAGATGAAGTGATGCTTTCATAATTTCTAAAGATAACTGAATTGTCTGAGTTTTTTATCTTTTAAAATAAATTGTCTTATTGCTCTTACTGATAAAAACCCGGCTACAGTCCAACTATCAGGGTAAATTAGTGTGTTGTTTGTAGAAACTAGCTCTTCTCTTTTAAGTGAATAACTGATAAATACAGTTTATATGCAGTTCATCTAATCTGTTGAACAGTAGGCCACAGAGCAATTGGGTGACCTTTTAGATTACTCATGGTGGGCTTATAATGTTTTAAAAAATTTCTGTCAGGAATAATTGACGTGTATCTTCAGGTGATGATAGCTTAATTATAGTAGTACCGATTATCCCTCAAAGCTGTCACTAGTTATGTATTTAAAATTAGAAAGGGGGAATATAAATTAAAAAAAAATCTTAAAATATAAAGATCAATAAATACCTTGGTAATTTCAATTTGTATCTAAAGATAAGAAATTTGAGTTGAAAATAAATATAGTGATCTCATCCTCTTGGTCATAAAAATATTGGCCTTTATTCAAGTATCTACTTAATAAGGAGATTGGCTGTGTATAATTGATACCACCTAGCTAGGCCTGACTTAACAGGGATCAAATATAAGACCTTAACATCATTAAAAATCTTGTTTCTTTAAATATTTATCCTTGGGAGTAGATTTCCCTGAATAGAAAAAAAAAAAATCTTTTTTGTTTGATTGCCTTGGAAAAGTGATGTTACTGAGAAGTTTTTTTTTGTTTTTGTTTTTGTTTTTTTTTTACTGGCACCCTATGTTCACTCATTGGTATGAATCACTCAGTTCTTTTGGACAATATTTTTTCTGATTTAAAAATATTTACTAATTAAAAATTTTTGAGCGTATTAACAGAGAAAGTTTATTAGTAATCCCATCATGAACAGATAACCTGTTAATATTTTTTGTATATTTCTCTATGTGTGCATGCATGATATTTTGTAACCCTTTTTACTTTAATTTGAAGTAAATAATGAAAAAAACCTTTACAACCTTCATTGAGTATATTTCTGAAGCATACTATTTTGCATTCCTGCTTAACCAAATAACGTGTTTTTTTTAATAATGAAAACTTCACACCATTAAATTTTATTATTCTGTACCAAGACTTCATAAAACATGATCTCTGAAACTCCTGAATATCAGCACATAAAAGTGTATTTTGTGGAAATATGCACTGTTTTTTTCCTGGGAAGAAGATCTGTGTTTTTTTTTCACCTGGTTCTCAGAACGGTTTGTGTTAGTTAAGAATGAACTTTAGTTTTAATGACTACATGATACTATTTTATAATTTGTTATATATTCACTTGTCTTTAGACAAGTAGTAGTATATTGGAAGTGTAATGTACTCTGGCCAAAAATATCTTACTCTAGTAATGCAAGGATGCTATTTTATCATAATTTTTTCATCTGTATTCACAAAGGAAACTGGCCTATACTTTCCATTTTGGGTATTATTTTTTTTTTAAAGATTTATTTATGAGAGAGAGAGAAGGGCCGAGGGAGAAGGAGAGAATCTCAAGCAGACTCCGTGCTGAGCCTACAGCCCGACACGGGGCTCGATCTCAGGACCCCAAGATCATGACCTGAGCTGAAATTGAGTCAGCCACTTAACCAGGTGCCCATTTTGGGTATTATTTTTATCAGGTTTTGCTAGTGTTATATGAGACCCATAAAATAAACTGAAGCATTCTGTATATTTTTCTGTGGTCCAGAATACTTCAACATAAGAATGTTGTTTTTTTTTAAGTTAAGTAGGCTCTGTGCCTTAGTGATAACATTTTACATTTCTGGTTTCAAGTTCTCTCTTCTTGGGTTAATTTTGGTTATTTATGTTTTGTTGCTAGGAAATCATTAATTTTATATTGCTATATAATTACTGAAAATATTTTTAAAGTTCTTTAAATACATTTCGTCTCTGTGGACACACTTCCCTTAGTGAGGGTTGTGTGTTGTTCACCTGGTTATTTGGAACTTGTGTCAGAATCACCAAAGAGGCACTTCAGATACGTTACGACTTAACTGGATTTTACAGTCCCGCTAGGGAGCCAAGTCGCCGTGCGTAACATGGCCCGTGCTGAGTCTCAAAGCCTCCAGCTCCTAACTTAAGACACTACCAAGTACTGAGATTGTGGTCCAAGTGCCATTTAAAAGGAACTGGGGATCCTTGGAGGAGGGGCTGAGTCTAGGTCTGGGGGAGAAAGGGAGATGAGCCTAGAGCATCTAGAAGCAAAGAAGACAACTCGGCTCAGGTCTAAAGGACTTCGCAGCCAGCTTGAAGGGGCTCTCGTCATCCCAGAATGGGAACCCTGGAGTGCCAATAAGGATAACAAGTGTATGGGTTGGAACACAGATGCACTTAACTCCAGGTTCATGATGATGAAACACAAAGCCCACTGGTCACCATTGGAGGCTGGGAAATAAAGATGCTATCAAATACCTCCTCAGCCTCTCTTGATCTAGTCAACTTTCCTCCCTTTTGATCTATTGATATAATTAATGACAGTGAGAGTTTCTGATGAGGTATCCTAGTTCAGAGGAAAAGATGGTGCACCAACTGACTGGCAAAATCTGGATGAGCAAGGATGAGAACATGGAATGTCCTGCTTGTGGGAGTGTCAGTGGCATGGCTATTTGGAAAGGAAGTCTGGCATGTCTGTAAGAATTAAGACTTGCTTTGACTGAGCAGCTCTATTTGAAATCGAGTTTATAGAGATGAAAGCATGATTCTATTAGGACATCTGACTGAAAAATGAGAGTGGCGTCGTGGGAGCAGGTGAGCTGGAATCTAGCAATGTAGCTGTCTCTTAACACCCGTGCCATTTCTGTTGTCAGAGGTCAGGCTGGTCAGTGGGGTCAGCGAAGGTGAAGAGCACAGTGGACAGCGGAGAAGCTTCTGAGCAGGGGTGGTTCTCGGGAAGGGCACTCCCTGCAGCGCTCTTGGCAGAGGGGTGCTGCCCACCTGTGTGTCCAGGTCTCTCTGGAGCCCTCAGTCCAGGGGCGGAGTATGTTAGCTTTGGGCCGTCTGAGTTCCAGACTTGGGGGCTCTGCAAGAGAGAGCCTGTGGAGGGCTGCACACGGGCGGGGGGGCAGCTCCCCTCTAGAGGCCTGCACGTTTTTACTGAGGGAGGAGAACTCCACCCTCTCACCCAGACCCTCGAAGTTACACAGCAGAGGGTTACCACTGATGCTCATCGTGAAGACTACATCTTCGGGAATTCTTCATTTAAAAAGTCTGGGACACATGTGATTCCATTTAGAGAGTGATGTATCCAAAATGCTTTTGAAGGCAAGTTTTGCTGTATAAAGGGCGAGTCTCCTGTATCTCGAGAGCTTTGCTCCCAGGAGGACTCCTTTGGTGTTGCCGTTAGCAGATAGTTTGCCGCGAGGGTCACTGTCTGATGTGGCTGTGTCTCTGCTCTCAGTTTTTTGTAGCCTCCGACCCAGCAGTGAAGACAGACCGTCTGTGGCAGGACAAATATACCTTGCGAAAATCCATGATCCCCTCCTTCATCACAATGGACCAATCCAGAAAGGCAAGGCCGGGAGACAGACTCGGGGCTTTGTAGCTGCCTGCATCATGTGACAGAACCAGTCTTCTTAAACACAGTGTTACTGCATTTTAGGATTAGGAGTGTATATGAATTGAATACATTGACCTATTAATATGTGTTTGTTAATAATGTCTTTTCAGTTCCTAGAATTCACTTGATACTATGCCAGACATTCTTGTTCTTTAGTTTTTAATTAATAGTTTGTTGCGTATGAATATTTGTAGTGTTGGATGATTGATCACTTTTATATAAAGGTAACTCTAGGCTATTTTCCTTTTCAGGTCCTTTTGATAGGAAAATCAATAAATTTCTTGCACCAGGTTTGTCACGACCAGACGCCCACTACAAAGATGATAGCAGTGACCAAGTCTGCAGACTCGCCCCAGGACGGTACGAGCGTGATGGGGGGGGGCTGCCTGTAAACGTACTGCTTGGAGGCTTCTTCGTCCAGGAGGATTGACTGATTTTCTGAATTGTTATCCAAAATACCTTAATACGTAGTGTGATGTGTATGAAATATTACTATGCAAATTTTCAATTCCTTTTTTTTTATGTGGAGTTAACAAGTATTGGACTAGTAGCTGTTTTATACTTAGTAATTCCTCTTAGTAATTTATACTGCTATTTTTTTTAAATGCTGTAGTGATGGTTGTTTGCCGAGCTAAGAAAGGACAGATGTTGCTGATGGTGGCCGCAGCTACCCCAGAGGCTTATTCAGGGATCAGCAGGGATTGACAAGTGTATTCGGAGTGCTGTGTTACATTGCCACCTGCTCTAAACGTTGTCTGGTTCCCTCCTTTGCTGCTGTCCTCTTCCGTTTCCCCTATCGGCTGCCCACCCCCCCCCAGTAATTCCACAGCGGTTTGTGCGCGGCCAGCTAACGTGTACAGCTTTCTGGTCTTGGCTGTGTTTGCTGCTCACGTGCTCATTCTTGACTCTGTGCGTGGGACAGCGTGGTAGGTGTAGGCAGGACGGTAGGAATGATTGTTCATGGTGGTGGCTGTGCCTTTCGTGGAGAGAAACATGTACAGTGAAATGAAATCATGAATTATCAGCAGTAAAAGGAAGTGCCAGGTGAGACGGACAGATAAAGCTGTCAGTGTATGGTACTGTAGGGTTGGTTGTAGGCGCTGGGTGTACGCTAGACCCAGACCTTATTCACCTGGCATCACTAGACCTTTGTCCCCTGGGACTGTCCTCTCCTCCCCTCAGCCCTGCAGCCACCAGCTCACTCTCCTGCTCTGAGTTGGATGGCTTTGGATTCCACACAGAAGTGATACCAGCCGGTATTTCCCTTAGCATAATGTTCCCCAGGTCCGTCCGCGTTGCCACAGCGGAATTGCCTTCTTTATAAAGGCTAAGTCATATTCCATTTTGTGCGTATCCCACATTTTCTTTAACCATACGTCTCTCGATGGATGCTTGGGCTGCTTCCATATCTTGTGTATTATAAGTAATGCTGCAGTGAACATAGGGTGCACGTATCTTTTCAAATTAGTGTTTTCATTTTCTTTGCGTAAATACCCTGTAGTGGAATTACTGGATCATATGGTAGTTTTATTTTTAATTTTTTGAGGGCACTCCAAAGTGTTTTCCACAGTGACTGCACCGGTTTGCATTCTCACCAGCTGTGCCCAAGGGCTCCCCTTTTCTCTGCATCCTCGCCAACACCTGTTGTTCTTGTGTTTTTGATTCTGGCCATTCTGACAGGTGTGAAGTGCTGCCTCTCTGTGGTTTGCTTTGCATTTCCCTGATGGTGAGTGGTGTTGAGCATCTGCTCATGTACCTTTTGGCCCAATTTGATTTTTAGTGTCTGAGAGGACTCACTGGAGGAGGTCTCCAGAGTGTACTGGAAAAGCTATACTGAAAATCCAGATGGAGGTCAGGGCCAGCTGTAGGGCTTTGGGAAGTGCCTGTGTCACCATGCTGGTTAAGGACAGGGCTCCGTGGCATCGAGGATGCTCCAGCTGTTGGGATCAGAGGCCTCTCCTCCCTGCCCCGTGTGCTTTTAACACACACAATTCAGCCATACCCGTTTTAGGAAGTATAGACCCCAGTTTAGTTCTTAGAGTAAGAGAGAGAGTGGTCCAAGAACAGATTTTTGGGAAGTACCTATGTTTAAGAGGTAGAACAAGGAAGAAGAGCCAGGAGAATTGTATTGACAGATTTTGACCTTTTCCTCGTGCCTAGAGAAGACAGCCAGCTCAGGGCATGGAGCTTGGTGCCCATGCTCACGTGCGGGGGGTGCGGGGGATCGTGGCTGCTGCTGAGGCACATGACTGTCCTCTCGGTTGCAGTGACCACCCTGTGCCCGCGGTCCCCCATGCTGCTGCGGTCTGCAGGACGAGGGTTTCTTTGCTGTTAGGCTAGTAGTAACGGTTGGGAAGCTGAAAGACAGCAAACCTGGAAAGACTGCTAGGAACACAAAAGCAGGGGGAAAAGGTCGATTTTCTATTTCTTATATGTGAAAAATTTTGAATATTTGAAAGCGTGACTGAAGAATAGAGAGTCCAGTTTTACAAACAAGAGCGTGGGAGAGGCCTAACCCATTAGGGAACAAGGAGTGTTGTGGGTATGGTGTCTCATCGGCCACGCTGGGCTCGAGCTGGTTAGGGTTCAGCCTTTCCTCTGGAATGTAAATCCTCCGTCACTCACGCTGTGGTTCAGGAAAAATGTTTCTGGGGGGTAATATTTACATTTTTAAAACTACGTAGTTCAACAGAAGTATGCTCCCCACTCTGCATGGCCTCTTAAAATGTGGTCACGGTACCGCTCACGTGTCCACGTGTCATGTCCTCACGTTACTGCGTCATCGGACCCCACCTTGGTGGAGAGCAGCGTGCACTTCCTCACTCCGCACACCCACAGTAACCTGTGGTCTCACTCCTCACACCCGCGGTAACCTGTGGTCTCACTCCGCACACCTGTGGTCTCCGCACACCCACAATAACCCGTGGTCTCACTCCGCACACCCGCGGTAACGCGTGGTCTCACTCTTAACAGCCGGGCTCGCAGTTGACAAAGCTCATTCTTACACGTGCCGTCCTGTGTCTTCTCCAGTCCGCTTCCCACAGTGTCTCGTAGGCTCAGTGTGACGCACCCTGCACTGCTCACCAGCATGTTGGAGTGTGGTTTTGGGTTCGTCATATTGCAGAGGGTGACCTGACCTTGAGATCAGCAAGTGCCAGACTGCTGTTGGGGCGCCCCTCCCAGGTCGCGGCTGGCCACATGGCTGCACGTCTGCGTTCCGGGGCTGGGGGCTCACTCAACTTCCCGAGCACGCACCCGGCCAGTTGGGTCTGCCACCGAGGCCACTGGGGGGTTTTGGCAATGGCTTTTGTACATGGGAGCCTTTCGTTTTATCCTTATGAAAATACAAATTACGTACGTCTGTGTATTTCTCCTTTTCTTCTTCATAGCTGCAGATGTGTTCACAGACTTGGAGAATGCATTTCGGGGGAAAATCGACGCGGCTTACTTTGAGACCAGCAAGCACCTGCTGGACGTGCTGAACAAGAAGTACAGCTTGCTGGACCACATGCAGGCCGTGAGGCGGTACCTGCTGCTTGGCCAGGGCGACTTCATCCGGCATCTGATGGACTTGCTCAAGTAAGGGCGCTTTCGGGGCCCACGGGCACACGGTCTTAAAGGAAGACTTGCTGAATTCCTGTAGGATGAAATCTGAGGAGATGAAGTTGTCCCTTTGTTTGTGCTCGTTCTGTGCCTCGTTCCCAGAGGAGCCTGTGTGCCTGGGGAATGCCGTGGCACCGACGGTCCGGGGTCCGAGGGGCGTGCAGGGGGATCACACTTAGCTCCAAAAAACCTATTGTTTCAGACTGAACTGTCCCCCATAGTTTTAGTTTAAATTGTTTCTTGGGAAAAAAACTCCCATAAAACAAATATTATCACTCTTTTTGTTTTGTTCTGGGACATTTTTCATGGCATCTTCTCTTCTAGAATTAGCTGTGTGTCTTTCTCCTTCCCTCCCCTCTGTCCCAGAGCCTGTCCTGCTCCGTCTAGACAGACAGACAGACCCTCGGGATGCGGCCCGGGCCCCCAGCTGCCGCTGGCAAGTGAGCGCACCGAGTGTGGGTGGTTTTCACTCAGGCGTGGAAGAATGCAGATCGGAGTTGTTCGATATGCCCTTTAGAACACTTAAAAGAGTGCGTTGCCTTCCAGTCTTGGCTGTGCAGTCATGCGGTGGTTTTAGTGGCCCGGCGCTCAGAACTCCTGAGGGAGCTGGTTGGGGCGGATCGCTGGACCCACCCGCGGAGTGGCTCTGTCCCTCTGGGAGGAGCCAGGGATGTGCGTTTCTCCTGAGGCCCCCACTTCAGACATGGGCCCCTGCGTCCCTCTTCTACCCAGAAGTCCCATCTTCAGTGTGAAAAGTAGCTAGTTTGGGGCGCACACAGCGATGACTGACCTACACGCTCGTGCTCATGGGTAACTGTGCGGTCGGCTTGAGCAGGGGTTGGTGATCTGCTTCGCTCCTGCACCCCGAGTAGAGAAGGGGCCTCTGGTGGGCTCAGTCCTGATCGCAAGGTCAGTGCCTGCTGGCAGTGTGGGTGGGGATGAGTGTGTGAAGGGGAGGTGCCATCAGCCTAAATGGGGGCTCACGTGAGCGTGTGGAAGGAGTGGTGCTGGGTGCAGGTGGAGGGTGGCCAGGCGGTTCTTTCAGTTCAAGGCAAAATGCAGAGGTCCGTGGTCACATTATGGATCTGATCACTTAGCTGACCTAACATAGTTGCCTTATGCTAGGTTTTTCTGTTTAGAGCATCTCATAAGGCATGTTTCAGGTCTGTGGTTCTAAGAGGGGGGAATGCCACTGATCTCTAGCCTCAGATGTGTGAGTGACGGTGCTGCCGTCCTTCATTTCTCTCTGCCTGTGTTTTACTGCCGTGAGGGCTTGTAGCTGCAGAGCTCCAGTGCACACCTGGGGATGATTGGCAGGGGTTTCCCGTCTTAGTGACAAATAGTTGAATACGTCACTGTGTAAATGTGAGGTGTACGGCGTGATGGCTTGATTTCCATCTGTTGTGTGGTGGAGACCACGGTCGGCTCAGCTGACATCCCTTCTTCTCATATAGACACACAAAATGAAAAGAAAAACAGGAAACAAGGTTTTCTCCTTGTGATGAGAACTCCTAGGATTTGCTCCCTTACCAGCTGCCCTGTGTGTCACACGGGTTGTTGGCCACGTGGTACACCGTCCCTTACAGCGGCAAGTGCATACCGGCTGACCGCCCCCTCCCCCAACACACACACGGCCGTGCTCTTCACTTGGCCGGCTCTCAGCCACAGGAACGTTAGCTTCTTATTGAGAAACCCCGACATTAGCAACCCTCAAGAAGTGTTTGCTGATGATGCAGTCATTTTTAGCTGTTAGAATCATGACGTCCGTGTATCTGGCTGTTCTGATGTAATGAGGACCTCTCTTCCCATCGGACCTGTGCAGGAGATCACAGTAGTTCATGTCACTGTAGGCCAGACTTAAGTTGAAAACTTTATTTTTAACATGTGTGGCATATGTAAGTATTTTCAAGTTAAGTGGAATCAAAATTAATTTTTTTGAGATTTAAAGAACTGTTTTACTTGCCAAAATACTTGGTGAAATCCTATTGTCAGTTAATTTCATAGAACTTTTTTTTAAAAGATTTTATTTATTTATTAGAGAGGGAGTATGAGCAGGGGGAGGGGCAGATGGAGACGCAGACTCCCTGCTGATCAGAGAGCCCGATGCGGGGCTCAGTCCCAGGACCCTGGGATCATGACCTGAGCCAAAGGCAGACGCCTCACCAACTGAGCCACCCAGGCGTCCCTAATTTTGTGAAACTTTTATTCCCATATTGTAGTGGTTTCTTTTGTCTTTTTAGTTTTTATAATTTGAACCCTTTTTATGATTTTGAGTTTTACAAAGCTCATTAAGGATTCAAGTAACATTTTCTTTAATTTTTAAAAAATCTGTTAAGGCCAGAACTTGTCCGTCCAGCTACGACTTTGTACCAACACAACCTGACTGGGATCCTCGAAACCGCTGTCAGAGCCACCAACGCCCAGTTTGACAGCCCCGAGATCCTCAAGAGACTGGACGTGCGGCTACTGGAGGTATCGTGGCCCTGCTCCCGCGTGGCAGTGAGCTTGCTCGAGGGCACGTCGTCTAGCTGGTGGGAGGGGGGTTGTTGCCTGCATGGCCCGATCGTCGATGAGCGCGCTGGGCGGGACGCTGGGCACAGAACCCGAGTACTCGCCACAGCGCCTGGCAGCGCACTGTGGAGTAAATCTTACTCCTGTTACTGGTAATGTTGTAGGAGCCGCAGGGATGATATATAATAATAATGCTTATCAAAATAATAACGTTTGTTGAAAATTGATGTATTTCAGTTTGCTAGAAGATGGATTTTCTTTAGGGAATGAGCATCAGAAACACTGTACACTGTTTGCTTAGCTATGATGAAGGACCATTGGCAGGGTCCGTTGGGTTTTAAAATGTTGAGTTTTAAAGGATTTGGGACATAGAAGACTGAGTTTCTGTTGTAAAAATATAGTGACTAATTTTAAACGGATTTTTTGGTACTCATTCCAAGTCTGCAGAGCGCCTCCTCGGTGGCTGTGGTTCCAATGCCGAAGGTACGGGAGTTGACAAAAAGATGCAGTTCTCATGTAGCTGACACTCAGAACTACTGAGCCTTTCTCTGGGGACTGGACAGGTCCTTTGGCAGTAAGCGGGGAACTGGCCAGAAAGCCTGCAGTGCTTGTGTTTGTCCCCAGGTCTCTCCAGGTGACACCGGGTGGGACGTGTTCAGCCTGGACTACCACGTCGATGGGCCGATCGCAACGGTAAGGCCATGCTGGGTGATGGGACGCTGGCTGCAGCTCCTCACGTTGCTAGCCGTTGTGTTGTTTTAGGACTGGCCATCTTCTCCAGGAGCTTCTAGAGAAAGCCATCACTTGACATCTAGGATAGACCCACCGAATGAATACTGAAGCCAGAATCGTGTGTGTATTTTAGATGATCATTAATGAGTGCTGAAATGATCCATAATTTTAAGAATTCTTAAAAATACCCTTTGTTCCATCATAGGTTTCAGCAAGTACTTAATAAATGAATTGCTGATTGTGCTCTGTTGTTCTTAGACCATAGCAAGTAATTTGGGGTAGTTTGAAAGGAACCACAAAGTGTATTTCAGGAGAGTCACATTTTTGCTACTTCGATCAAATGTGATATTTAGCGTTCATTTAAGCTATCGGGGAATAGCTGTACTGTTGTATGGAGTGCGTTTGCTGCGCTTAACGAACGTGCTGCTTCTTCCCAGCTGTCCCCACTCGGGGGGGAGACTGACCATCGGCGTGTGTCTGCACTTAGCCTGCCCCTTCCCTCGGCGCTCACGCTTTTATTCAGACAGGAGTGAAGCCTCCTTCACCAGGAAGCTTCTTTGGACTTACTCCAGTCGTTCTATATCCGAAATATTGAAGGAGGACGTGCATTTCTTTTAATTACTGGGGAAAATACTCCGTTAAGGAGTGATATAATTCCTCCGGGATGAGTACCACCCCCGCCCGGGTGCTTTCATGGAGCCGCCCTCCCGCTGCGCCCCCTGCAGGGTAATGGCAGCTCCTGGTGCACCTGTTTTTACACGCACGTCCTCACTGTTTAAACCTGACCAGGTCAAAGCCACCGTAGTGTAAATGCATAACTGCTCTCAAATTTAGTTTTTTGTCATATCCAAATTAGTTTTTTCTCCTTTGATTTCTATCCTAAGTGGTTTTAAGTTCTTATTCCTTAAAATACTCTGTTCTCAGGCGCCTGGCTGGCTCAGTCGGTTAAGCGTCCAACTCTTGATTTCGGCTCAGGTCATGATCTCAGGGTCCTGAGTTCAAGCCCTGTGCTGGGCTCCATGCTAGGCATGGAGCTTACTTTAAAAAAAAAAAAAAATTCTGTACATGATTATTTAAATCAGGAACCTTCACATTATTTACTCTGTTACTATTGAGTACACTGATACTATTTTTTCGTAGTGTAAAATATACCATAGTAAAGGCAGTCGTATCTTGTTATTTTGAGGTGTAAGTGCCTTGAGTATTAGGTAAGTCGAGCACGGTCCGTACACGTAGTTACTGAGTTATCTCACGGCACTGCGGACCTTACTGGGCGTGCACGGTAATGCGTGGCACAGCTTGTGTGTGAACATTGGGTTACACAGTGTGTTTTTCAAATTTTAGATTTTTGAAAGCTCTAGTCAAAACAGTCAAGAACTTTATATCACAGATTTAAAGAACAGATTTAGGATTGATCCCTAGCTGTGGCTAGCAAGCGTTGACTTCCATGCCAGCCCCAGCAGGTGGAGGGCACCCCTGGGGGGGCCCCTCTGGGAGGGGGAGCAGGGCCTTGGAACGCATCAGCAGGACGTGCTGGGGACATTGTGCGGGACGCGATGTCTTGCACATCTGGCCTTTGCTGTTCAGTCCTAGGGTTAGCCTGTGTCCCGGCTTGTTATATTTTCAGCTACATGGAATATTTTATTGAAAGATCTACTTTGAGAGTCAAGTTTTGGAAGAAAATGGATTTTCTGCCTTTTCCCCGGTTTAATTTACTGTATTATCTCTATTCTCTTTATGTTCTCATTAATTGAGATTGTCATTTTTGTAGAGAATTTAATTATAATGAGAACATATATTAGTCACATAATTTTATCTTCTATAACATAGTATAATTTTAGTTTCTTACTAATTCTGTGAAGAAGGACATGGAGAGATTATCTCTAATCTTCTCACTTGGGTACTGGGTAGGATAAAATCCATGGGTTTCTGTCCTTGATCTCCAGGGTATTAGATGAGGTGTCAGAAGCTTATTTGATATTTTTCTGAACTTTATTCCACACAGGCAGTGAACTGAAAGACCAAATATGTGGCAAAACTAAACGTGAAGGGTGTTTTCCCCTGTATAAATGCAGTGGGGTAGGAGTGTTTACTCTGAAACAGTTACTGTTTTTAAAGAATTGGATTAAACTGGATGTTTGTAAATTTGGGTCACATTAAATGTGCTCTGGAAGCCTGGCACTGAAGGATCCCTTGAGGTAGCATTTGTGTAGCAGATTTCTTTAACTCACTTGTAAGTGGTTTCATCGTATCACCTTTATTTCTGTGATTGCATAAACAATAGTGTGGGCAGCACAGCGAAATAGATAATCCCCGAAACATTCATAGTTGACTCCAGAGCCCATTCAAAGCAGTTCCTAACCACTCCCATTTAGATGTGCCGTCGTGAATTAGTGATTGGCACCTGCCAAATACTGGCACAGGAAGGCCTGCAGGAGAAGAGACAGGTGGTCCTTCTAACACGTGAGCAGTGCTGAGAGTATACAGAAGAAGAAGACAGGGTACGGCAGGCTACTGCGAAGTGCTCAAATTGCAAGGGTCCAGTGATAAATGTCCTGTCTGCAGAAGGGGCCGGGGAGAGGCGTGTGGCCTTTGTCCTTGAGGGCCAGGCGGGGTCTGGGCCGGAGGAGAGTGTGGGCTAGCTAGGGCATAAGGGGTGCAAGGGGGTGATGTGAGGGAAGGCCCCAGGGTGAGGGGCCATGCTCGTGGAGGCCCAGAGCTGCTGGGCGGGCTGTTTCCAGTTGTTTGTGCTGCAAGGGGAGCGCTGGGCACACAGGAGACGCATCCCTTGCTCAGGGCATCTAGGAAAGGGCAAACGTGTGCCCACATCTGTTCTGCACACACACAGGAGTGTCAGAAACATGTTTGCATGGGACAGACGGACACTAGAAGATTCTCTGTGGTTCACCTGACATGCGTATTTAATGGCCCCCATAGGAGGGAGGTGGGCGTGGAAGGAAGGCCTCGTCCCACCCCTGCCCACAGGGCTCATCCTCCCGGGACGGGACACTGCTGGCCATTTGCAGTGAAATGGCTTCAAGAGCAAAACATACATATGTGAAAACAACCCGGAGACCTCTTTACAGGCTGGAGATCCTTCCAGGCCCGCTGTCCATGAGATTCACCGCCCTCACATCTCCCTTGAGGGGGGGGTGGTAGAAAAAACTGCTGCATAGCTGGAGCTGGAGTTGAGTCCACATGGTCGACTAAAGTTTAGGCTAGGTTTAAAAGTCCCAGTACACCGCCTGCTAGTGTGTAACCTTAGGCCTCTGTTTCTCAGTCTATGAAATTGGTATAAAAAATCCACCTTTTATTACTGTGAGTTTGCTTGACATGCTGCTTAACACATCATTAATCACTGTAGTTGAATATAATGATACTTTCCTAAAATGTATTAGTTCCTTAATACCACTTAGAATTTATTAGAGTTGATTGTGTGTTCCTAGGCTTTTTTTTTGCTTAAAAAAAAATGAGGAAAGGTCGAGACCTGTCCTGGTAAGGTCCTTCCATCACAGAGCACTACCAGCCTGTCTCGTGCTGTTCTTCTCAGGTGTTTACTCGAGAGTGCATGAGCCACTACCTGAGGGTATTTAACTTCCTCTGGAGGGCCAAGCGGATGGAGTACATCCTCACCGACATTCGGAAGGGGCACATGTGCAATGCGAAGCTCCTGAGGAATATGCCAGGTAAGCTCACCCCCGGCTGCTCACGGGCCTGCGTCGCAGCCTCACCTGTGCTTGCCAGCAGCCTAGCCCACAGGGACACGTGTTAGTCACCAACCTGAGAAGTGATGCATTTTTGTGCTTTTGGATTTGGTTTTTGTGAAAAGGCTCATTTGTAATATTGCTAATCTTGATTTCTGTGCAAATCCGGAAGAAAATTGAGTCAAGTTAGATTATTTTAGATCATGAGGTTTCTTTCAGAGTTATATTCGTTTGCACTCTAGTGTTCCCATATGGATTTTATTTTTTTAATTAATTTTTAAGGAAAGAAAGCTGTTTAATAAATCACTGGTTCATTTAAAATTCACTTAGTGTTTTGATTAAAGTCTGTTTGGGAATTGCTTTAATGTTTGTTTTGGTTTGTAAACCAGGACGTGGAAACATTTTGTAATATTATTTTACAATTACAAGCTGTAATAAAAATTCTCATGTCAGATAGCCAGGTTTATTTTAATGTTTTAAATATTGAATAATTTCAATTATGAATAATTTTGAAATCTTCATATTGAAATTCATTTGTTCAAGACCTTTGAGAAAGTATTTCAACAATGTGTCTTTCAAGAGAAACAGCACTGATAGATTCTTAATACTTTGATGAAAGTGATTATTGAAAAAGGAGCCATTGAGGGGCACCTGGGTGGCTCAGATGGTTAAGCATCTGCCTTCGGCTCGGGTCATGATGCCAGGGTCCTGGGATCGAGCCCCATGTTGGGCTCCCTGCTCGGTGGGGAGTCGGCTTCTCCCTTTCCCTCTGCCTCTCCCCTGCTTGTGGTCTCTCTCTCTCTCTCTAATGAATAAATAAAAAATCTTTTAAAAAAAAAAAAAAGGAGCCATTGTTTGAAGACAGGCAGGCGTGATCTTTCCACGTTTATTAGGTCAAGGCTGATCCTTAAGCAGCTCCCAGAGTTCCAGAATAATGACAACCCAGAGGCAGGGGTCGGTGTGTTGACAGACAGGATGGGCAGTTTGTATTGGGCATCCCGTGCTTTCTGTATTCACAGCTCTTCTTTTCCTGGGGATCAGGATGCCCTAATTCTCCTGGCCTCGCTTCCTCTGGACTCACTTTGTAGAAAATTAATAATAAGGACCCTCTGACATAGCTGAAAAGTGAGAGCAAACATTTTCTTTTAACTACCATGATGGACATGGACGGGAAATACTGCCTTTGAGTATCTCTAGTACATGTGGGCCGCCTGGTAGAGGGGCTGCTTTGTGAAGGAAGGCAGGAGGCATCCGTCCCTCAGAGGGCCTCACGGTCTGCTGGCTCTGCACCTGTCCCCCTTCCCCATGGTGTGTCTCAGGGTGACTCGTGCCGTCTGCTGGGTGCGCGCTGTCGAGCTGTCCTGATTGCTGGCCTTGTGCCCTTCCTGGGGGGCGTCCAGCGCCACGGCCTGAGTGGTGCTGCGTCCCCCTTCCTGCCCGATTCGGACCGGCTCCAGGTGGTGCAGATACTCCGTCACCGTGTGTCAGGGATGGTCTGGGGAGTCTGGGCTCGGTAGCAGGTCCAGCTGTTAGCTGGTTGTGACACATTTCTGATTGCAGTATCCCCTCACCAGGGTCTGCATGAACTTGCTCTTCTCTTGCACTGAGTAGGCAGCAAGCTCTGTTTTCCCCTCGAAGGTCACAGACATCTGGTCAGTCTTCTGTGTGTGGAAGAAGTAGGCTTTATCCTGTGTGACGTTAATCACGCAAACATAAGTAGGTGCCGTTACAGAGAGCTCTGTGTTAGCTTCTTCCACTGACCCTTTCCTTGTCGCTGAAACTTCTAAAATATTTATGATAGCAGAATATTGCCTCATGCATATATATTTGTACCATTCTGTCCTTTCTCTTTGGTTGCATATGTATTCTTTTTTCCCCATGAATATGACTAATGCCATAAGCTTTTTGGAAGTACATATCTATTTGCGTCTGAATATTTCTTTAGATGGGTTAGGGATGGAGCAGCTGGGCTGACAGGTATGGATTCTAGTTTTACTTTATGTTTGCAAATGCTGTTGCTGATGTTTCAGCTCTGGGTGCCGATGACTTTGGGAATGAGGAGCCGGTTCGAACGCAGCCCTCTGCCTGGAGGCGGGCTCTGTTGCTCTTGGTCAGCGAAAGTCGGGTGCTGCCTTCAAACAGATGGTCCATTTGTTTTAATTTTTAATGCTTTTTAAATGTTTAGTATAAACACTTTCTTTTGTCATTTGTGTTTCTCTTTTCTGAAGGAAACTTTTTTTGCTCATGTTTCTGTTGGGGTGTAATGTTTTTATTTTCAGTTATAAGGAATATTTAAAGTTGTTAGTGTTCAGGCAACTTAATGAGCAGAAATCAACTAGCTACTTCGTTAGCTCTTGTTAATACAGCAAATTTAGAAACATCCTGCCAACCATAAATCTGAGGCAAAAACACGAAGATTATATAAAGTGCTCCTGTAAATCACCTTCGGAGTTTTTCACTCATGTACGGTGTGGATAGCTGGCTTGGTCCATGCGTACAGTGTTGTTAATTATTACCCCAAATATCATTGCAATAATATCTATTGAAATAAATTTTTTTTGGAATAAATAGTTACACTTGAAAATTATTTGCTTAGTACAGGAGTTTTTGATAGTGGTCTACCAGGATGTTGATGCCTGTTTTTAAATATTTGTCTTTCAGCCAGACAAAAAAACAATTGTTCTTACAAAAATCGTTTTAAGATTTGGGTTCTAGTGGTATGGAGTTTTTTTGTTGTTGTTGTTGTTGTTGGATTCAATTAATGTAAAAAGTATTAGAATTAGTGGCAACTAAATCTGTATTTCATATAACAGCTAACAAAATGAAATAAATACAGTTAAATGAGCTTGTATTCTTTCTCAACCTTTGTGTACTGGAGGGGAGAGAGGGAATGGAGGCCCCTCTCCCCAGAAGAGTGGTATTAAAATCTCCTTTTTGGTCCTTATTAGGGAATAAAAGTGAGTGTGGTGGAGGTGGGAGAGGCGGTCAGGCCCTTGTAGGAGACCCACCGCCACAGGGCCGCTGCCGCAGTTTGCCCGTGTGACTGGCAGCTGTTTTTCTTTCTTATAATAATAATGTTTATCTTACGAAAGACAGTGTTCTAGACTGCAGAAACAATAACTTAAAAAATGAGTAGACGTTTTTCTCTTTAAAGTTATCTCTTTGTGTATATCACCTTTGTGTGTATGGATGAGTCGGCGCTGCTCGGTAGTTAGATCTTCACAAGGAGTTCCCAGTGCCGGACTGTTTAGCCGTGTGGTGAGCGGTCAGCGCAGACGCCGAGCGGCGCTGCCCGGGTGAGTCTGCAGTCCTCCAGCACCGCGCTGTGGCCACGAGCCCGCTGCCTTGTCTTCTGCCTCAGTTCCCTCATCTGGGGGCGGGGCGGCGACCACAGCCCTTACTTCCTGGGGTCATGGGGCGCCCTGGTCTGTGTAGTGCACTTACCCGTGCGGCCTGGGGCTGGGGGGGCACCTTTGCAGGCACCACTCCTAGCTGCTGGGCCATACATCGGGCAGCGGATGGCGTTTGCAGGAGGACCTTCGTGGTGGTTAGAGATTCCACAGACAGGAGGTTTGAAACAGTCTGATTCTCACAACTTTGAACCCTTGGCCTTGAGAAATAAATCAGATGGGTGATTTGATCAAGTCGCTTTTAAGTATAGTAGCCTCAGCTATAAATACAGGTTGAAGGAGGTGATTTGCAGTTGGGAAGAAACTGTTTTAGGGTTTTTTGTTTTTTTTTTAAGAAACTTCTTACAATTTCTAACAGTCCTGCATGCTGTTGAAGGTGCATCTCCAGATGAGCAGGTGCTTCCCGCTGGAGATGGCTGCGACGCGCAGTTGGGTCCTCGCAGGGCCTGCCGTCTGTTTCCGTCAGGCTGGACGTTCTCCCAGCGCCCTGGAGAGGGCAGCACAGAGTTACAGACGGGCCTCACGCTTGGCTCCTGAACAGGCTGACGGAGGAGCGGTCGTTCTTGATTTTGTGTGTGAAACTGTCTGCTGTGAAGGTAGCCCGGCAGGAGACGTTTTGTGTTTATGTATTTATTGGACCCCAGTGCAGGTGTTGCTTTGCTTCTGGGATTCTTTCTTTGTAGGTCAACCATAAAAACACAAGCACTTCCATGTTAAGTATGTTGTGATGTATTTTCATGGTGCTGGGTAAAGAGATTCAAGGGGTGTTTCGGGTGTAAGTTAGATTTTTTAGGAATTAAAGGACCAGATTATCCCTTATGAATTCAGTCTGCTTATGAATTGGGTTCCTAGTCATTTGTTCGAGCGTGACCAGGCAGTGAGAAGTTCTGAGTCCAGCGTCTAGCATGTGAATTCTCGTGTGGGGAAGAGTTGCAGCATTATAGGGATTTTAGACTTCCATCGTATGGGTCATCAGGTTCCTTTTCTTTTTTTTTTTAAAATTTTTTATTGTTATGTTAATCACCATACATTACATCATCAGTTTTTGATGTAGTGTTCCATGATTCATTGTTTGTGCATAACACCCAGTGCTCCATGCAGAACGTGCCCTCAATACCCATCACCAGGCTAACCCATCCTCCCACCCCCCTCCCCTCTAGAACCTTCAGTTTGTTTTTCAGAGTCCATAGTCTCTCATGGTTTGTCTCCCCAGTCAGGTTCCTTTTCAGTGGGCAGTGGTCACAGGTCCCTTTACTCAGAGGCTTCATTTCGGAAGGATGTCATTGAAGATGCTGTTCTTTATACTCATTTATATAAGAAAAGATGATTTTTCTAGAAGGAAAATAAAGTATTTGGGAGTACTTTAGGCTATTAAAGGGAAGAACACTTATTTTAACACTATTGCTAATTTGCCTTGGTCAGGGAAGGCTTTTGAAAAGGATGTGAATTTAAATCGTCAAGACATAGAGGAGTACACACCGTCCGCTTTAACCTTGAGGACTGAAACCACTCATCCAGTGAGGAGTTGTTGAGGGCCTACTTCGTGCTGCCTGTTCTTGGTATCCGGTGACAGGCATGACAAACAGGGTCCCGGTGGGGCCTATTAGGGCAGGACGGACATTTAAACAAGAACTTAGAATGCACGGCGATGAGTTGTTTGATGTGGACGAGACCAGGTGCTCTAGGAACATAGAAGGGAGACACCTGGCCGACGTGGGTGGCGTACTGGGCTCCACAGTGGTGCCCAAGGCTGCACCTGGACGTGGGTGTGTCTGTGAAGGGAAGAGTGTGGGGGTGGGGAGGATGGGCCAAGGGCCAGGCCTTCAGGGCCTCACAGGCTGGGTCTCGGGTCAGTCTGAATTCAGTGGCAGGGGGAGCCATGGCAGGGCTTGTACCAGGGAGTGGGGCATGCTCGGACTTGTTTGGTTCTGAAAGTCACTCTGGCATCACTGAAGAAAATGGGTCTCAGAGGCAAGACTGGAGGTCGGCAGAGGCGTCGGTTGTGATCCTGTGGGAGGGTGGCCGTGGTGGACATAGCATCCTGGGGTTGGGGAGAGTGCATGGACTTGAGGGAGCTCTGGGGGCCGGGGCTGGGTGATTGGGCTCTGTTTTGAGCTGGGGATGGGGGGGGGGGGGATTTCCCAGGCCCGGGGCGCTGGGGGAGGAGCACTTTGGGGGTAATGCTTCCGTTTCAGATACATTAATTTGAGATGTTTTTAAGAATATTATGGGACGCATCTGTTGGGTTGGTCGGAAGCCCAAGGCAGATCAGACCTAGAGATTAAAGGTGTAGACGCAGTTCGTGTAGATGATCCTGGACGCCATGGAATCGATGAGATTGCCTCAAAATGGGGTGAAAAGAGAAAAGGTCTTGCAGCAAAGAGCAGCAGAACAGGCCCTCCTAATGGAGACAAGGAGAAACAACCAGAAAGGTGGGCAGTGGACCCGGAGAGGGTGGTCTCTCTGAAGCCACGGGAGGAACGCTCCAGTATGGCAACGGTCAGGAAACCAGCTAAGGTAGAGACTGGGGACTGACCCCAGCCGCCCCTCGTCTTCGGCAACAGGCCAGGGCACATGTAACAGTCCGGGGGAGAGGACGAGAGCACGAGCAGAACGGGGGCCCAGAGCGGCCTGGAAGCTGCACAGCGGAGGAGAGCTTCCTGCCGAGGCCACGGCTCTTGGGGAGGGCGGAGGGGAGCTGGTGGATGGAGGACCCCAGGTAGTGGTGGCTGGAAGCCGCTGTCTTGGAGTCAGACAGAGAAAGGAGAGGGCTTCTGGGCAGCATGGAGGACCAGCTAAGGCCAAATGCCGGGAATTTTAGGTTGGTACCAACATGAGTCCAGGATGGTTTCTGTAGATGCTTCTGTTTTGTGTTCATTGAGCTGCATTTTCATCTCCATATCTGGGTGACATGAGAGATTCTGGTAGATTAATAATGGGCAGTGGAGAGATTGTGCTCTGAAATAAATCCAAGATAATAAAGTGGAGTTGGTGACTTAGTCACTGTGTTATCAAACTGTGTGAGTACCGGGCAGAAGTTCCTGGTTTATGAAGGAGCTCAAAGATGAAATGTGAAAAATGTTAGCAAACTCGTATAATGTACAAGTAAAAACACATTGTCCAGGTAGTGCTGGATTGTCTGTCAATGGGACCTCAGTGGAAACACCCGAGAAGACCGCTGGACAGAGAGACCAGAGCAGGAACAGCGCGCATTTTCGTGGGATTGAGCTTTTCCCCTTGTGTACAGAACACTGACTAGGAGCTAGATGCTGAGACGAGCCACACAGATTTCTGTGCTTGTGTGACACACGGGGCCCCGGAGACAGCACCGAGAGGAGCCTGCTTTACCATCCTCACGCGCGTCCGTCAGGATATGCCATGAGGTCTACAGTTTTGTCAGCGATGTTCGACTCTCTCTGGTAGAAAAATGGGAGGATGGAGAAGTGTCAACTGCGTAGATGCCTCACAAGGCGGAAAATAAACAGCTGATGGCATTCGCCGTGAGTCCAAGCAAAGCAGCACATCTTAGGAAGCAGTCCGCGTGCACTGGAGGGGAGACTCGGAGGCACGGGCTATTGCAGCGAGACCTGGTGTCCTCACGGGTGTGGTTTGTAAAGGGGCAGGATGGATGGCGCCCACCTGCGCGCGTGCTGGAGGCTTTAAATACACGCAGTCTCTCCAGGTAAGACCGCCTGGCCTTCGGGGGAAGAGTAGCACGGTCCCTGTCATTCCAGCTCTGGGCTGAAGCCCAAAATGGAGTTGTAAATGGCAGTCCTGACACCGTGATGTGGATGACTCCCACTTAGAACAGCATTTTATGACTCTCTTTTATGCCGAAAGTAATTTAGGTAAATAGGCTTTGGGTATCAGGTGAGACACGTCAGCCCCCTTCGGTAGTTTTAGTAGGAAAAGTACATTCTTCATTTTGGGCTTACAGATGACAAGGCAGCCCCTAACCTGTTCTTCCCGGGAGTATTTACGCCATCCAGGGATACCGGGTTCCTGACGGTGGGGAAGGCGCCAGGGGCTTTGGAGCGCGTGCTCATCCCCTGGGGTGGCCTGCTGCTCCGCGGGCCGGTGGTGCGTGCTGAGCCAGTCCAGCAAAGTCCCCACGGGGCACTTCATCCGTTTTTAAAGTCTATATCCCACTGTTCTGTCATGTGTTTCTGTTTCACTTCTTTATTACTCTTAGGAAGGGACAAGAATGATTTCTCAAAGAACTGCATGCAGCAACGATTATTTACCTAAGGAGCTAATTAAAGGCATTTGGGGTGGCAACAAAAATACGTCCGGTCTGACCCACATTGAAATGTGCTTGTAAGCATTTCTGTGGTGACCCCATCTGCTTGAGCCCTCCTCTACCGTGTTGTCCCCTCACACTCTGGTAGGGTCTTTGAATGAAAAATTAAAAGTATGAGCAGAGAATGCCTGCTCTGTGTGACTTCCAAGCCTTTTGGTGGTTTTATAATCTTGCAAAGAACAGGAGCAGAGTTGGGGCCCAGGCCCATCGCCCTCCTGGTTCCTGTTTCTCTTGGATGACAAGATCCCTTTCGGGCCCTCAAGGAAATGTCACTTTTGTCTCCAGATCGCTGGGAGTCGTGAAGTCTTGCCCAGCATCAGGCAGACGTGTTGTAAAGAAGCCGCAGAACTGAGCGAATATTCATACTTGTACGATGAAATGTGTCTATTTAAGTTTCAGATGCAGTTGTTTTATTTAATGCCGTTCCTTATCAGGTCCTTACATTATATAAAGTAAAATAATGCTACGTGATGAGACAGCTAAACCCTTGTGTAGCTCGAATGGCGTGGAACTTGATAATGGAAGGACTGTTTCCTATTTTAAGGGGTTGACAGTGAAAGCTGGTGGTGGTTTTTGAGAGAGAGGTTGCAGACGTCCGGCAGGGGGGCGTGTGGCCATGTACGTGTGTCCCCGTGTCCCCGCAGCGTCTCACACCAGCTCCTCGGCTCTCTTGCAGAGTTCTCTGGGGTGCTGCACCACTGTCACATTCTGGCCTCGGAGATGGTCCATTTCATTCACCAGATGCAGTATTACATCACGTTTGAGGTACATTCAGAGCATCCTTTGACGTTAGTTTAAATAAGTCCTGTCTGAGGCTTTTGTGTGGGGTATTTTGTCAAAGATGCAGGAAGACACGCCTTGTACCTGAGTGTCGCGTTGTTGTTTCCTAGGTGCTTGAATGTTCTTGGGATGAACTTTGGAACAAGGTGCAGCAGGCCCAAGACTTGGACCACATCATTGCGGCACACGAGGTCTTCCTGGACACCATCATCTCCCGCTGTCTGCTGGACACCGACTCCAGAGTAAGACCCCTGTGCCATTAGACACAGGAACAATGATAGTCTTCTCTCTTGGGCTCCTGCCACGTGGGGCGTCTTAGAAATCGCCTGATGCCCACGTTACTAGTAACTAGGACCGTTTTACTAATAATTTGAAGTGCTGGGTGGACCATTTCTGAGTGGAATTAGAACAAGAACATGCTCTGAAATGGTTATGAAGGTGGTAAAGTATGTATTCGCACCCATCCGCTTCCTCGGTGTAATAGTGGTGTTGTCTCGTGGGGCTCAGAAGACAGAGGTGAACCACCGCGCTGGTTTCGTGTTGTGCCCTGAGTAAACCAGGCAAGTGGTGCGAGGACACAGCAAATGGCCACCCGTCTGTGAGTTCAGGAGGACGGCGTGAGGACGTGCAGAGTGCTCCAGGCTGTCCCTTTGTGCTATTATCTAGGGACAATGGTCTTTTATGTGTTTGCCTTGGTTAAGTGAGTGTCTGGCTGCATGTGTTAGAAAATAAGCGGTTTGGGGCGCCTGGGTGGCTCAGTCGTTAAGCGTCTGCCTTCGGCTCAGGTCATGATCCCAGGGTCCTGGGATCGAGCCCCACACTGGGCTCCCTGCCCGGTGGGAAGCCTGCTTCTCCCTCTCTCACTCCCCCTGCTTGTGTTCCCTCTCTCGCTGTCTGTCTCTCTCTGTCAAGTAAATAAATAAAATCTTAAAAAAAAAAAAATAGGTGGTTTGTCTAGAAAAACTGTAAGCGTTCCGCAGCCCCAGCTTGTCGGTAGTGTTGCTCCCATGTAGACACCTGTTCTGAACGTTGCTGTTCTGTGTGGCCAAGCCTCGTGGAGTTCTGGTTTTATTCACACATCTGGAGAAGCAAGGAACACGTTGTTTTCAATTGAAACAAAGATATTGTGATGTAAGAGTCTTTAAAATTTCATGTGCATTTTTGACATTAAATGTGACTTCAAGTAAGTTTCTCGCTCACAAAGGGCTGCTTCTGCTTCTACCTGCACCCTCCTCAAGGGAAATGCGCTGCTTCACGGAGGGCGTTCGTTTAGCATATCTGGGTTTCCCAGTCGTGGCTGGGAAACACCTGTCTTGGTATGCCAAATTTTATTACTAAAACTGTCGCTCATATGTGCAAAAAATTGCTCAAAGATGCTTCTATATAGAAAGCTTTTATAAATATATGGAAACAATGGCAGAAAAGTAATTTTTAAAACACTTTGGATATAATTAATAATTTAAGAAATGCGCACCTGCGGCCTTTTGGCCTTGGCCATGGTGAGTGAGCTTCGTGCGCGTCGGCTGAGCCCATAGCTGCGGTCTCTGTGAGCCGTCCGTCTGTCGGCACACGGGTGCCCCGGGAGCAGTAGACGAGCCTCCTGCGCTGTCGGAGACGCTCACGTAGTAACAAGTGGGACGCTGTTCCCTGGGGCTCTGCGGGCACCGCGCTGTCTCGTGTAGGTCTGCGAGAGGTGAATGGTGTAATTCACGGAAACCGTTTATCACGGTGCCTGACGCGTAAATGTTCGCTAGCTCCGTTTTTAAATGGTTCAGAGCCACAGTGTGCGTCTTACAGAGATTGAGCGTGGTTGGAGTCTGCTTTGCAGGAGACGGGAACTTGTTAGGATTAGGCCCACAGCGACGTCGGTCTCCATGTGGGGTGTAAGGAGCCGTCAGGGGCTGGCAGCGTTGGGGTTCAGCCACGTCCGCGAGTGACAGTTCTGTACAAAACAGTCACACCTTTGCCTCTAGAAGGTTTCCACTGATAGGAACAGAATCCAAGGAGAAACATTTTTGCCTGTAGGACCGTTTTCTCCTGGTCGTAGATTGCTTACGTGCGGGTTGCCTGAGTCACTCCTTTGGTGGAGTCACAGTGGAGCTAAAGGCTTGGTAATCGTTTTTGAAGTAGCCCCTTTGTTGATGGTTTTACTTTTGTTTTATTTTTTTTGTTAAAGAATTTTTTATTTTTTATTAGGGAACATAAGCAGGGGGAGCGGCAGGCAGAGGGGGAAGCAGACTCCCCGCTGAGCAGGGAGCCCGATGTGGGGCTTGATCCCAGGACCCCGGGATCACGACCCGAGCCGAAGGCAGACACCCAACCGTCTGAGCCACCCAGGCGCCCTGGTTTTACTTTTAATTTGGTGGTTTAAAAGAATCCCTAGAGGTTTTACTTTTTAAGGAACCCAGTATATAGAACAGATTCGGACCGTCTGTTCTTGACAGAAGTGAAGTGCGTTTCGGTATCTCCCTTAGTAAGGAGACAAGGCTGTTGGCTGGGCACATAGTTTTGAAGGGGGCTTGTGGCCGGGCGGCGGCAGCGCACACACGTGTGTGGTCCTCGTCTGGGCGCTGCTGCTGCCCTGCTGCACACCGGGGCCGCCCCGGACGCACGTTCCCGCTTCTCCTGCCCGAGCCGACTGCTGCCGCGGCCCTTCCCGCCTTAGCTTGAAGCCAAAGCAGTCACCTCGTAGATGAATTAACTGCTCCAGAAATAGCAGTTCTCATTTGATTACAATAAAGAAACAGATTGGAAGAAATGAATCTTTTTTAAAAACAAATTAGACTATCTCCATCTTTTGTTTTGCTTTTTTCTTATCAAGTAAGACCCTCCGAAAGAACAAGCAGCCTTGCAGTGAGCCTGGTGTTTGCCGTGAGTCCTGGGCCGCCTGACCCAGCTGCAGCGGCCGCGAGTTAGTGAGATTGGTGCCTGTGTGTTGCCGACCCTTCGAAGGGACATGTTCGGGCAGGGTGGAGCGCGCCCTCCACGCAGGGGTGTGGGGATGGCGTTGCGTGTGTCCTCACTAGTCCTGGCGTCTTCCACCCTCAGTGAGCCAGGGTGCCCGTTCTCGCCAGCTCGGCTTCCTTGCCGCCTCCTGTCCGTGAGCTTGGAGCCCCGCCCGTTTCTTTCTCTCTCTCATGCTTCTCAGTAAAGTCCTGTCATCTTTCTCCCATAACCTCTTACCAGTCTTTTCTAGGTTATTACTACCATAAATGTGGTGGTTGGCTGGTTTGGAGGAATGCTATTCATTTCATTACTTTGATTTTTTATCCATTTTTTTTTTTTTTTTCGTCCCAAGGGTTTCTAGATCTGCTTAGATCCTGTTTTTACAAGGAAAATCGGTTTTGTTTCTTTCTTTCCAGAGGGTCTGTTTTCTGCTTTGCCTTGCCTTGGGGTGTTAGCTGGGTCCACCAGGAGCATGGGTAGGACTCCTTATCTCATCCCCGACGTTAAAGGGATGTTTTATTCTTTCACCATTCACTTTGATGTTTGCCAAGAGATCTCATAGAATCTTTTATCAAATTAAGGAGGGTCCTTGTGGTCCTAGTTTGTTTAGATGCCTCATAGAAGTCATGAGTGGCTGTTAAGTTTTAAGACATGACTTTTTTTCCTGTCATTTCGAAATTATCTTTTCTCCTCAAATTGTTAATGGGTTTTTTTTTAAATCGAAGCTGGCAGAGGATAGAGTTGACCCTGCTCTTCAGTCGTGTGCCCTCAGCCGTCCACGGAAGACCGTGCGTGTTGGCTGTGTCCTATCCCCACCCCCGCCGGCGGCACAGTTGTCTTTGTGTTTGCTGTGCCCCCTTGTGTGTATATCTGGCATTTTGCATGGATGTGTTTTTGATTTACATAAAAGATTTTTGCTACAGATCCCTTTCTCTTGCCCTCTCTCCACACTGCAGCACTAGGGAAGGGCAGTGTGTTTGCAGGGTTAAACCATCCTTGCATTCCTGCTTAATGCTGTTTTTTTAAACACTGTGCTGAATTTGTTTTTTTATTATATTAAGAATCTTCTTTCTCATATCCTCCATGTCTGGTCTTGGTGTGTGTGGCACCAAAAAGTGAATCAAATGGACCTGCTTTCCCGGTCCTTTCTGATGCTTGCTGACGGCTCCGTGATGTGGGGCCGCACTGCGGCTCGTGAGGCCGCTGTGAGGGGAGTTCAGTACACAGCAGTGGAGGCAAAGAGCACTTTGAGAATATGAACTGATACCTTGTTTTATGGTCTTTTTTTGTCTCCTGTCCTCAGGCACTTTTAAATCAACTCAGAGCCGTGTTTGATCAAATCATTGAGCTTCAGAACACTCAAGACGCGATATACAGAGCCGCCCTGGAAGAGCTACAGAGACGGCTACAGTTCGAAGAGAAGAAGAAACAGCATGAAGTTGAGGTATGGCTTTTCTGCCAGTGGGCTTATCAGTTCTAATAATGAGCTTATTGCCACCATCGTCACAAATACAAGTAATTTTCCTGCTGAAATGTTCTTGGAGACGGTGCTCACACCTGCATTTGGAATCCTAAGGAGGCGCTGACCTTTCCTCTTGGAGTGGTCACCCTTGCTGTCATTCTGTTGTGAGCATAAGGACAGCGTGCACTGGAATCCCGTGAGTAAGCCCGTGGGCGCTGGTGGCTCTGCAGACTGGTCCCAGCTCTGCATCACCTGGTCACCTCCAGCTGGTGGACACACATGGACACGGGGGAACCAGAGCTCTGAGCTTGGGGCTACTCTCAGTGACCTTCCTAAACCCATGACCTTGGGTAGTGAAGATGTATTGAACAAGTTTGGCAGTTTATGGGATTTCTTGTATTTGACATCATGTCTGTAATTTTTAGTTTTCCAAGGTGTTTATTCTTGGGATGCTGACAAATTATTTAAAGGATTTATTTATTTATTTATTTATTTGGTGGGGGGGCGGGTATGAATCCCAAGCAGACTCCCTGCCAAGCGCGGAGCCCGACGTGGGGCTTGATCCCACCATCCTAAGATCATGACTTGAGCTGAAATCAAGAGTCAGACGCTTAACCCACTGCGCCACCCAGCAAATTTTTTAGATAACACAGTTTGATTAGTTTTATTTTTACATGTTACCTTAAAACTTGTGTTAGGATCCTGTTCCGTTTGGAAAACTCACAACTGCTTAGAGCACATGCTGTCTCCTCAGGGTTTTTTGGAAACAGGAGGAGGGCTTGCTCCATTTGTATCGCTGAGAGTGTGTGTGTGTGTGTGTGTGTGTGTGTGCGGCACGCCCAGGTGCCAGGCCGGCCGAAGACTCCCCCTGACCGTGCTCACTGGCGTTGTGGGTGGTTTGACTTCTCTAAGGTGTCCCCTCGCTGTACAGTGGGAGCGGTACTAAGTAAGACCCCATAGAGGGGCTCGCTGACGTGTGTAGGGCTTAGCTGTTATTTGGCATTTGGCAAGCGTACAGTAAAAGCTAGTCACTGCTGTGAGTTTTAAAGCTGCCCACAGCCCGAGAATCCGCCCTTCTGGAGAATCACTAAACTACATAAAATCTACAAGAATCAGCCCTCCGGATTTTCACACTCTTCTAATAGCAGGGCGGCCAGTTGTGGGACTCACTGGCTCTCTCCGACTGTAAACTGTCAGCGCTGGAGTGAGACAGGTCTACTTAATGAGTCCTGATCATTCAGTGTGTTTCATTCCGATGCGCTCAGGGATCCCTTTGGGCAGCTGAAAGCTGGAACTGTATCTGAGAAATTACTTAAATTCTGTGGGCAAAATAATTGGAAAGCAATCACTGAGACCTGGGGTCCATTGCAGTTTTAAAGAGACCATTCGAGAGGACTCATCCCCGAGCTCCAGAGCCCTGCGTGCGCTGTGATGAGCCGGCGCCTTCTTCAGCCCCTGAGTGGACCCAGTCTTCCTGACAGACGCGCTCCGTCCCCCCATGGTTCTCTGCCTCCTTTCTTCTTTCCCTTAGGTTTATAATGATATTTCCAATTCAAGTTTAGGATTAAAGGGACTTTGTTTTCTTTATCTTCTACATTGGAAATCCTGGTGTCTAGTATTAGCAGACTGTTCCTTGCTCTCTGACAGCCCCTCCCCCCCCAGCGCACACAGATGTGCACACCGCGGTCTCCACACGTGTGCCCCAGCAGGGCAGCGACCGTAGTTACCGAGCGGGATGCACACTAGTTGTGCACATCAGAATCCGGGTTGTAATGCACTTGGCATAATCACTCCCTTGAGGTGACGCCCCCAGCTCAGTATGCAAATTAATTGGTTTTGTGTTTTGCTTTTAACTTATAAAACAAAATTGAATTTACTCTTGTAAAATAGTTACCTGGTTCTAAAGTGAAATCTGTGGAACAAAGCATTTAGACAAGCCTGGCCTTTGTTGCCTCCTGCTCTGTGCTGGTCTGCGTCACGAAGCCCGAAGACCGTGTCACTGAGTTGGGATGTATCAGGGGGTAGGACATTACAAACAAGCTTTGGTTCATCCCACAAGTACAAAGTTCGTGTATCGTTCTGATGAAAATGTTGTAATTCACCACATTTACAAACTAAAGGAGAAAATTACATGATCATCTCAATAGATGGATAAGATCATTTGATACTAAGGAATATCTGATAGAAGGTTTGCTTGAAAGGCCTGAGTCAAAACTGCATGCTTAACGGTGCAGTCCTGGGACTGAGACCCAGGGCAGTGAGCACTTCATTCAGTGTGGCGGTGGTGGTCCACCCACCTTAGAAACCAAGACAAACAAATACAAGTGCAAACACGCAAGCGAGCTGTCTTTTTCTGGGGGGGGGGGGGAGGGGGGGGGGCACAAGTCATGGTTGTGGACGTAGAAAATCCAAAATAATCTTAGGTAAGTTAACTAGAATTAATAAGTGAATTTATCAAAGTAGTAGGAAATAAGGTCCATATGCAGAAATCACTTCTATTTCTATCAGCCACAAACAATTTGAAATTTTAAAATGCCTTTAAAAGAGCATTAAATGTAATAAAATCTGTGTAAGGCCCTTGTACAGAAAACTATGAAACAGGGCTTGGCAACCGACGGCCTGCAGGCCTGGCCTCCCCTGTGTCTCTGTGGATGGGGCTCCGTTGGAGCAGCCGTGCCAGTGATTTCCATATTGTCTGTGCTGCTCGTGTGCTCTGTGGGAGAGCAGGGTGACGGCGTAGATCAGGTGGCTCACAGACCCCGGAGGACGAGCTCTCTGGCCCCTAACCACTGCAGCACAGAGATCGCAGAGGGCCCCTCGAAAAGTGGAGGCGTAGACTATATTCATGGATTGGGGAACTGATAGATTCAGTGCAATCCCAGTTTTAATCCCCAGCAGTTTTGGGGTTTTTTGTGGGTTTAATTTGGGGGGGGATAGAAAATGATAAACTAATTCTAAAATTTATGTGGAAATACACAGGGCGTAGCTTGCAGTGAAAAGAATTTTGAACAAGAATAAATTAGACAATATACATTTTTAGTTGAGTATACATATACCCTCAAGATCTATAAAATTACAGCAGTGAAAAGAATGGTGTTGGCTCAAACAAGGGCAGTCGGGGAGCAGAGTAACGTCCAGAAACAGCCCTTCACTTTCTGGGATCATTTGTTCTCGACTGAGAACAGTGGGGAGTGGAGCGTCGATAAATGGTGTTAGGCGGCTGTATCTCGACCCTGCCTCGAACACACGCAGCCACCACGGGGTGGGCTGTGAATCTGAACGTGAAAGGTAAAATGCTAAAGCTTCCAGAAGGTGACAGAACAGCTGTAAAAGAAATACAGGTTTTAGGATTGTGTCACAACGAGACAACTCTGTTGATAAAAAGGCAAGAACCCAATGCGAATTCCCGTGTAGGCTGGCTGAAAAGGCGTGTAGTCAGACTCACCACTCCTTAAAAACCATCTTTTAAAAACAAAGTTGATATATCTCCGGTACAAAAAGATCCACCGTGTGTGGGAGAAATAATAGCAAGAAGCATTCCCACCAAAGTCAAGGGTCAGTGGGCTCCAGTACTTTGAACCATCTGGTTCGGCTTTTACGTAGAAGGTCTGTGTTAGAAATGTGTCCGCAATGATGGGAAGATACAGGCGTTGTTTTTAGTAACGGAAGCCTGGTTAGCTCGTGACAAACGATCGGCAGTGTTACACGCTATGCAGCGTAGTGCCGTAGTCGTTAAAAACGAGGAGGGGGTTCTCTGTGTGCTCATGTGTGCTGACGGAGGGCATTTCTGAGGTATCTTACTAATTGGAGAAAGTAAGCGAGAGCAGCGTTCCGCATCAGCAGAGTATCGTCAGAGTGTTTAGCAGCACGAAGGGCATGAAAAGCATACCTCTCCCCGCCCTCCCCTCCAGCCCAGTCCCATCCTGGCAGCTTCTTGTGCCCAGATTTAATTTGATCTGGTCCTTCCGATTCTTCAGGGCCGGTGGGGAGTGACAGCGGCAGAGGAGGAGGACGAGAACAAGAGGATTCAAGAATTTCGAGAATCTATACCGAAAATGTGCTCGCAGCTGCGGATTTTGACACACTTCTACCAGGTGTGTGTTGGGGTGACACCGCGGTGACCGCACCACGCTGCTGGTTTTCTGCAGTTGACTGTTCCTGTCAGTGTGATTTAAAAAGGAGTCCTTTCAGCCCGCCCACCACCCACAGTGGGGCTCTGTGACTTTCCCCTGGACCCTGGGCTGACGGGGGCTGCTCTCCTGGGATGGTTGTGGTGGTGTCAGCCGGGGGTGGGAGCCCTGCGGGGGCCGGGCGGAGCTGTGCAGCCTCAGTCCTGCGGGGGCCCGAGGTGAGGCAGGAGGGTGCGAAGGTGTGCGGGGAGCTGCTGTGGGGGACGCGGAGCACGCGAGGCGGCAGGTGCTTAACTTGGGGCCCACAGACCTGGGAGGCTGTGAGAAGAGCAGATACACAGAGTCCGTGTGCTCTGATTTTTATTTCTGTGTTGTGGGTTTGGTTTCTGATTTCGTCTGTTTCTCAGTGTGATTTTAGTGATGGAAATATAGGTGAAAGAATTTTATGAAGAATTTTTACATTCAGTTGCTGGTTAACTGATTAGAAAGACAAATAAGCATTGACGTTGAAACCTTGAAAAATTACGTTTCTGTGTGCTTTTGTCTCCGTGTGGTTCAAAATTTAAAATGAAACTACCTCCCTGTTCCATAGGTATCTGGTTTCCTTCCCGGGGTCCTCATACTTTCGACGGCTGTCTTCAGCATAACGTGGACGTGGGAGGACTTTGTCCCTTTCGCAGGTGGTCTTCCTCTGACATGAGCTACCCAGCACGTTTGTTAAAAATGCTTCCTAAATGGTGGCAAAGATGGAATTATGTTCAGTGCAAAGATATCCTCACCGGACAGGTGTTTTGATAATGAGATAGCTGCTAGACCCCGTGTTGTAAACCCTGTATGGGTACATTTCTTAAAAATGAATAGTAACGGTTAGTTTCATTCTCTTGGTGAAGTTAGTAGTGTACCGGCAGCGGAGTAAAAAAGTGTGTGCTCGTGCTCACTTCTGAACGAGACAGGGATGGTTACACATTTTCCTGAGAGCCTTAATACATTTGTTTTAAAGATTTTATTTATTTATTTGAGAGAGAGAGAGAGAGACAGGGAGAGATCATGAGCAGGGGGAGAGGCAGAGGGAGAAGCAGGCTTCCCGCAGAGCAGGGAGCCGGACGTGGGACTCGATCCCAGGACCCCGGGATGATGACCTGAGCCGGAGGCGGACGCTCAACCGACTGAGCCACCCAGGCGCCCTGAGACTTAGTACATTTTTGAAAAGTAATCTTAATCTGTGTAATCCCAGTTTTTCTCAGGTTACAGTCTTAATCTTCTTTCTAAATCATGGCCACTGGGATTTCTTTTTCTTAACAGAAAAAGTCCTTTTCTGTTCTTTTTGAATTATCGGTGCCCGGAGCAGCGGGGGGTTGGCGGCTGCCGTCCCGTACTGCTCACGAGCGGTCTCGCCCGGAGCCGCAGCCTGAGGACAGAAGTGTTGCCCCCAGTTCTGTGTAGTGAGCGCGCACATCGCCACCTGACAAGAAACCACTGCCTGTGCGCTTCGCAGTAGAATTCCTTAGCGACTGTCTCGTAAGCCCTTGGGCTCCCAGGACAGAGGGGTGTCCACAGCACCCCAGTGTGTGCTCGGTCACCTGTCAGTTCCCTTGGGTAACATACCTGAGTCTCCGGGAGCTCGGAGAGGGACCGAGATGCTTTTAGGCTTTGGAAGGACTGATGGGATGTAGTGTTCCCGTGGCGACTTCTCTGCAGATGGGACCTTTTCCAGGTCTGCAGGTGTGGAGACGAACATCACCTACTTTGGGCAGCCACACACCTGCTGGCTGTGACTCAGGAACCCGGCAGGAATGGGGTGTGTGCTCAGAAGTGACTCAGCCCTGCAGAGAAGCAGCCAGTGTTTGTCGTATGAAAGTTGGAATAGACTGCTGTCATGTCCCCTCGTCTCCACAAAGCCCCCTGAGAAGGAGGTGACGTGGCCGCACTCTGCCTGGTCTTCAGCAAGGCGACTCAGCCCACATCCGCAAGGACCCGGGGGCCCTGCGGTCATGGTTTAGAGGCGTGTGGTTTCTCACGTGCTCCTTGGTGTTCCTGGGACGGCTCAGTGGTTCAGTACTCCTAACTCAAGTGAGAGACGGAACGTGTAACACTGGGTTTTATATTTAAAAGAAAAAGAATTGGCTTTTTTTTTTTTTTTTTTTAACATTAGAAGCTTCGCTGTTTTGCTTATTCTTATAGAACTTAGGGCAAAAAGGAAGTTCTTTTAAGTAAACTGTATTGATTGTGCATTCGTGTTTGTGGACACGGGTAGCTCTTCCTAACGCGGCTGCCCCTGGCTCGCCGACCTCGGGTCCTGGAGCAGCCGTCCTCCCTTTGGGACGCGCCGTGGTGGCCATTCATGGAGCCCGTTGATCCTGAAGGAGAAACCGCCCAGATGAGCCGCAGTGGCGAGGCCGTGGTGCGTTTTGTGGAAGGCTCCCTTCTGAAGCGGATGTTCCTTTTTCTTGTTTTTAGGGCATCGTGCAGCAGTTTTTGGTGCTGCTGACGACCAGCTCTGATGACAGTCTTCGGTTTCTTAGCTTCCGCTTGGACTTTAACGAGCATTATGAAGCCAGAGAGCCAAGGCTCCGCGTGTCTCTGGGCTCTCGAGGGCGGCGCGGCTCCCACACGTGAACCTTCCCCGTCCTCACGGGGAGCTGCGCACGCTGGGAACTGCATCACGAGACGAACATTCACATTTAAGTCCTCAAGGCCACTGGCATGCTGCGGACGTCCACCGTTCCTGCCCACAAGTCCTTCAGTGTTTTCGATGGCATGGCGTCTGGTAGAATCAAAGTCATGTTTTTATACATTGGAGGTGAATATATTTGTAATATCACTAAGTTAAACAGGCTGGTTTGCACTATTCAAATTTATTTTTTAAAGTCTTCATATTTAAGAGATACCACACTTTGTTGAGGCTTCTTAAGCTCTCCATGATATAATTTATATTTGTCACTTTTTAAGAACTCACAGTTGCTTTTAGAGAAAATTAGAGCGAATGGATGTTCATTAGTTAAGATGGTAATGTCATTGCTATTTTTTTAACATCCTCCTTAGAGGCAGTTTTTGTTAGATAATCAAATTAAATTGAAACAGAATGTCCCTACTAAGAAAATATAATATAGAGCATTTTATTTTGGTTTGTAGTGTGTAAAATATTAACCTCTGTAAGAATGTTTATCCTTCTTTCAAAGTTTATCTTCTTTCAAAGTTTACATTTTTATATTTAATTTACTCTTTCAGATAACTTCTAAACTAGTGTAGAACGAGTTTAATGGGGGGGGACACATGAACAGAACACCCACAAGCCTCGATTTCTCCATCTGTCAGCTGAAGTGATATGTAAATACGATGACTAGAAAGTTAATGAACTATTTTATTTTCAAATTCTGATAAGCATTGGAAAGAAACTGACTTGAATAATGAAGATTTCCTTTCTCCTTGCCTATTTTTTCATTGTAAATATTTATATACTACTGACCAGATGTGGGGGGAACTGTTTTTTGTAAAAATGTCATATCAAGTCACATAAATCTGCCTTTATGATGTTGCATAAGTGAAACTTAGAGAATTAAAAGCAGTTATCTTTCAGACGTATCGGTTCTTCCTTGAATGAATACTCTGTGAAGAGACCGAGTTCACCCGCCAGGGTCACGGGCCGGGCTGGCAGTCTGACGTGAGGCGCGTCGGGGCATGGACTGTGCCGTCCGTGAAACCTGGGAAATGGACCGTGTGTGGCCTTAGGGCGGAGCCGAGGGTGGGGGCGGGGTACCCTTCATTCAGCTGTCTGCTGTTCCCGTCCGAGTCCCTGTCCCACCAGAGGTGCGATTAGAAGTCCTGGCTCTGCAGAGATGGATTTGTGGTGAAGGCCAGAACTTTTTAGGATACCAGTTTAGTTTTAGTTTAAAAATTTGTAAAATTGGAAATTGGATGCACGTTTCTCTACTGGGACGTTTCCCAGAAGTGACAGTGTGTTGCGTACAGGTCCCCCCGCCCAATCCCCGAGTGGGCACACCTGGGCAGACTTTTGCCAGCCCAGACCAAGTAGAGCAAAGCGGCAATCACCATCAACTCCTGCGGGGGCTTGTTTGCGCACTCCCAGACCCCGAAGTGACCTGTCTTGGGCTTTTTTTAGGACACAGCTTGCCGGCAGGCCCAGCTCAGCCCTGGAGGCTGGGCTCTGAGGGGCGAGCACAGCCCCGGAGGGCGCTGAGCTCGGCCACCCGCTGCAGACTCTACACTGAGCTCCTCAGAAAGCGCAAATCCGCTCCGAACAGCTGCTGATGGAGCTCTTCTGTAAAGCAGAGTGGCGTAATGTGGGCTTCGGAAAAGCAGGGGTTGCCTCTATCTCCCAGAGAAATTTCCCAAAGATTTTTGACCTTGGAGCCTGTTTTTATTATCTTTAAAGCATTTCTCCTTTAGTCCTCAGTAGAGACCACTCTGGAAAATGCTAATCCAGATTTGGGGGCTAAAACTCCATTTGAGCTTAAGAGCCATCACATAATTAGGCACGGTTTGTGGGTTATGGAGCTCTCTCTGAGAGGGGCCTCCCAGTGGGGCCAGGAGGTCCTGGCGGATCTCAGGACGGAGTTGTGGGTCTGGCAGACGGAGATGGGGCCACAGAAGGGCCCGGGCAGCCCAGAGGGTGGTGTGTCCATCCAAGAGGCCTTGCAAGAGCTCGTTTCAGACCCCACTGGAGACGCCACGTAAACGGACAGGCCTGTCACAGCAGGGTCCCACTTGGTGGTTGAGGTGGGAGGGCCAGTTGCAGGGGCGAATCATCTCTGGAGACAGATGTTCTGGTGTGGCCCTGGGTAATGATAATCGTGCTAACCTTTCAGGTTGCCGTGAAGATCAGAGATCACTGTATGCACCTGGTCAGGCTCTTAGCAGGTTCTTTATAAACAGAGCTGTCATGTTTCTGGTGGACTGGGCAGCTCCCGCAAGCCCAGCTCACCTTTCATGCCATTGAGGATGCCTCTTACTGCCCAGGAAGGTCCGGGACCATGGCTGCAGGCACAGATCACCCCTGGTCAGGACTTACCTCCCTCGAGTCCTGTCGGGTTGGCAGGCTTGACTGAAGAGGGGAAGGGGGTCACCTGTCCCTCCTGCGTCGTATGCGTATGTCACCAGCGGAACTCACGGCGTCGTGATTCTCCCAGCCCTATGGAGAATGTGTCCTGGCTTGATAGGACAGAACGTACAGCCAACATGAACCTCCCACTTCCTAGGAAGAAAGCACTTTTATCCAATAACCACGGTCATGCTCAAGGTGGGTCCCAGGGCACAAAGTCTATGTGAAGTGTTGAGTGTTACCAGGGGAGGTCGCGTGGACCATGGGGCGGGCAGGTGGGCTAGTGGCCCATGGTCAGTGTGGCTCCTCCTGCCTGGGATCGCTGGTGTGAACGCTGTGGCCACAAGCAGTGAGGACAAGCCTCCTACCTCAGTATTCCAGAAGGCCGAGCGTAGCTGGCGGGGCCTCGGTGGGCAAGAGGATGCACCGCCCTGCTTGGGTGCCATTTGCATGTGTGGAAATAATCAGGTGAGTGCAGCTCCCACGTGAAAGGCAGAGCCGCTCAGGTCTGTGTCGGTGACTTGGGCGGAGTCGCTCGGGTCTGTGGGACCGTGATGCGGTGGGAAGATCACTGTCCGGAAGGAGTGATGGTCCTTCCCATGACCCTGCTCGGTTTCAACCATGTCCGATCACTGGACAGTCTTTGGTGGGTAGGTTATAAACAACCGTTTCCTTTTCTACTCTGCTAATGAGACTACTCAGATTTCTGAGTTCCAAGCTCATTTTTGTTTCTGGAAAATCGTGTTTTCATTCAGCGCTTTTAAGTTTGTTGGCATTAATTTTTATATAGATGCCTTTATATTTCATTCCTGATATTGTTTGTTTTTGTTTTCCGTTTTCTTCCTGTTCACCTTTACCAGTGTGATTATAGTTTATGCCTTTCAAGAATTATCTTTTGATACTCTCATTTTACTATGTATAGAGGCCATTTTTTGCTTTATAAATTACTGTTCTGTATTTAATACCTTCATTTTTCTCTTTTGGTTTATTTTTTTCCCAAATTGAATGCTTATGGAGTTTCTTTTTCTCGTTGTGTTTCTGACTGAATCATTCTCTGCATCAACTTGAGTTACATCACAGGCCTTCATGGGGAGCTTTTCCTATGTCCTTAATTCCTAACTAATCCGTGATTCTCTTATTTTCTTCTGACTATGAATATAGTTACAGTTCAAAATGTCTAGGAAGTTTGCTTTTTTTTCCTCCTCTCAATTTTTTTTTTCTGAAAAAGAATAATAGAAAAATGCACAGAAATTCGTCAAACCATATATCAAAAAATAAAACGTTACCCGTTTGAAAGAGTGGGACAAAAGAACAGAAAGAAACCTCAACAGACTGAGCAAAGTACCCAAGAGCCGGTGTTCGTGGGTCTTTAGAGTCTTTGACGGTTCACTTCAGAGGTCCGTGAACTGATGACTCAGCAGATGCTTCGGGGTAAATGGCTTTGGGCAAACCGTTTGGAAAAAAATTTAAGAGCTTTACCTCCCACCACACAAGAAAACACATTTACTTCTGGATGGCCATTCACATTGTTTCTAGTATTTGAGTGTATAAAGAGAGCCGCTGCGAACAGGTGTGTAAGAGTCTATGATAAATGCCTTCATTTCTCCGGTGACCAGGAGAGGGGATGGCTAGACTGTCTACGGTAGGCTTACGACTGACTAGTCTTCAGAGACTGGCTGGCGTGGTTAGCGCGGGTCACTCTCTCGTCCGCGCTTCCCCGAGTGCCCTCTCACTGCTGGAAGTCCTCACGGGGGCGCGGTGGCATCATTGCCCTGATGTCCGAGGCCATCGAGCGTGTTTTCATAGGCTTATCTACCATGAAATCGTTTCTGCTAAAATATTTGCCCATGTTTTTTGGGTTGTTTTCTTACAGTTTTGAGAATTCTTTATATATCTGGATATAAGTCTTTTATCATATAGGTGATTTGTAAATGTTTTGTCCCAGTTTAAGTCTTTTTAAAAAATCGGAGCATCCATCAGGCTCTATGCTCGTCAGCACAGAGATTTTTATTTCAGCCCGTGGTGTGGACAGAGTCTCCCACAGGTGCGGTTTGCAGGAAAAAGACTCCAGACAAATGAGTATGCGTAGAGAATCATAGCAAGGCTGATAACTCCTTTTTTGTTGTCATTTTAACCACAAAATGAAACTTGTCAGAAGTGGTATCTATGTATTAGTGTGCAATTAGCCAAGAGTCATCGCCATGATTATAGTAGTTTTCAACTGTTGTCAACTTTAAATCATAGCTATTTGTTTAGAGCTGCCTGTCCGTCACGGGGGGCTGTTGAGCACTTGAAATGTGCTCACTCTGAACTGAGATGCGCTCTAAGTGTAAAACACACTGCAAAGTCCAAATATTTAGTATGAAAAAAGGAATGTAAAATAGCTCAATATTTTTTCATACCGTTACATGTTGAAGTGATATTTTGTATGTTTGCTTAAATAAAATATATTAAAATTAATTTTGCCTGTTTTTGATTTATTTTTTTTTACTTTTTTAATATTTCTACTAGAAAATTACAGATTACCTGTATTCTAGGATTCTGTTCAGGACACCACATGACATTGGGTTGTTATGTCTCCCTAGGCTCCTTCTGGCTGTGACAGCTTCTCAGGCTTTTTTCTATGATCTGGACAGTTTTGAGGAGTACTGGTCAGATATTTTATAGAATGCCCCTCGGTTGGGTTTTGTCTGATGTTTTTCTCATAATTAGATTGGGATTATAAGCTTTGGGGAGGAAGACCACAGAAGTAAAGTGCCCTTCTCATCACTTGGAATCCAGGGTGCACACTGCCAATGTGGCTTATCACCATGGATGCTGACCCCGATCGCCTGGCTGAGATAGTTTTTCATCCTGTGCTCTTTAGGAGGAGGTCACTGTGTGCAGCCCACATTTAGGGGAAAGGAGTTATGCTCCACCTCCTTGAGGGGGAACATCTACATAAATTATGTGAAATTCTTCTGCATGGGAGATTTGTCTCTTCTCATATTTCTGGCTAGAGATTAATCAGTTTTATTTATCTTCCCGAATGAGCAGCTTTTGTTGTCATTGATTTTCTCTATTGTTTCCTGTTTTATATTTTATTGATTTCTACTCTGATCTTTATTATTTCTTTTCTTCTGCTTACTCTGAAATTCTCTCTCTCTCTTTTTTTTTTTTCTTGAGATGGAAGGTAATTGATTTAAGATCTTTCTGTTGCATTTTACAAATTTTAGTATGTTCTTTCATTATTTTCTTTTCAAAATACTTTCCGGTTTCCCTTTTGGTTAATTCTTTGACCTAGGGGTTATTTAGAAGTTTGTCATTTGGTTTCCAAATTTTTATGGAATTTGCAGATACCTTTCTCTTACTGATTTATAGTGTAATCCCACTGTGGTCAGAGAACATACTTTATATGAGGTGAATCAATTTAAATTTATTGAGATTTGTTTTATGACTCTAGGTAACCCTACCTAGAGTATATCTTGGTGTATCTTGGTAAATGTTCTGGGTACACATTAAAAAAGTGTTTATTCTACTGTTTTATGGTGTTCTATGAAGTCCTTTAGGATAAGGTTTAAGTCTTCTGCATTCTCACTAATTTTTATCTACTTTTCCTATGGATTGTTGAGAAAGGGTGTAATCTTTCCACTATAATTACGAATTTTTCTCTTTCGCATTTCTCTCAGTTTTTGCTTTATGTATTTTGAAGCTCTGTTGTTAGGTTCATAAGTATTTAGGATTGTTATATTTCCTAGATGAATAGACCTCCTTTATCATTGTAAGGTGATCCTCGCAATCTCTAGTAATATTCTTTGCCTTGAAATATACTTTGTCAACATTAGTCACTCCAGCTTTTCTTTTCTTATTTGAGAGAGAGTGTATGAGCACAAGGGGTGGGGGGAGGCAGAAGGAGAGAGAAGCAGACTCCTTGATGACCAGGGAGCCTGACGCAAGGCTCAATCCCAGGACCCCAGGATCATGACCTGAGCCAAAAGCAGACACTTAACCAACTGAGCCATCCAGGCACTCCCAGCTTTCTTTTCATTTGTGTTAACATGGTATATCTTTTCCATTCCTTTATATTTAACATGTTTGTGGCTTTATATTTAAAGTGGATATCTTGCAGACAGCATATAGTTGGGTCACACTTGAGTTTGTTGTTTTTAATTCCCTCAAACAGTCTCTGTTTTTTAATTGGAATTTCTAGACTATTTACCTTTAATGTGGTTATTCATGTGGTTGGGTTTAAGTCTACCATTTTGCTATTTGTTTTTCCTCACTGCTGAGACAAGACCCTGCTTTGTACTCAGTAGTTTTAAAGTTAGGTACTTCATTCACCAATTAATTACTAAGCATTTATGATGTACCATTATCTGTTTGCACTTTCAGAGTTTTAGAGAGGGAGGGCTTCCATTTCTGGCTAAGATGGAATCATAGAGACCAGACGTATTCTGCCTGATACAAACCACACCAACCAAACACAACCAAAGAAATCAGACACCATGTCCCAGTGGAGACAATATATAGCTGGCAGTGGAGAACCATGATACCTCGGAGATTTGGCAAACAGCTTAGGTGAGCCCTACAGGTAGTCTGCAGTCTGCCGTGCAGGAAGAGGGAACCTAGGCAGAGCATGGAAATTTCTCTAACTTCAGTGCAGGTGGTTGTCCTGGGAAGCCAGAGCAGCTAAAGTTTACAGGATAGAGCGTCAGAGATGTTAACTCTGGATTTATGAGTCTGGGACTCAGTGGAGAGGTCAGGGCTAGAGATAAACATTTGGGGATCATCAACATACAAGGGGCATTTGAAAGCATGGGACTTAGTGAGATTACCAGGAAGAAGGTACAGAGAAGAAGATCCATGGCTCAGTCCAAAGTACTCCCAACATTTAGAGGCTGAGCAGGAGCCTGGCAGTGTCATGGAGGCCAAGAGAACGGTGTTGTAGGAAATCAACGGTCAACTCTTTTGAATGCTGCTGAAAGGCAGACTTGGATTCTGATAAAAGAATTGATAATTGCATTTGGCAAGAAGATGATTTTGACAAGAGCTGTTTCATTGGAGTGCTGCTTTATCAGGTTTTTGTTTTTTGTTTTGAGAGAAGCAGCTTTTAGTGATACAGGTTTTTTTCTATAATTAATTTCTACATATCAAGTTTATTTTTATTTTTTATTTTTCAAAAGATTTTATTTATTTGATAGAAAGAGCACAAGCAGGGGAGCGGCAGAGGGAGAAGGAGAAGCAGACTCCCCATGGAGCAGGGAGCCCGACGTGGGGCTCGATCCCAGGACCCCGGGATCATGATCTGAGCCGAAGGCAGACGCTTAATGACTGAGCCACCCAGGCGCCCCTCTACATACCAAGTTTAAAGATTAATTATAAAGCCAGAAGCCATGTTCCTACCTCCTCCTTTAAAATAATGAGCTTTTCTAGTAACGTGGGAGCCTCCTTTAACTCTTCCTATTTCCTGCCTCCTCTGTGTAGATAAGTCATCCTGACTCGTGTCTGTCACCCCCTTTTCATTGTAATTTTGCCACCTGTGTTTGCATTGCCAACAATGACAGATTGTTGGTGGAATCTGTAATTCAGCATTTTATTCTTATTTTTTTTTAAGATTTATTTATTTGAGAGAGAAAGAGAGTAAGCAGGGGGAGCGGTAGGCAGAGGGAGAGGGAGAAGCAGACTCCCTGTTGAGCAGGGAGCACGATGCGGGGCTCGATCCCAGGACCCTGAGATCATGACCTGAGCTAAAGGCAGACGCTGCACTGGCTGAGCCCCCCAGGCGCCCCACGTGATTCAGCATTTTGTATGTGAGGTCACATTGATACCCGTAACGTCAGTCTCATGTTGAGAACTGACACCTCTAGCTGTAACTGACATTCAGGTATTGCTCTGTATTATTCCAGGTTTTGGACACACCACAATTTATTCAGCCATTTTATTGTTCGTGAGCGTTTGGATTGTCTGCAATTTTTAGCTTTTACAAACGTGGCTGGACCTCAACGCCAGTCTGGATGCCGTGTGCTGGCATCTCATGCTTTAACTCCAGTTCCTTCCATTAATGAGGTTGGGTGTATTTCCATGTGTTTACTCACTATTGAGATTTCCCATGTGTGAATTGCTTGTTTCTATCTTTTGTACTTTTTGGAGAGTTTCTTACCATTCTGTTATTGATTTATGGGGGTCTCATATATTTTATACATTAGTCTTCTGTCCTAGATATTTCACACATCTTTTCTCAGCTTCTCGTGTGCTCTCTTGGTGTTGTCTTTTTTATTTTAAATTTCAGTATAGACCCATCTGTCAGTCTTTGTTTTATAAAAATGTTATATTAGCAAATGCTGCATTTTGTTTAAGAAATATTTTCCTAACCCTGGAATCAGGGAAGATAAACACGTAATAGTTGCGTCTTTCACATTTTGTTTTTAATTTTCCTGGAGTGAATTTTTACAGATGTTGTGAGGTGGGAGTCTGATTCATTTATTTTCCACAAATGTATTCAGTTTCAGGGCACCAATAATGAGACGTCAGATCTAAGATATTACTCTGTCATAAGCCAAAAATCTATATATTCATGGTTTTGTTCCATTGGTCAAATTGTCTCTCCTTGCGTCAACACAAGACGTTCTTAATTTCTACAGTTTTATAATAGACATTGATATCTCAAGGAAAATGCTTCAAACTTTTATTCTTCAAAAATCTCCTGGCTGTTTCTTACCTTTTTCCTTTCATATAAATTTCAGAGTCCAGTCCCCCCAAAAGAATAAGGTTTTGATTAGGGTTGTACTGTCTATAAATCAGTTTGGAAAAGGTTGACATATTTATAATATTGATTATTTCAATCCGTGAACATAATATATCTCTCCGTGTTTACTTTTGTCTTTCTTAATGCCTTTCAACATTCTATAAACTTTTCTGTGATGAATTAGCACAACTTTTGTTAGATTTATTCTTAGGGGACTCATTGTAAAAATGCAATTGTATTTTCTTTTTCTTTCTTTTTTTTAAATTTAAGATAGAATTTTTACCTGTTACTGATACACAGAAATGCATTTAAGTTTTGTATGTTTTGTATCCAGAAGTCTCGCTAAGTTATCGTAGCAATTGTCCACTAATTGTAATAGCTTACCTGTAGCTTCACTGGATTTTCTATGTACTTGTGCTGGTTTCCCCAAGAAGCAGACAGCAAGGTGGAATTAGTTATGTGAGAGCTTTATTGGGAGAAATGCCGGAGAGGGACAATGGTGGGAGGGATTTGGTGGAGCCTGGTAAGGCTGGCTGGGCATGATTCAGGTCAGATCCTCATGGAAAAGGGCTGAGGGGAGGAAGGACTGAGGGGAGGAAGGAAGATTAGGCGGAAGGGTCAGATTGCAGCGCAGTTCTGGGGCAGTTTGACAAAGCATCAGGGAGTTCTTGAGCCAGTTACTCATCATGGGCTCCTGTGTCCAAGGATGAGTCCGTGGTTCCCTGCAAGTCTGCTTGCGGGGAATATGGCTTCCCCGTGAAGGCCGTGATGGATTTCAGAGCGTGTCATCTGGGGCTTCAGATCAATGACATTCCCAGAGATGAAGATCTGAAATGCTCACAGCCCACAGATATGTTTGCTCAGACCTCTTTGGGGGGCAGCTCAAAGGGAGGTGGTGAGTGGGGTGAGCCCACCCCTGTCACCAGGTGCAAGCCAGTGACTGGCCTTCCATTTTGAATTCTTGTCAGGCGTCACTCTGACTGATGCTGGTTTCCTGCCGTGTGGCCCAAAGCTTCGTTCCTGGGTGAGGGCTCTGAATCTCTGCAGCCCGACCCTCGTAGGCCAGAGTTGCTGCCTTCCAAGGGGATGGCCGGAGAAGACCCTTTGGCGGCTGCTTTGACTCGCGGGCCTTGAATGACCGCGTTCTGGGATGTGCTTGTGGTTCAGGCATGTCTTCGCAAGCTGTGCCGAAGGGCAAATAAGATGCTTTTCTAGACGTGTTTCCAGCCTGTCGTCTGCCCACTTTCCGGAAACACCTCAAGCTCTTCACGAGCTCGCGCCCTGCGCCCTGCAGTCGCTCGGGGTGTGGGAAGGCCTAGGTAGGTGAAGGCTGGCGAGCCTGCTCCGGGAGTGGTCCACGCCGGCAGCGGCTGAGGCTGGGCTCTCCGCTCGGAGCCTTCCCCCCTGTCCGGGGAGCAAGGGCTCTCACCCGGCTTGGGGGTCTAAGAACCGGTCGGATCCGCGGCCGGACGATGGTGCGTCTGCGCGCACCTCAGCATCACCCGGCAGGAGTGGCCGCCGCCCCGGGCCCGTCCCGTCCGCGGCGCTGGCGTGCAGGGTCTTCTCACCCTGGCACCATTTGGCTGCGGCGGCCTCCCGGCGGGAAGGAAGGGTTCCAGCACCTGTCGGCGCGGACTTGCCCTGGACGGAGCCCCGAGGGTGTTCCCAGGCCTCATAGTCGGGCTGAGGCCTAGAGCCCGTGAGCCCCACCCCAGCCTGTGGGGGCCGTCCAGCGGGGCTGTGACCTGCATGGGGGCCTGGCGGGGACACCGGGGGGCCAGGTCCGCTAGGGCCCCTCCCCTGCTCCCGCCGCACCCTGGCCGTCTGGGAGGGAGCCGCCGGGCGCCGCGGGGCTCCGGGTGGGAGGCAGGAGGTGAAAATGACACACAGATCTCCGAGCTCCGAAAATATACCTCCGCTTTCCAGAAGATTGAGTCAAATGGTATGGAAATTTGGCTAAGTGATTATGGATATTGTTCTGTGGACGTGTTGCCAGGTGTCTCTTCAAGAAGAGAAATAAATTTGTATTTCTCTGCCTTTATTCTGGGTTTAAGGTTTTAATAAAAATGCAGCGAGGGAATTCTGCATAGCAGCTTGTCTGGAGCTGAGATCCATGCTGCTGACAAGAGCCCCAGACTGTCTTGTCTCACACAGGCTCGTGGTGACCACCGACAGCCTTGGCCCACCACCCCAAGGGACACCCAGAGCACAGCAGCCCCCCATCCACCCCAGGGAGTGTGGGCCCAGCCCCTTCCTTCAGGGCACCCCTGCTGCCTGCCCTCCTGGTTCCAAGCCTGGGGCTGTCACTGGAGGGGTCTGAGTTCCCTGCCCACTGGGACTTTGCTGGGGACGCGGAGGCGGGGGTGGCCTGTCTCAGCCTCCCCTCCTGCCTGGCAGCTGTCCTACTGTCTAGAAAGCTAGCTTCCCGCCCCTCCTTGCTGCAGAGTCCAGTCCCTTCCCTTAGATGCACAGGTTGGGAAGGGTGGAGCTGGGAGAAGGGTCCCAGCCTCCTGAGGCCGGGGCTGCAGGCCTGGGGTGGGGCCCCACGCACCAGACCCCTGAGCCCAGGAGCCCCGAGCCGTCTCCTCTCAAACCCAGAGAAGCTGCACGCAAGACTTCAGGGCGGATTCCAGAAGGGGTGGGTGATGTGCTCCAGCCACGGGGACCCTGGTGACCTAGGCTGCCACAGGCGACATCTGAGAGTGCCCTGATAGAGGGCTGAGCGCGCCCCCGTCTCCCAGCCTGGTGGTCCCCAGAGTGGCTGGCGCGCCCCGCGGGTCCAGGAGACGGTCCACGGAGGGCGGGGAGGGCGTGCAGCGAAGAAGACAAGATGCAAACCCTTCAGTGTGAACACTTCAGCCGCAGAAGGACGCCGGTGTCAGGGTGCGGCCCCACCTGGTGGCGCAGGAGGGTGCCGGGGACGGAGACGTGGGCCGGCACTCGCGGGAGGGTGGGGATCTGTCCCTTCCTCTCTGCTGTGGCTGTTTGCGGGACTCACTCCTTGTGCGGAACTGACTCTGGCTGAGGAACTGACTCCGCACGGGGGACTCACTCCGCGTGCGGGACTCACTCCGTGTGGGATTGACTCCGCGTGCGGGACGGACTCCGGGTGCGGGACTCGCTCCACGTGCGGGACTCGCTGCGCATCCCGCTTCCAGCCGTGTCCTTTGTCTCTCTCCCACTTGGCTTCCTGGTTCTCTGGTTTCTTCAGCGTCCTTGCTCGTGACTTCCTCAGATGTCGTCGTGCCTCGGACTCCCCTGGGCTGCAGTCACCCGCGTGCTGGCCGAGAATGCTGCCCGCAGGTGGCGGGCCCTCCACCCTGGTCCTGCCCCATCTTCCTTCTGCTTCGGCCCGGGCCGTTCGTGGGACTGCTCGCTGTGTAGACGGCCCGCGGGCAGACGCGTCCTCCCTGACGCCGTGGGTCCCGTTCCTCGCGTTTCCACCTGCTGTCTTCGCGGATGTCCGCCTCCTCGTTTTCCAGGTCCTCGAACACATTTGTCATAGTTAAAGTTTCTCTCTGAAACTCCAGTGTCTGAGTCATTTCCAGGTTTGCTTCTATCAGCTACTTCTTTTTAATCTTTTTTTTTTTTTTTTACATGATCTCCGCACCCAACGTGGGGCTCAAACTCATGACCCCGCGATCAAGAGGCATGCGCTCCAGCGACTGAGCCAGCGCCGCCCCTATCAACGATTTCTTGTTGCGGGGCACATTTTCTTGGTTTTTTTATGTGCCCTGTATTTAATTGACGCCAGAAGTCCATTGTGTATAAGAACGGCAGAGACTAAGCAAGGTGTCTGTGTGAAGCCTGGGTGTGCCCTTGAACCAGACTGGGGTCCTTGCCCCACGTCCTCGGGCATCAAACCAGCACCGTGGACCTTATATATATTCCACTGGTGGTCACCCTGCAACAAAGCTGGGGACAGAGCAGCAGACTTGGGAGCAAGTGATACGCCGCACACAGGCGTCTTCTGAGTGTCCAGGGAGCAGGGGGTCGAGTCATCCTGCTCTGTAGTTGAGCTGGGTGGGGGCTTCATGGTCACTGGAGGTCGACTCTGGCCCCGGGGGCTTCAGATGATCAGGCTGGTCAGGGTGTGCTCTCTCTCTCTCGGGTCAAAGTGGCCACGGGTTCATCTCCGTCCTGCTGCCTTGTCCTTAGGTGTCATCCCGCACCCGTCCCTGGGGAGCCCCAGCCCTGCCCCTGGTGAGCGTCTCCCCTTCCCTCAGGGCAGGTGTGCCGTGTCTTTGGCTTGCTCTGCAACCGGCCCCTGAGAGCTGGATCCCACTGGGCTCCGCTGCACCCTCAGTCTCAGCAGCCCTGGTTCCCGTGTGTCTGTGGGGGCCTCTCAGCCTTTGCCATTCCCCGTTTCCCCCCACAAAGGATCCGGGGGGCTGGGTCCAGAACTCATTCCACCTGGGTGTGTCCCTGCCTTCTGGGCACCCGGCGGCCTCATCCCCCCTTGCTCCGTGGAGGCTGCTCTCATTTCTGGGGTGGGAGCCCCATTTGCTGGCCACCTGCTGTGTCCTGCGTGGAAGCCGTCAGTGTTATTTCGCACAGAGATGGGAAGTGATCCTGAAAGTTCTGTGGCCTGGAGTTGGCCGGTTATCTTGGGGCCAAGCAGTGCAGAGAGGCTGCCACTCACAGTCGGTACATGGACGTTGGCAGTGGTTTGTGGGTCGTGTCTGAGAGGGGGATACCCCAAAGTCCTGTGCTCCTGAGCAGGTATTTTCGGCAGTATTAAAACACTCAGCCCCTGCGAGGGAGAACCTCGCTAATGATGTTTTGACAATGATTCAGGAAGCAGCTACTTTTCAGAGGAGATGTGTCTGTGGGGAACACACTTGGGAAGGTGTTGAGGATGTTATGTTGTTTGGGGGGTTTGTTGCGAAGAATGATGAGTTTCACTTTTTTTTTTAAGTTTAACTTAACACTTTAAACACTCAGAAACATTGTTCTTAAACTTGTTTTAAAATATCCCAAAGGGTTTTAGTAGATTGGACTTATTCATAAGAATCATTAAAATTCAACACCTTCTAATTAACCGGGAGCAGCACCTGACTGTGATCATGGAGTATAGAAATTTGTTGCCTAAATTTTAACAAAATCAGGCCGCATTGGTCCATGGGCTTGAATAATGTGCAATACAGTTTAGAAGTCCAGCCAGTGATGCGCTTTCCAGCTTGACCTGTGTGTCTTGTGAGGAGTCTTTCCTCGGTCATGATGGAAAAACCAAGAGTCAGAATTAGCTGAACTTAAACATCATCTCAAGCGGTTGGTGCCACGAAGCCTTAAACCCAGTGTTCCGTAAATAAAGAGCCTATGCAAGCAGGGTACTCACTCAAATCATGATTTATACCATATTTTAGTAAAGCAAAATTGATACATTTAAAATTGTTTTAGAATAGTTTACTTCATCCTTATGCCATCCTTCTAAAATGTCTTCTTTTGTTCTATAACATGCAAATATGGTAACACTTATTTATACTTTGTAACTAAATGCACATGCTCATTGGGATTCATGCCTGAATTTTAAAATCCCAGTTGTCATTTTAAGAAGTTCAGAGATCACTATTTTAGGTCAGCTCTTAACTGCACTATTGGGAGAACCAGCCGGCATCCCTGGAGGGCTGTGGAATCAGGTGGCTGGGCCTGCTGGCCGGAGTCCGGGGCCGGAAGCGTTCCGAGGCAGACGTGTGGACGGAGCGGCGGTCAGTCATCCTCAGGCCCAGCTGCCCCCCTGCCCTGCGAGGGCAGAGGAGGAGGCGTCCGGCTGAGCGAGGTCTCTGCGCCCCTTGCGCTCCCACAGCCTCTGCAGGACAGGTGCTCCCTGCGGCAGACCCGAGCGCGGGCCGGGCGGCCAGGCCGAGAAGTGCCTCCCTTTCTTTTCCTCAGTGTACAGGAAGGGATGCATAGATCCTGCTCTGGGCCTCTGTTGACGTTTGTGTATTTTGTACGTTCCTGGGACTGAAGACCCGGAGGAAGGGCCGTCGGATGGTGCGGGCTGGGGCCCGGGTGGGCAGTTGCCCGTGGCCGGTGTCGGGTCCGCGTGACGAGCAGAGGGCACAGCGGAGTGGTGCTGGCTGGCTCCTCGGGGCTCTTGGAGGGGTGCCCAGACCTGCGGCTGTCGTTAGCACAGTGTGGGTAACGTCAGACTGACACTCTATCTCCAGGAGGGCAGTTTTTGTGTGTTTTAGTATTTACAGGATTAAAACATGAGGTCACGGGATAAGGCAGCTGTAGACCTCCGGTAAGTGCCCCGTGGCTGGCCGCTTGGCTGAGTGTCACGCGGGGAGCTCCCCACTCTGCCGTCCGTCAACGAACGGGGGGCAGCTCCGTCTTCATGTGCTGTGTCGCACAAATAGCCGATTTTAAATTCTCACTCCAGGAGCTAATACATATTTTTTTCATAATAATCTGCAACTGTTTTTATTAACTTCCTCTGAAGAGGGAAGAGAAACCTTGCCTCGTGTCCGGGAGAAGATACAGCCCCGGGCCTTGCCCAAGCTGATGCATTATCAATGGTGCTCTTAGCTTGCCTGCTTTATCTGCATGTCCTTGTTTAATATTTCATGCCCCGGTGGTGGCCTTTTGTGCCAGGATCCATGCGTCTCTGAAATATCCATTCATCATGTCTCATTGTTGATGTTGTTACTCAGCAGTTTATAGACGCGGGTTAACTGGCCGCCCATGTCCAGGGAAGGAGGTCAGCCCGACGAGGGGCTGCTGCCTGGCCACCCCCTTGGGGGCCCGTGCCCCGGGCTTAACCTCGAGTGAGCCCGGCATGCTTGTCCCCTGCCGTGGACTGGATTCTCCGGGAAGCACGCTGCACAGGAGGGCACGCATGCCTTGAGGGGCCAGGCCGGGGCGCAGGGAGGCACAAGTTGGCAGGGGAGCGGCCTCCTGAAGCCTGTCCGGGCCTGCTCGTTGGCGAGTCCTGTGGCCAGGCCCAGAGCCACCAGCTTGCTGATCAGTGCGTTGCTCCAACAGCAGAGGCCGGTCTGCATGCACCGAGAGCCAGTGGCTGTTCCTGGCGGGTCTCAGCGGTGCTCTTGTGGGGCCGCGGCCCCTGGACACCACGGGGAGCACCTGTCTTCCTGAGGGACGGGGACAGAGGGGCAGTGGAAGGGGCCAGCGTATCTCCCTGCATCCCCGCTTGCTGCATCATTCTGCTGGTTTTGGCTGTTTCCCTGGGGGTGTGAGCCCATTGCTCATTCCTGAGAGGCTGAGGCCCCGTAAAGCACGCCCTTCCGTGGCCACGTTGCTGCCCCGTCTGTTCTGGCCGCCCCGGGGGCACCCGCTGCAGGCCATCTGGGTCCACGCACTCCTGGCCCGCGCGTGCCAGTTGTTGGCCTCCTGCTGCCGCACAGGCCGGTTCTCCTGGTGGACGGCAGTGTCCCCTCTCGTGTGCTTCTCCCTGGAGCCGGGAGGTCAGAGGAGGCAGCCCGCGCTTGCAGCGGGACCGCACGGGCGTCCCCTGGGGATCTGTGTGTCCTGCACGGTGGGGACTGCGCCAGTGGAATGCTGGGCCCTGAAGATCACTGCATCCTCTGCCACCTTATCTGGAAAAAAGGTCTGCAGGTGTAATTAAGGTTCCTGAGAGGAGATCATTCCGGATTATCTGGGTGGGTGTCCTCCTGAGACCCACACGGGCGGAGACGGGAGGAGGTGTCGCCAGGAACCGAGGACCCCCATCAGCTGCCGGAAGCTGGAGAAGGTGGGGGAGGATCCTCCCCCGGAGCCTGTGGGGGCAGCGTGGCCCTGCGGCCCCTAGATTTCAAACTCTTGGTCTCCAGGACCGTGAGAGAGTGCGATTCTGTTGTAAACCAGTCGGTTTGTGCTTTGTTGTGGCCGCCCGAGGACACTGACGCAGGGACATACGACTCTTCAAAGGATGGAGCGGATGCCGAGGACTCGGCTCTGCCGGGTACCTTCTCTTTGCCCCCACAGACCCGCCGCCCTCCCTGCTCGCCGGCCCCCGGCCCCTGAGCCGCTGCCCTTCACAGACCACGTGAAGCCTCGCATGTGTCCGGTTTGGCCGGGGGGTCCCAGGTCCTGGAGGCGGCGGGTGGGCGGGCGGGTGGGGGAGGCGGGCCAGCAGGTTGGTGGCACCGTGTTCTCCCCCCGCGGTGCTCACCTGCTTGGGGGGCTCGCAGCTGCTCCCCCCTGCGGTAGGGGCTCCGTGCTCCCGCCAGCGCTCCTGCCCGCCGCTGCACCGGGGCCCACCCCAGGTTCACGGCCGTGGGGCGTCTGTCCCGGGTGGGGGAGCAGGAGAGTTCACAACTGAGGTCGTAGCCCGGGGTCCGAGTGGCCGGCGCGGCCTGCCAGGGCCTGCCCCGTGTCCCCGCCTCGCCCTGGCCCCTCAGCTGCCTTCGAGGGGCAGTTTGGGATCAGCAGGTGCTTGAGGGCGGCTCAGGGCGGTGGCCGTCCGCCCTCTGAGCTGCACGTCTCCTCCCTTGTCCCCGCGTCAGGATGCCCACTGTCCTGCTGCTCCGCCAGGGGCCCCGCGGCTCCTTCCCGTGGCTTCTTCCTGTGGCCGGTCTTCGTGACATCCTCCCTTATGGGGGCAGGTCCTGTCCAGCCTGCTGGGCCGAGGCTTCGCCTGCCTTCTCTCGGGGGCTTCTCTGCCGTTTCCGGGAGTTGGAAGCCACAGAAGCCCTGGGGCTCTGTTGGAATAATTGGGCATCACAGGGTCGCCCTGTCAGCCCAACCTTCTGGGCTTTTCTGTCACAGGCCACGGGCGGCCATGCCCACCTCCGCCGTCGTCAGATGTCGCGCTGCGTGGTCTGCCGGCCACCTCGGTCCCCTGCATGCCGTCGCCCGGCCCGCGCAGCCCGGCTCCGACCCCGGTGCACGAGGCTCCCGCCCCCGGGACTGCCCTTCCCGCGCGCCGAGTCCGAGACCCCAAGCAGCACAGCTGGGTAGCGGGTCCCAGTTAGTAAGTGAACAAGCCGTTGTTTTTAGTATTGTCTTTAGGTCTGATTTCTCGTGCCTCCCTTCATTAGAGGTTTTCATTGTAATCTCTCCCGCTCCACAAAGACCGCGGAATCTGCCCTGTTGATGTTGTAATTGAGCCCCTGCAAACACAGTGCCGAGCCTCGGGAAGTGTTTACTCTCAGCTGAACACACAGCACATGTTTGGTTGAATAAGATCCAACTGAAAGGCATAAATCAAGGGTTTAAAAATAGACCCGAGGATTGCGGAGCTTAGTCAATATACTAGTCAAGTGTCGAGGGACAAGAAAGACTGATGTTGTTGGTAAAACTCAATTTGTCCGTTTAAAGCGTTTCCCAGTGTTTACAGCTCGGGGCTCACGGAAGCCCACGCGGGTCCTCAGGCAGGACACCCGGGCGTCTGAAGACACCGACGCGCGAAGGAGACGGGACTGGGAAACGGTCCTCTTTGTTCAGAAGCCAGGCTCTGCTGCCATCGGTCCTTCTCACGTCCCTGAAGGGACAGGGCTGTGCTGGTCTCCGTGGTGTGGCCCCCAGCAGAGCCCGAGCATCCGGGGCGGCGCCCCGTCCAGGAGGCCGGGGGAGCGGAGCAGAGTCATCGCGGCCCCGAGCACCGTGATTTGCCTTCGCCCGAGCCTGGGGGACGCCGAATGCGCCCGAGGGAGGGCTCAGTGGGTGCCTGTCCCCAAGGACTAGCTCAGAACCACTCCCCAGGCACCTGCAGTCAACAAACCAAGTGTCTATTCTGATCATTCACGGATTTTTATTTTACGAATGAAAAAATTTAAACTAAGGTTTGCAGACACTGAAGAACTTACCCAAAGGTCACAGAAATACCCAAATTCAAATCCCGGCTCCCGTACTGGGCTTGCGGGGGGAGCAAGGATGATTAAGACCCAGGCCCCTGGGAGGGACGTCAGTCCCACTGAAGGTGCGGGGAGCAGGTGTGGTACTTGTAATAAGAAGGAGCCCGTGGGCACAGCCTGGTGACACAGAGTGGAACGGGGTCGCTGGGATGGCTGGGCCAGACCACGTGGGCGGGGGGGTGGGGCGCGGGAGGGCGGCCGTCGGGGCATGCTCCAGGAGGAGGGGCTGCGGTCCTGTCTGAAAGAAGGACCCACCCCGAGCTCAGTGGCACACGGTTCGTGGGCCAGAGGCCTCCATCGGTGAGTGAGTGGTGGGGGGGGGGGGGGGTGACAGCACTTTCCATATCCTCCCAGGGAGGAGCCAGGGAATGAGTAGGGGAGGCACGGCCCTGCCCGCCCCCGTCCAGCTGTGGCTCAGAGGCGTCCTAGGGAAGGTCTTCTCTCCAGCGGCCTGGGGCGTCCGTCCCCCGTGTCTGCGGGACTCTTTGGACCAGCAAATCAAGGTTGACCCTGCTGTCAGCTGTGAAGACACTTGAAAACAGCGCTGTGTCCTGTGTGGTCTCAGTCCAGACTAAACATCACGAACCCTTCACCTGCTTGAGGACATGACCTTGAGTCCTTGTGCCCTCTTATCACCCTAAAGCATTCCCGGGTCCTCTCAACTCCCAACAACCACCCTGGAGGCAGCCCTCAGGTGTGGTCTGGCAGGTGCCCCTGGAGGTGGTGATCGCCGGGTACAGACAGGACTCTTTTCTTTAGGTCAGAACCGGGGGCTGGATTAGGTGGATGGCGGCCCCACCCACTGCTGACAGCTGAGCGCCCTGCTGACAGACTGCCCAGGCTTGCAATCCTGCATGAAGACACTTCCCCCAACCCGTGGGACACCCCATGCCCCCCAGCACCCCGTGGGATACCCCATGCCCCCAGCACCCCATGGGACACCCCATGCCCCCCAGCACCCCATGGGACACCCCCATGCCCCCCAGCACCCCATGGGACACTCCCATGCCCCCAGCACCCCCACCGTGGGACACGCCATGCCCCCCAGCACCCCGTGGGACACCCCCATGCCCCCCAGCACCCCATGCCCCCCAGCACCCCATGGGACACCCCCATGCCCCCCAGCACCCCATGGGACACCCCATACTCCCCAGCACCCCATGGGACACCCCATGCCCCCCAGCACCCCCACCGTGGGACACCCCATGCCCCCCAGCACCCCGTGGGACACGCCCATGCCCCCCAGCACTCCCACCGTGGGACACGCCCATGCCCCCCAGCACTCCCACCGTGGGACACGCCATGCTCCCAGGAGCCGCGTGAGAAGCCCAAGCTCCCCGGGACCCCTTGCAGGACACCCACACATCTCTATTAAATTTTATTATGCAGAACTCAGCCTATCATTCCAGGTTGCTATTTTGTTGATGAAATGGTTGCTTTCCTCAAAAGTAAACATAATCATAGCACCTGGGTGTCAACAAAGAACTCAGAACAGGTCAGCCCCAGTTAAATGCACTTCTGGCTTGTTGCTGGTTCTTGCTGGCGTGCGGTATGTAAGTAGAGGGCTGGAGAATGTTTTGGCTGGAGCTTGAAGGGAAGCTGGGATGCGGACAAGCAGGGCAGCGTCGCGTGACCAGGTGAGGCCCGAAGCCACGCTCCCGGCTCAGGCGCGCCGACCAGCAGAGCCCGAGGGGACGTGTCACCTCTCAAGTGACCAGTCCCCTTACATCACACACCTCTTGGGGGACTGGAACTCAGTTCAATTTGGCCCCAACAAAAAGTCCCACAGGATGGCGGGTGGCTGGGTGCCGGCGACAGTGGGCGAGAGGCAGTGGGCAGGCCAGGCCGCACCAAGTGCCAGCCCCCAACTCAACCCAGCCGCTCGCGAGAGGACCCGTGTGCTGTCTCCAGGACGGGCCCCCAATTCCAGAGAGAGCAGCTGGTCTCTCAGGTGCTGGTGGCATGCAGCCCTGGGCCCCGCCTGTCCCCGCGGGTGGGGTGGGGAGACCTTCGGGAAGGGGAAGGGAGCAGGGATGGTGGCGCCAACAAAGCGGGGCCTCTGCCTCAGGGCCTCGGAGCCCCTCTGGGGAGGAGCAATCTGGCCGGAGCCGGGGCTTCTGTCTGTGGCCGTGGAGCCCAGTAGGAATGCTGAAGAAGCAACCTCCCACGAAAACACGGAGACTGGCAGGTAGCAGCTGCGGGAGGGGTCAGTCCCCCAGGTCCCCACGGGCTTTGTTGTCAGCATCCGGCTCTGTGATGTCCTCTGAGACACGAGGGAGGGAGACGCGGGGCAGGGAGCACGCTCAGCAGCTGCTCAGACGCGGGCGTCCCCGCATTGCCACCCGAGGCCGTCCTGGGGTGCTCTGACCCCGCACAGGGCTTCTGAGGCCCTTCCCAGCTGACAGCCTTTTTGGTGATGAGGATGATGATGCAGAAAGTCCCCAGAGTTTTGATGCTCTGCATTACAACTGCATCCGGTCCAGAATCATGAATGGCCGAAATTCCCGTCTGCTGAGCCTCTTCTCTGCTCCAGTCACAGGCTAAATGCTTTTAACAATCCCAGCCATCCTGCTGTTGGCCCATTTTGCAGATGAGGAGCTCAAGGCCTAGCAGGCTAACCGCCCTCCCTGCAGTCACGTGGACCCTAAGGGCGGGGCAGGGTCTCACAGCTGGTCTGACTCCCAAACCCCACAGTCTCCTAAGACCTTCTCCCCGTTAGCTCTGCCCGGGGCCCTGCCGCTCGGCCTCTGCTACGAGCTTTGGGTCCGGGGCTGTGCTGTCTGGGCCCGCACCCGCCCACAGGCCGTGTCCTCCTCGCGCCTCCCGGGGAGGGTGTCGCAGTGGTCTGACCCGCTCGCTGGGGGGCTTGGTGCCGGGGCTGAGGACATGCATCCTCTGCAGCGGAGGACGCCTGTCCAGGACAAGCCCCGGCCACTAGTGTCCTCCACACGGCCAGGTCCTAAGCTGGGGCGACTCCTGATGACGGGAGCCTGACAGTGGCAGGGCGGGGTGGTTGTCGTTCTCCGACCAGCCACAGGGAGGCAGTGCAAGACAGAGATTGAGCCCCTGGCGCTGCCCCCGGGCCCTGAGGCGCAGCCCGGCCCCTGAGTTCAGGGTGCTGGCAGTAGTGCAGACGCCGGCCGATTTCATGGGTTAATGGCCGGGCCAGGGGGCGGACGTCTGGTCCAACACCAGTCGGGATGTGGCAGTGAAGACAGCTCTTTATGTGAGAATAACAAGTGACTCAGAGGATCTGAGGAAAGCAGGTGGCGCTGCGTGGTGCGGGCGGGCCGCGCCATTCCCTGGAACCCTTCAGGACAACACCGAGTGTCCTAAATGAGAGGGATCCTGCCTCCAGATGGCCTCTGGGGTGGCACGCTCGTCCCCTTCCCAGGCCTCCAGCCCGCGGCCCTGCACACCCGACATGCCTGGATCGGGTGAGACCATCTCCTAAAATAATCTCTAACACACACATCCTACTGATTCTGTTCTTCCGGGGAACCCCGACCCCCACAGGTAATGAAGTGTGGTAGTGTGTGTCCCTCGCAGGGTGACAGGGAGATTGGAGTGGGTGACGGTGATGGTGGGATGGGGGTTGGGGGGACAGCGGGAGGGGTGATAGTAAGGGTGTGTGTGGCGGCAGGGGGTGGGGGCATGGTGTGGGGGGGGGTGTGTGTGACCGTGGGGGGTGTGACGGCGGGGCGTGTGTGTGTGACCGTGGGTGGGGCACGACGGCGGAGATGGTGTGTGTCCCTACAGGTCTGTTGGGTGGGCTGTGCTCATGCAAATAGAAACCCTTTGGACGACGCCTGGCACGTGGTTAGCCCTTGATGATGGGGAGGGGGTGTCAATTACCGCTAATTACGGCTATTTCCTCCAACTGGTTGTTTCCATTTCTCATCCTGGCCTCAGCTGATCCTTAGAACTTGTGAGTGGAGTGCCCTCGACTCCTGTTTTGAGTAGGAAACACCTGGGGTGAGGGCAGGACGGGGCATCGCCAAGGACCCGGGCGGCCCGGGGCGGGTGGGGGCAGTCCGGCCGCGGGGCCCCGGGTGCTGCCCACCCTGCTGTCACGAGCGCGGGGCGGGCGGACGTCCCTGCGGGGCCTCTGCCGGGGGCCTCGGAGCTGCCTCCGTAACGCACAGTGGTTCAGATGCACGCAAAGTGCATTCTGAGTTGAGAAACATCACGTGCCATCTTTGCTGGGAAACATTTTCTAACAAATATTTTTCAAGTCTATTTGGCCACTTTAAAAGTAACGTCTTCTTTAAAAAGTGTTTTTTGGGCTTGCCACTTCCAGCCTCTTAAAGACTCAAATGGAACTTCTCACTCTTTCCGTAAAATTGTGCAGCAGCTGCGTCTGTCACGAGGGGCGAACCGCCCCTGGGCCTTAGGGAGACATTATGGATACAGGGGAGCAGGGACAGTGGCCCGGGGACCCAGGGACACGGTAAGTGACGCCTTGGAGCCTCCCTTGGGGCGGCCGTTAAATTAACGTAACTTAAACGTAAAATTTAGTTCTTCGGTCACACGGGCCGCGTTTCCAGGGCTCAGGGCCTGAGCGGCTGGGGTTCCTGGGACAGGCAGCACCGCGGAGCACGCTTCCCCCCGAGGGTCTTCTCGTGGCTGGTGCGGCTCCAAGCAGGGCCTCTCTGCCCGTGGGCCAGACCTGACCCTTCTGTGAAGCTCTGCTGGGCGCGGCCGCACCCACTCATGAACCGTCTCTGGTGGAGCTGAGCCGCGGGAGGGGCCGAATGACCCGCCAAGCCTAAAGTACCTTCTCTGCTATTTTCCAGGGGATGTTTGCTGAACTTGCTCCAGGGCTCGCTTCCGGGGAAGCTGGGCGTGTCTGCGAGCGCACGGTGTGCGGGCCCCACGGGCTCCGGAGCCCTGGCCTCGCGGGGGGACAACCGAGTGGACAGGTCTGAGACGTGCCATCGCAGGGACATGGTGGGGGTTCTGTGCAAGCAGCTCGGGCTCAAGTCCCCGAGTGCGCCGGGAGGGGGTGTGGGGACAGGGGGCCTCACGCGTGCACACACGTGTGCGTGTGCGTGCGCTCCCTGTGGGGTGAGTGTGCGCCGGTGAGCAGGGGCTTCCTGGGGCTGCTTCCTTTTCCAAGGCGGACCGAGAGCTAGGCCCACAGCAGAGCAGAAACGACCTTTTCCACAAGGGAAAGGCCACCAGTTATTTTCCTGATGGCCGTGCTGTGGGAATAGTGGGCCTCCCGGCTTTATTCCCGATCGCACCCGGAGGCAGATTCGTCTCTGCAGGGCTGTTTCTAGAAAATGCTCCAGAGGAGGGGAGGCTCACGCTTGGAATCAAAGCGATGATGCTGCCCACCGCTGAGAGCCAAGTCCTCGGGAGCTGACGCGAGTGCCATCCCGTCGGGCTCGGGGCCGGCACGGGCTGTGAAGCGTTTGCTCCGTCACTTGCAGGCGGGGCTCTGTCCGCTGGGGAGCGGAGCTGCCAGGCCGGGGAGGCAAAGGGGACCGTGGCACCCCATCACGTCTCCCTGTGCGAAAGCCAGGGCGCGGGGCACACGGGGGACATCTGTGCACGACAACAGCACCTTTTAAAAAAGTGGGTCGGACTGCAGAGCAGGTGCGCGTGTGAACAAATAAAGGTGTGCTGCTGGGTATTGGGTTAAGATGCTGCGAGACCCCGCATCTGAGCGGTGTCTGGGCTCTGCGAGTGACTGCCACAGCTACGTCCTCCCTAAGGTTTCCCTCTGCTTATCCCGAGTTTTAAGTCTCTCACCAAGGCCACTGCAGGGCGAGAGGACACCGCGGGTTCCTGGCCTCTGACATGTGATTCTCGGAAGACGCAGGATTGAAATGTGTCCGTCTAAGCACAGCATAGGCCTGTGCGGCTGACTTTGGGACAGAGGCCCCTTCCCCCGAGCCAGAGTGAGGAGCGGGACAGATCGCGGACACAAGATCCAGCACATGACTGTCAGCATTTGGTCTTGGTTTATGTTTTAGAGGTGTGACAGCCCGAGGCACCTCCTGGGGTGGCACAGCAGGCCGGGGCCCACGCGCTTTTGCTCTGGCAGGTTCCCCAGGATGTGGATGCTGCTCTCCAGGAACCTCCTTTTGAGGAACAGTCTGAGACACAGTGTTAACCAGCTACCTCCTGGCACCTGCATGGAAGATGGGGTTTTGCTGCACTTAGGGGCTGGAGAGGGGAAATATCGGAGCAACCCCCAAGGGAACTATGTTTGCCGAGAGTGTCCCAGGAGCATCAGGAAGAGCACAGGGGGCTCCATGTCATCTGCAGCCATCCCAGCCCTTCTGCAGGGAGTCACACCTCAATGTCTGGCTGTTCACAGGCCCAGCACTGCGTGGATCTGGACACTACCAACCACAAACCAACATAGTGAGAGCAGTGATCAGCCATACCCCAAACTCTGTGTGGTTTAAAGTGTTAGTTCGTTGCCGACAGAGGGACTGAGGGTCCTCTGAGCATCGCACCATCCAGTCAATGCTGAGGGCACCTGCCCCAGAGGCAGAACACCAAGACGAGACGCAAGAACTGAAGGAGCAGGCTCAGGACCAGGGTGAGATTGGTGTCCACACCACCTCGGCAAGGTGCTTTGCAGAAAGAAACTGCTCGATACATTCATGGTGAAGGACTGTGTGCATGAAAGGATTGCTGGCTGAGAGCTCAACCAGGGAGGAGGGATTGCAACTTAGCACTAGAATCACAAATAATTGTACCTGTCCATGATCTGGAGTTTCTCTTCCAGGCTTATTGGTTAGGTTACCTATTCGTAAACTACACATTGTTCATTCTGTAGTTTGGGTTTCTCAATCAAATAGTTTTGTCCTTATTTAGAATCCATGCCCATACTATTCAAAATAGATACCTAAATAAGGGTAAAATTCCTTGAGACTGCATTTTGATCAGATGTACCTGGGGAACCATTTATATTTGTACCAGAAGAGGAGACAAAACTCCTCACCTGCTTCCTCAGAGTTCCTTCCATACTTCTGAGGGGCTACTGCTAGTTAACAACAAATTTCCTGCATGTCGAATTAAATGGATTCTTTACTATCTTTTTCATTTTATTTTGTTCCTCTCTTTTAATTTTCTTCACATCTTTCGGTTGGCACGTAGTAGCAAAGGCAGGAGTCTGCCTTTCCTTCTTTCTTTGGGACACGTACTGAGCAGACACTGAACCACATCCAGCTGGGAGTCTGATAATTATACAACCTTAAGGCCCCGGAGGCATGATGCCAAGTCTGGGGGGGGGGGGGCAGTTCTTAGATAGACTGGTCTATGATGAATGGGGGACAGTGAATTATTCAAGGGAACATCCCCGCCCCCTTCCAACTCTGGGAAGTAACTCAAAGTGCTTCTTCATGATAGCCAGTATCACAATTTTCAGATCAGAAAGACCACAAGTTACAAGAGGGAGTACTATTTTGTGCTGTTTTTCTAAATATAAAAATAAACAAGTCTTATAAATCTTTACCCATAATACTTTTTCTTTCATTTTCTCTCTTTACTGCCCAGGACAGTCAATGTTTCTCAGAGGTCCACTTCTGGAAGAGGTAAGCTTGTTGGTAGTGGACCTATTATCCCACTGAAAACAACTGGAAAGCCTGTTTAAAATACAAGTGTGTACATTGGAAACATACTAAGAACTTGAGGGGTCAAGATTCCAGAGAGAAGGACAATTCACTGATGTGAACTTTGTTTTCTAAGCCCATCTTCCCTGGGGCTCCTGGGTGGCTCAGTCAGTTAAGCATCTGCCTTCGGCTCAGGTCATGATCTCAGGGTCCTGGGATCGAGCCCTGCTTTGGGCTCCCTGCTCAGTGGGGAGTCTGCTTCTCCCTCTGCCCCTCACCCCATTTGTGCTCGCTCTCTCTCTCAAATAAAAAATAAATAAAATCTTTAAAAAAAGTTACAAGCCCATCTTCCCCATGAGGCATTTGCTAATTCTTACACAATCACAGAGAGGCTGAGAAGCAGATCAGAAATCAAGCTCTAAGAGGCTTTCTGGAATTCCCCAGGGCTACAAATACAAAATGTGAGTTCAAGGCTTCTGAAGCAGCCAGGACTTGGGTCAGAGAGAAGGGATGTGAAGTGTAGTGAGTCTACACATCTGATCTGTTTGCGCCTCAAAGCATTCTTTAACTCCTCAGCTGTGCATGCAGACATGAGGTGAGCAGAAAGTGGTAGCCAAGAGGTTGAGCGGCTAAGGAGAGATTTTAAAAGCAGTCTTATTGTATAAAACTAAAAATAAAATTCAAGGCCCTGTAAATTCTCTGACTTAAATCAGAACTCCTGTAGAAATAAAGAATAAGAGAAACTGGAAATAGACCAGATCTCACAAAGACTGATCCCTGATGTTAGAACAACTGAAGATGATCATCTCTTATTCTAACTAGTTGCCAGAACTGAAGGCTCTTCAGAGTCCTTGCAGTATTTCACAACACAATGTCCAGCATTCAGTCAGAAAACACCAATCATACCAAGAGTCCAGGCAACAGAAATAGACTCCCAGATAACAACTTCAGTATTGGAGTTATTGAATACAGATAAAAAATAACTGTGACTAATATAATTCAATAAGATAGACAAGATGGCAAACTTCACAGAGAAGTGGAATCCAGGAAATAGAATCAAATGGAAATTCTGGGATTAAAAACACAGTGATTGAAATTTTGTACAAAGTAGATGATTAGCCACGGCTGAAGAGAGTAAATTATCTAGAAGTAGGTCAGTAGAAAATATCTGGATAAAAGCCAAAGAAAACAAAGAATGGAAAATAAAAAGAATTATAGGAAACATATGGAACACAGTAAAAAGATTTAATATGTAAATTGGGGAAGGAGGAAGAGAGAAATCGTTCAGAATCATTATTGGAAAAAATAGACTAGAATTTTGCAAAACTTACAAAAGAAACCAAGCCATAGATTCAAATATCACTATAAACCCCAGGCATAACAAATGCAATGGAATTCACCCAGGCATGTCGTTGTAAATCTGCTGAGATTCATAGACAGAAATTCTTTAAAATGCCAGAGGAGAAAAGGAGCAGCAAGAACGCGGATGGAGGCAGGAGACTTCTCAGTGGAAACTATGGAAGGCAGAAGACAATGGAAACACTGAAAGACAATAGCTGTGAACCCAGAATTCTATATTTAGTAAAAAATATTCCTCAAAAATGAAAATAAGGATATTTTCAGACAAATAAAGGCCTGATAATATACCCAGTAGACTCACACTAAAATGCTAAAAGGAATTCTCTAGTCATAGGAATATCCTGTTAGCTGGAAGCATTAAAAATGCACACCAGAATAGAGTATGAGGAAGGGTAAGTATATAACTGTATAAAACTGTAACCACAATGTCGGTGGCATTTAAAACATCTGTAGGATTAAAATTCATGATGAAAATAATACAAAAGATGATTAGTAAATGGGGTTAAATGTTCTCCTGTCCTTGCATTTCCCAGGAAGCAGTAAAAGTGCTAACTTATTTTCAAGTATAATAAGTCTAGGATGCATATTGCAATTTCTAACAAAGCTGTCGAAGTAATATTTTAAAAAATGTATAATTAACAATCCAATAAAGGGAAAAATGGAATGAAAAAAATACTTCATTAACTCAAATAAGGTAACGAAGGAGAAAATTCAGGCATGTGAGTCAAATAGAAAACAAATAGTAAGATAGTAGATATAAACCCAGATGTATCACTAGTTACATTTAATGTACATGGATTAAATAATTAAAAGGCAAAAAGATAGATTGAATTTTAAGAAATACATCCTTCTATATAGTGCCTAAAGGGATATACATGAAATGTAATGCACAAAAAAGTTGGAAGTTACAGGATGGAAGATGACACGCCATGCAAGCATTAACCAAAAGAAAGTTAGTATAGTCATGTTTACTAATATCAAACAGAGTAGATTGTAGGTAAGAAGAAATGCACAGATAAAGAGAAAATGTCACACAATAAAGGCTTCAATCCAACAGAAAGATAGAATAATTTAGTCTTTATGAACTTAATAATATAGCTTTGAAATATATAAAGCAAAATTGACAGAACTATAAAAGAGTGAGTCCCTCACAATCAGAGTGGGGGACTTTAATGCATCACCTGTAGAAATTGACTGACCCAGCAGACAAAGATTAATCAGTAAGGAGAAAATTTAAACCATACAATGACTTTGTAGAACATGGCACCCAACACCTGCAGAATATACATTCCTCCCAAGGTTGAAATGGAAGAGTCACCAAAAATGGCCATGTTTGGCCATAAAGCAGCCCTTAACAAATTTCCAAAATTGAAATCATAGAATAAATCAGTATTTTTAAACTTTTTCCAACCCATAACACGTACCAGGGGATCACTGTGCCCAGAGTGGCTGTGCCCATGCTCACCTACCTGTGCTTCTTACCTTTGAAGGCTCCCATCTTCTCCGTGGACTCTGGACCCAGAGGGAGGCTCATTTCCAGCTCAGAGGCCTGTCCTTAACCAATTCACTTGATTTTTGCTAGTAATACTGGTATTTATGTTTTTGTTCATAAATTTAGTTCTCAGCTGTATTTTAAGCTCCTGAAAGGGCACTGTCCTCCCTTGTGGCATTCAGAGGTGGGCCTGGACACTGTGGGGCCCTCAGGAACATTGGGAGCCAGCGTCCGATGCAGCTGGCTTTGAGGCCATCATGACCGGAAACATTCTGATGGGCTCAAACTGTTAAATCATTAAGATTTCAGCTTTTGAAAATCACTGTAATCAGGGATCCCATGAGAATGAGGGAGAGGAGTGGTGGGGGGGTCTGGTCAATGATGTTTTTACATTTTGTTTTGTCAAAGCTCCCCTGGGGACAAACACTGTGAGGTCCTGCTTGGGACCAAGGATGCCATCAGCACACCTGGCGGGGAGATCCCTCCAGGGACTGGCTCCACCAGGGGCCGTGTGACGGTGAGTGATGAGAAAGCCCCCCAACACCTCTGAGTGGAGACACGTGGAGGGGATGCCTCCCTCCCAAGCCCTGTGCTGAGGGAGAACTGGCATTTCGTGGGTCAAATCACAAAGAACTCTAAGAATGTTTTATGAGATTCAAGCACAAAACAGAAAAATTAAAAGTATATGAACAAAACAAACCAAAAAAAAAAAAACAAAACACTTAGACATCCGTTTACTGTTGAGGGGGGCAGAAAGGTGGTTGGTGCTGAAGAGGGAAAAGCTCAGGAATCAGGGGTACCTGCGTCCTGCTCTGCAACCGACCGGGCGACTAGGGAGTCGGGTGTCCTCTCTCTACCTCTGGCTCCTCAGCTGGGATCTCACAGGATTGTGAAAGCCTCAGCCCTCTGAGCCCAATCCCCACGCCTCCATGCTATAGCTGACTTGATGACATCAAAGAGAAGAGAGGACTTTTGTTTCACTTGAGAAGAGCGTGCAGCCAGCAATCACAAATAAAATGACTTAGTTTAAATCAGTTTCCATCTGTGTTCTAGAACAAATACCAATCCATCGCCACAACTGTACCTCAGGAGAGAAGTTCTCTCCCCAGGCCTGTTCTCAGACATGATCTGTGAACTCCACACACCTGCCTTTCTGGGGAAAAGGCCATCTCATCGTGTCTTAAGTCGCTCCTCCCAGCCTCACCTCACGAGTTAAGCAGAGGTATAACCGGTCCACAGTCAGAAGGGGTTTCGATAAGAAAGCTTGCTGCAAGATCTGCTCTGGTGGGTCCCCGGAGAACTGCTCTGGGTCACCTTCCACACCCCAGAGACCCAGCCTGTGTGTCCATGTCCGGTACGCATTGTGATGCAAGGACATCGCGTGTGTGTTTCGTGCACGTGCACGTGCACTCTGCAAGGTGCCCCCACGGGAGGGAGGCGTGCAGGGCTGACTCTGGTTCGTCATGACAGAATTCTCAAAAGCTGAGTTGAGCTTCCTCAAACCCTGTCCTGTTCGAAAAGATGAACCTCAAAAGGCTCTTCTTTCTCAGACTTGGTAATTTTTGTTTCTTTAGAAAAAAAAAAAAGACAAAGACAAAAAGAAACCCACATACCCTCTAGCTTAACATTTAAATAGCTGAGCTCTACCTGGAATTGCACGAATAAAACACGCTTCCTTGTGCAGCATGGTTAACAACATGTGTACATATATGCTCTTTATTCCTGAGGGGCTGTGGGGTCTCACGAAGTCTGGATTTCCTATAGAGGGGGCTCCTTTGGAGCAGATGGCCATGCTGACTGCCCTCTGCACCTCTTCAGAGCCTCCCCGTCCTCTTCCACTTACTGGAGAGAGTTCCCTGCTTGGAGAGAGGAGATTTCCTTGAGAAATTCGATGCACTCTGCTTGTTCCCATGAGCCTGCCTTTCGGACTCTCCCGGGGAGTCCTGCAGCTGCAGGAACTAGAGAAGCGTGAAGCCAGCCTCCAGCGTCCCCGGTCTGTGGGCTGCAGTCTCAGGGGCTGTGGGGGCTGGACAGAGCCGCGGGAGGAGAAGGTCCCGGGCGGGGGGGTGGGGGGGGTGAGGTGCGGGTGGGGATGAGCTTGCACGATGGACATCACCCTGCAGATGCGCAGAGGATGGTAGGGGACAAGATGGAAGCCGGAGAGATCAGGGCTGACGGGGCAGTGTTCCTTGCCGGAGGGAGAAGGGGAAGGTGTGGGCTCAGGTGAGGTTGGCAGTGAGCCAGGTTGGGGAGAGAACTGGCAGGATCTTGGGGAGCATGAGGCCGTGACCCACATAGAGGGAGTCACAGAGAGAGGAGGACAGGGTGGGGGGCCAGACTGCACCCTTTAATGCCTCCCTACCACTGCTTTCTGCCCACAAACCCAGTGGGGGCTCCTCTGAGCTCTGCTGGCTGGGCTGGGGGGGGCCTCCTCCCCTCGGGGGCAGCCCGCTGTGGACCCACTCCTGTGACATCAGGCCCCCGGAGGGCAAGGACCTTGGTCCTTCCTGTCCACCCACTGCTGGGGCCCCAGCCCTGGACCTCGAGGAGTGTCCGCTGCTCATCCCCCAGACATCCAGGCACAGGGCCAGCCTGCAGGGGCTTCATCAGGTGGAAAGGCCCTGCCTTAGACATTTGAGTCATTGGAGACTTTATTGTTCTCACAGCAGAACTCTCCAGTCCCAGGGAACCGGGAGTTTGGCGAAGTCTCTCATGAAATCTGTCTAAAGCAGCAGAAGTTGGCTGGATGTCAGTACCAGTCGGTGAATTTGCCGTGAATGGAGCAACCACTAACCTCCCTTTCTACCTCCGATTACACTGGGGGGAGTCCTGCTGGGGGGAGGTGCAGAGCGGGGAGGGGGGGCTGGGATTTCAAGGCCCCAGGGCTGGCTCCGGCCCTGCAGCATCCAAGTGGCTCCTGGCTGTGCTTGGTGACAACTCTCACAACCGGGAGGTCTCTAGTGATGTGTCTGGGACTCCATCCTGGCTGGCATTTACACAAAGGGCAAGATGGCAGGCTGGCCGCATTGAGCATGATCGGGGCTTAGAGGAACAGGCGACAAAAGAGGGGAGACCCAGACGGGTCCCAACAGGCTGGAGCAGAGAGATGACCTAACAGTCCCCTGGAATGTGGGCTCGGTGAGGGGGGGCTGTCTGTGTCTGCAGTGTGAAATCCCGAGAACTCTGAATGGTGCCCGGCCCATGGGAGGTGCTCAGTAAACACCAGGTGAAGGTGGACGAAGCTGGCCAGGTTTAAATGTTTGGTCCTGCACTTGGATCTACAAGGAGCCAACGCATGTGGCTTAGCGGTCACATTTACAAATCCTTGCAAGTCTTCATGAACACTAGCTTGAAATTAGGGTGTGATGCATCCCCAAAACCAGCCGGTCTTAGGGTGCATCACGGGTGTGGGGTAGGTAGAAGGCTGGAGGTGTTGATTTGAACCACCTATGTGACTACAGAGTCTACGTGGGAGTGGCTGGGAAGACAGGAGAGGACTGGCCTGGAGAAGAGGTTCAGAGGTGTTCTGGAAAGTTCCAGGGAGAAGCATGGGTCCTGAACAGAAGCCACTAGGGGGAAATTTGTGGACCAACTTCAGCAACTAGGAAGTTGTCTGAAAGGGAAGGGGGTCGGGGGATGGAGGTCAGGGATGCCCACTGGTGTGGGGCTCAGCCCCAGGTGAGAGGCTACCCGCAGTGAGGTTTGGGGACTTTCCTGGGCCTGGCCACAGGGTGTATGATGGCAGCCCCACACGCCCAGGACGTGGCCCATGACTCCTCGGATTTGGACTTGGGGGGCCAGGAGTCCTGCACTGACAACACAGGACACCCGTCGGGGGCTCCCTGCCGGTCTGCCCAGGGACTGAGTCACCTGCCCCTCCAGAGAGCGGTTCCCTGGAGCAGATGGTTTACGTCTCTTCACAGCGGGGGACGACCCAGCATAAGGAGCCACTTATCTATTATTCCAGTTTACCTGAAGTTTTTCCAATGTTTTGAAGGATTTTGTCCAGAATTGATAGTTTTTTATATTGCTCATTTTGTGAGTTCTTCTTTTCTGTGGAAAAAATAAGTACAATGATCAAGATTTGGTCAATCATGAAGGCATGACCCCAAACATCTTTCCTTTTCAACTTCAGAGGCCTTCAGGGGCCCAGAACCAAGAGTGTATGGTTTATGCTCAGGCACTCGGTGGAGACTTGCTTTCGTCATACTTTCTCCATTTTCTCCTTACCCTCTGAGGATGTGTTTGCCTGGTTCCCCCTGTGGGTGATGCTCCTGGTCACTTGGATGCTGTCCTTGCATCTGGACACATATTTTGTAAGACATTTCACTCCTCAAAAGCGTGAACTCCTACCCTTGCCCTGTCCAGGCCTTTTTAACAATATTGTGTGGGACTGGTCTTGCCACTGGGGAGAGGGGCAGATTGTGGGTTCATGGGGTGGGTCCAGGGTGGACCGGCAGCACAGAGTCGGGGTGGGAGAGGGCCCATGCAGAGCAGCACCCAGCCTGTGAGGCTCCCTTCCTCGGGATGCAGCCTTAACTGTGGCCCACAGGGTCTTCTTACCCTTCTCCTTCCCAACCTTCCCTACTTTCAAAGTGTATCAAGGAGACCCACCCCCCTGAAGTTCTCCCAAAACTCCATTTGAACACAGCCAGGAACTCTTAAGAAAAACTTTAACTTTAGCACATTTATATTTGTCCAACATATGAATCCGAAGTTGTTGCTGGCTGGTCTGCATCTCCCATTGCTCTGCGGGTGTTTAGAAAAGAACAACCCCTTATTTACCTATAAGCATCTAGCAGGTGCTCCGTAGGTATTTTTTGAGTGAGTGAGTGAATCTTTTGTTGAAGCTAATGCCAATAGGAAATTAATGATTATGGCATAAAATTACATGTGTCCCATGGGACACTTAGATGGCAATAGAACCTGAAGTTCAGGCACACTCTGGATGTCGGGAATGGTGCTTTGGGTCATGAAGACTTTTCAGACATTCTGGAAATCACACAGGCCATTGGTTATTCTGGCAACAAGAGAGGGAAGCTCTCTGCAGAGCCTTCAAGCTGCTTTAGGCTTTTAAAATATTACTCCCCCAAGTTATTTTAAGGCAACAAATTCATATTTGTAAAAAGTATTATAAGCTCATGGTAGAATTTTAAAATTTGAAAAAGAAGGTCTGTGGAAAGTAAGGCCATTTCCAATACTTGACCCCTCATTTCCAGCTTTCTCCTGGAGGCCATGATTGCCATCTGTTTCTGTGTCTTCCAGTGATAATCTATACCGCAAAGATTGTTGCCAACATCACCCTCTCACTGAACGTTTCAAGCCACATTTACATTTTTTTTAGAGGAAATAGCTCAGGAAATTTTGGCAGACAATTCAGGCTGACTGACTTATGGAAACATAATTCATCAATAAGTATAAAAATTTTGCATCTTAATTTTGCTTATTTATGGAGTATAATCTATAGCCTTTAGGATTCCACATATCATGGTAACATTTACATGGTCCTATGTAGGTGTGGTTCCATTTGAACATCAATGCACCTGATGAGGCTTGTGGGAAATGTTTACTTTCCATTTATAGATGAGATCCCAGTTAGGCAAAGCAGCTTTGCCTGAGGTCACCAAGATGGTGTGAGGTCCGGCTGGGAAAGAATCCTTTCAGGCCGTCCTGAAGCTTCTGTCAGAGTTGAAATGCAGGGCTTTTCATAGCTATAGGATTCCCACATGGGTTCCCATGTGGAACCACATGGGTGAAAGTCCATTATCTGAACTTCCATGCATGGAAAAGATGGAGTAGCGAGGACCAGGTTTATCCTCCCAATTTAATTTAAAAACTAGGAAAAACGATATGAAACAATGATTGCCCATACATCAGACAACGGCAGCAAGGGACATGATCCCTGAGAAGGGCAATTGACAAGGGGTTCCTCATGACTGCTCCCATTCCTGCCTGGAGAGTTTTGTCAGCATAACAAATGAGGACATAGGCAGAGCCCTGTGGTCTCACCAGGAGGAGATGGAAGTGGGAGAGGCCAAAACAGCTAGAGAGGTCAGAGAACTGGGAGACCTGCAGAGGGTTGTCCTGAGTCTCCAGCTGAGTACAGGTCAGTGAGAAGCCGTAGGAAGCCTGAAGATGGAAAAAGAACCCCCCAAAAGGATGACAGAACAATTTCCAGAGCTCACACAGGCCAGAAACAGACGGCGTCCCCACTGGTACACATAAAAAGCCTCATTAGACACAAGGCATTGGGGAGGGTACTCAGAGTTTTATTGCCTCAGTATTGGAGAATAGTCGCCTGAGAATAAGTACTGCTTGGTCTTAACTAACAAAGCTTAAATGAGAACCTCAAAAGGATCAACTCTTTCAAAGTTATTTAACTGGGTTCAAGATCAAAGCTTTTGTATTTTTTAAAATACAACAATATGCAACACTCAACAAAGTGAAATTTATAATATCTGGCATCCAAACAAAAATGACCAGGCATGAAAATAAGCAATAAAGTATGATCTATAAAAAAACAACCTATAACGAGAAGAATTAATCAATCAAAAGTGACCCAGAAATGACATAGATAATAGAATTAGAAGGCAGGGCTATTAAAGTTTATCATAGCACCATATCCCATAGTTCAAGAAGCATAAATTCTCAGATTACATAAAAAAGCAAGACTTACTTGTACACTGCCTACAAAATCCTACTTTAAATATAAAGCACAAATAGGTTGAAAATAAAGTGATGGAAAAGATCACCCAGGCAAATGCTAATCAAAAGAAAGCTAGAGCGGCTATTGAAATTTTAGACGAACTGTCTTTAGGAGCAAAGAATATCACTAGGAATAAAGAGGGTCATTTCTTAATATTAAAGCAGTAATTCATCAAGAAGATATAACAATTCCATTTTTTTATGCACGCAGATGAAATGCAATGAAAGAGCTTCAAAGTACATGAAATGAACAGTGGTAAAACCAAAAGATATGGTGAGCAAATCCACAGTTATCATCTGAGGTTTCAATTCTGCTTTCTTAATAGTTGAGTCAACAAGGAGACAGAAATTCAATAAAGATATAGAATGCTTGAACATGGTGGTTCACCTACTTGATCTAATTGACATTTATAAAACACTCCACAAATCAACAACATATACACATTCTTTTCAAGTGCACATGGAATACTTGCTAAAGTACGATATATTCGGGGCCATATGGCAAGTTTTTAAAAATACGTTAAAAACATCCAAGTCATATAATGTGTGTTTTCTGACCAAAATGGAATTGAATCATAAATCAATAACATAGTGGTATTGGAAAAGTCTCCAAATATTAGAAAATGAAATAGCACATATCTAAATGGCCTATGGGTCAAAGCACAAATTTAAAAGTAGAGTTATAAAGCATTTTGAACTGAATGAAAATAAAAACGTAGCATATTGAAATTTGTAGGATGAGATTAAAGTAGAGCTAAGAGGAACCGAATGTTCATAATAAAAAAGAGGAAAAGTCTCAAATCTATGACCTAAGTATTCCTGTTAACAAGTCATTTAAAAAAGGAGAGGAAAAAAACCCTCAAAATAAACAGAGGGAAGAAAATAATAAAATTAAGAGAGGAAATGACTATGATGGAAAATAGAAAAATAATACAGAAAAATGAAACCAAAAGCCTGGTTCTCTGTGCAGTTCAATAAAATTGATAAACTACTAATTAGACCACTAGGGATTTAAAAAAGGGCACAAATTACTGGTATCAAGAATGAGAGAGTTGACATCACTATAGTTCCTGCAAACATTAAAAAGTGTAATAAGAAACTATTATGAACAACTTTTACTCTTTAGATGAAATGAGCAAATTCCTCTAAAGACACGAACTACCAAAGCTCACTAAGGAAGATATAGAGACACTAAATAGCCCTTTATCTACAGAAGAAATAAAATTTGTACTTAAAATCTTTCCACAAAGAAAATATAAGCCCTAATGTCTTCATTGGTAAATTCTATCAGACATTTTATGTAGAGGTAATATCCATTTCATACAGACACATCTAGAAAATTGAAGAAAAGGGGACACTTCCCAACTCCTTCTGTGAAGCCATTACCTTGAAACCAAAACTAGACAAGAGCATCAGAGAAGAAAAAAACTATAGGCCAACATCACTCATGAATATAGATGCAAAAATTCTTAACTAAATTTTTGCAAATTGAATCCAAAATATATAAAAAGGAAACTGTATCATGGGTTTATCTTGAAAATACAAATCTGGTTCAACACTCAAAAATCAAGACATGTAATTCACCATATGAACAGAATAAAGAAAAACCAACTGATCATTTCAAAAGATCAGGGGTTGGCAAGCTATGACTTATAGGCCAAATATGGATCAGCACTGGTTTCAGTAAATAAAGTTTTATTAGAATATAGCCACACCCATTCTTTTATGTATTGTCTTTGGTTACTTCTGTGCTACAATGGCAGAGGTAAGCAGTTGAAACAGGGAACCATATTGCCCTTAAGGACTAAAATATTTATTATCTGACTTTACAAAAACGTTCTCTATGCCCACAATGGATACACCTAAGTTTGAAAGAATGTCCGTTCTTACCATTTGTATTTAACCTTCAACATTGTACTGGAGCTAGTGGAGTAAGGCAAGAAAAAATGAATAGAAGGTGTAAGTATTGGAAAGGAAAAAAAATATCTATTCACAGATGATATGCTTCACTATGTAGTAAACCCCCAAGAATCTACAGGAAAGCTTCCAGAACTGAAGAGTGAGTGGAGCAAGGTGGTAGGGTGCAGAGTCTTGTACAAAACAATCACATTTATATACACTAGAAATGAACAATTGGAAGTCAAAATTTAAAAAAAGCAGGATCATTTATGATAATGCCAAGACTATGAAATATTTGTGTATAAATCTAATAAAATATATGCAAGGTCTTCATGCTGAACCCTACAAAACACTGGTGAGAGAAATTGAAAGGGACCTAAATAAATGGCGTCATTCATATTTATTTGAGAGACGGAGAGTGAGCACTAGTGGGAGGAGGGGCAGAAGGAGAGGGACAAGCAGACTCCCTGCTGAGTGGGGAGCCTGCCACGGAACTCAATCCTAGGACTGCGAGATCATGACCTGAGCTGAAGTCAGACACTTAACGGACTGAGCTACCCAGGCGCCCCTGAATGGCGTCATTCATGAGTTGAATACTGAATACTGAACACTGTTAAGAAGTCAGTGCCACCAAACCGATCTATAGATTTGTAGCAATCCCAACCGAAGTCCCAACAAAATTTTCTGCAGGAATTAACAAGCTGTTTTTAAAAGACAAAGAGACCAGAATAACCTAATTGATTTTGAAAATCAGAACAAAGTGGGAGGATTCACACTACTTGATTTCAAATTTTGGTATCAACATATAGTGACCAAGACAATGTGCTATCTGAAGAAGAATAGATCCTAGGTCAATGGAACGAAATAGATCCCAGAAATAGGCCCACATGTATAAGATCAACTGATTGTCAATACATGTGCAAAGGCAATTCAACAGGGAAAGATGAGTTTTTTTTTCAACAAATGGTGTTGGGACAACTGGACTTCAATTATGCAAGAAATCAAACCAAAACAAAATAATCCTGACCATACACCGTATATACAAATTAACTCAAAATGGATTATAGCCCTAAATGTAAAATCTACAACTTCAGAATTTCTAGAAAAGAACATAGAAAATGTTTGTGACTTTGAATTAGGCAAAGATTTCTTATATTTGATACCAAAAATGAAAATTGATCCACTGAGTTTGACTAATATTAAGAACTCCTGATCTTTGAAAGACACTGCTATGAAATGAGCCACAGACTGGCGGACGATCTTTCCAGTCACACATCTCACAATATATAAATACCTCTCAAAACTCAACAGTAAGAAAACACTCATGAAAATGGGCAAAATATTTGAAAAGACACTTGACCAAAAAAGATATTTGGATGGCAAATAAACACATGAAAATATGCTCAACAGTATTAGTCATTGGGGAAATGCAGATTAACACGACAGTAAGTGTTGAGGAGGACCCAGGGCAGCTCTCACTCTGCCGACAGTTCCTTACAAAGTAAAACACAGCGGCCACGCCTTTAGCTGCTTACCTAAATGAAAGGAACACTTCATTCACCCAAAACCTTGTATGCAAATGTTCCCAGGGGCTTTATTTGTAATTCCCAAACCTGGAAACAAGCCAGATGTCATTCGGCTGGTGCATGATGTGTAAGCCAGCGGCGGCCACCAGGGAACACTGCTCAGCCATGAAAAGAAAGGGACAGGGATGGGCAAATGTGCATGAGTCTCAAATGTGTTGTGCGAGTTGAGGAAACCAGACTCAAAAGTCTACACGGCATACGTGGTATATGACGTTCTGGAACAGGGAAAATGATAGAAACAGGACACAAGTGAGTATTTGCTAGGGCTGGAGGTGGTGGAAGGAGCGGAGTACAGAGAGCATGGAATTTTTGGGTGATGCACCTCTCCTGTGTCATGTTTGTGGCGAAGGTTATGTGAGTTTGTAATGAGGATGAATTTCACTATGGCGCACTGTATCCTACCAAAACACAGGATGTCTAGTAAGAATGCCTGACACGTCTTACGAATCAGGATCTGCCCCACGTTCCTACCTTTGTCATCTAATTTACTCGTCCCAGCAACCCCACTGCTTTAGGCACTCTGACCCTCGCTTACAGATGATGAACTGTAGGTTCAGAGAGGGGAGGTCACTTAACTTAGCCAAGAAGAGGGGGAGCCAGGGTCTGACGGGCTCCTACCCTCTGCCTGCACTGTGTCTCACGTTCCCATGCCTCAGAGAAACTTGTCCATTCGCACCCCCCTTTAGCCCAGAAAGACGTCAGGAGGGTTAGCTAGATTCCCATCGGAAGATGACAAATACCAGTAAGAACCGGGGTTAAGATCAAGCCGAAAATGATCATGCATCAGGGAAAGGTCCTATTATATGATCAGTGGCATCCTGCCACTTAGTAGCCCAGGAAAACTATTCCAGCCCAGGCAGGAGAGCCAGTGAGTTTCCGAGAGGTGCCCTGCTGTGTGGCCAGAATTTCACATTAGAGATTCATTCCTTGGAGCCTACTTTAAACCCTCTTCGCCTCACAATCCCGAGGTGTGGCTCAGGAGGACGGTGCTGTGTTCACTATAGGTTTATGTCTTTGGGGAAGGCAGTGGTGGAGCTCGGTCTACCCCTGAACAACGGGTCCAAAACACTTGGGGTGGCTCGGCGTGTGGAACAAAGGTGCAAGAGACCCACCGTCCGTGAGCCTGTCCGTGTGTCCATTTGGGGCGGAGGCTGGAGCTCAGGGAAGCCCGTCCGGGGGGAGACGCCCACCTGCGGCAACAGGAGCAGGATGCGTGTCTGCTCCCGGCGGAGCCTGGGTGTCGGGGGCCGAGCACAGAGAGGAGGGAAGCCCGAGGGGCGCCCCAGCTGCGCTGAGCCGCGGGCGCCCCTGACAAGGTAGCAGGGACCGGCGTCGGACCATCTGTGACCTGCACCGTCATTTCTAATGGCTCAGCCTAATCTGTTAGTCCTCAGGGAGGTGTTATAAACTACTCGTTCCTTCCAATTTGGAAGCCCCCACGTCCCCCAAACCACTGCTCGCCAGAGACAAAGATGATGACTGTTTTCCAAGGTGACCATTTGTCTACAAATAATATGGGTTGACTTCTAATGTAGTTTAGACGAAATCACTGCAAACTCTGGGGGTTTTGGACAACGGACAAGCAAAACTCCACTTTGTACTTAAGTCAGGGCTGAAGGGAAGAGAACATCAGGAAGACTGACTGCCCAAGAACTCTTGAGGGGAGATGATTTTATTTCTGTGGGCAGGAGAAAGTTCTAGATAAATCTGCCCACAAAGGCTGGGGAGGGTCATGCCTGCTGGGGGCACCAAGCTCTGCGGGGCTCCAGGGCTCCTGGTCCCCACCCCTGAGGCCCCACAGGGAGGCAGGAAGTGCTCCCTGCTGGCTTCTTAGATGGAAATCATTTCCTGCAGTGAACACCTGAAAGGTAAATCACCACCTCATTGTTCTCCCTGGCAACGTTTCCAGCACATTAACAGAGCAGGTGGGATCTGCCAAGCGAAAGACAGGAAGGGTGGAGGTAGGGGTGCTGGGCCGCCCACAGAGCCAGAAAAACCAAGAGCTAGTCAGCAGAGCTGGTCTTGACTGTTCTGGGCGGCTGTGGGAAACCGGCTGGCACAGGGTTCTCTAGGTGTCCTTGGAACGGGTGTGACTCCCACCCGGCGTCTGGAGCAGGCCCCGGGGCCCACTAGGGCGAGAGCCTCGGTCTGCTGGCCTCACAGGCCCCATCTGGGAAATGGGCCTGACGCAGGGTTGCTGTGAGGGCCAAGGGGGAGCTTCAGAGGTGACAGTGCCAGGCACACCGCGAGCCCTCCCAGGGCAGCAGCATCACCGTTACCACAATGCGGTCACCGAGGAACAGTCACCTTCATGACGACGCTCTGTTGACAACTACGTGCACTGTTCATCTGCTCACTCGCCGACTCTGCAAACATGAGTCAGTGGCGACTGGGAGCCAGATACGGGGGCCCAGGGGCACTGCGCACGAGGCTTCCTGGAGGGGCTCACGGTCCGGTGAATGTCACAACCCACAGTGGGGCCACGGTCTGCCCCATTCCACGGACGCACACAGAGGAGTGTGGGTAAGCGCGAGGGGAGTAGACAAGAAAGCCTCCATTAGAATGTGTGCAGCATCCCGGTGGGTTCCTCCAGGTCCTCCCAAGGAAGAGTAGAAGTTCCTGACTTGAAGAAACAGCTTCTCAGGCCAGAAGATCATCTTAGACCGGAAGCTCTCTTTCCCTCAGATGAGGCGTGTGTCCACACACGGGTCTGTGCGTCCGCCCCTACATCATCATCGTCCAGTGACCGCCGCACTGGGCATCTTCCCACTGTCTGCTCGTTCTGTGGAGGGGGCTACGTTCGCGTGGCTTCTGGGGAGAAAATAGATCCGGTGGATGCTGGGTTCAGCAGTGACTCCGCTGAATGCCTGCTGTACGCATTACCGTGGGCCCGCACGGCACCTTCCAGAGCCTGCCTGTCCTGGGTCCCCCCTGCGGTGCTCTGGGCCTCAGGGGGAGGGGATAGCATTGCAGGGCTGCAGGCAGAGTGTCTGAGTTCTGTGGAGGAGTCGTCCTCTGGGGGACAGCTGCTCTCTCACTGGCTGCAAAATCCGCTTCTCCAGATCGGGGAAGGCAGTGAGAGTGGCTTCCCATGCTGGCGGTCTGGGCTGCCACCCCCGTCCGGGAGCTTAAGATCCACATGCGACAGTGTCAGGCCCGGCCACAAGTCACCTACCCCCGCCCTCCTCCATGCCTACACCCACACGCGGCCTGTGGGCAGCCGTGGGGACCACTGGCTGGCGGGGCCCTTTCTCCTGCAATGAGGGGCTGAAGGGCCCCTGGAGGTAATGTCATCATGGTTACGGGCAACATGGTGCTGGCTGAATTTCCTCCCGATTTCCCTTCCACAACAATGAAGCTCAGGGCAAAAACAGGTTCAGCCCACGAATGAGACATGGAATGCTCTTGGTATTACAGCAGCTGGACAAAACTGAAGGCCCGTCAGTCTTGGCTCAGGAGTGGGAAGACTCTGGAAGGTCACTTCCCTGCCAGACCACAGCCTCTCACAGAAGAGCTCCCACGGTGGGTTTGAGATTCTAAGGGGCCCAGACACTGGTCACTCAGAAGCAACCTCTTGGCCACCTGCCCCGCCCAGCCCCCGTGGGACCCACATTCCCCTCCCGTCCCTGGCCAGCGCTGGGTAACAGGGCCCAGACGACCATGACGGGAAACAGTGCAGCAAAGAAGACAGGGCTTCTCTGAGCCTCGCACTATTTCTTAATTAAATTAAAATGACAAAGTATTTACTGCTTTTTTAATGCAGTCCACATTCAGTGGGGAAACCCCGTGGCCTGTTTCCCAGGCGCTGGCTTGAAGGTATCTGCTGCCCGGTGGTGTCATGGGTCACCCTAGAGGCCATGTGTTGGTGTCCTTTGGAAACAGGGTGGCCCTAATCCCATATGACTGGTGTCATTATGGACACAGAGACACACGCACAAGGAGGAGGCCGTGTGATAACATGGCAGAGGTCAGGGAGAGGCTTCTACAAGCCAAGGAATCCCAAAGACCTCGGGGAAACTACCAGGAGCTGGGAGAGCATGGGAGACACGCCTCACGGCCTCCAAGGGAACCAGCTGCTGACCTTCATCCGGGACTCCTGCCCCCAGGACGGAGAGACAATCCGTTCCTGCGGTCCCTCGTTCCGACCGACGTAAGAACCGAGCCCAGGTGCCCAGATGGATAACGCACCTGGAGCCCGCTTGCCCTGCGGTGCGGCGAGGAGCCCCCGGTGGCGGGGACGGAGCTGTCATGACCTAGGTCTTTCTGTCTCGGGAAACACAAGTGCCATCAGCACGTGCGCTCTGCTTTCATTCCCTTCTTGTGTTTTAAGTGTTGGTGCCAACCCCGAAAGCTGATTTCATGGCCCACTCATGGTCTCAGTTTGAAACCCGCCCGCTTGAGGGAACCTCTTCCTTTGGAAACGTGGTGCCGGCGCCCACGAAGGCGGTGGTTTCTCTCCAGATGTTCCCATTGCCTTGTCTCGTCTTTCCTCTCTGCCAGGCTTGTCTTTGTGGTTTGCCTTCCACAAGCTTCTCTTTTTCCCACCTGCTTTTCCAGCTGGCTTCCCCCGGGCCGCCGTCTTCTGGGCCTGTTTGCCCGCTGAGTCCGTGAGCACCGCGGGGCCAGGTCCTCGGCGCTTCGTCTGTGGGCCCAGAAGCAGCGCCTCGTGCAGCGTGCAGTGACTATGCAACTGCCTTTCAGTTGCTTGTGAAGCTGTGAGAACATTATGGAATTTTGCCTTTTCTCAGTGTTAATGAATCAACATTTTCTCCACATATTCCCCAGCAGCATCTTTGCTGGTCTTGTGCTCAAACGAACCCCAAGGTTTCGGGGTCCCCTTCAGCTGTGACGCTTCGTTAATTCATCCAGAACCCACAGACACCTGCTCCGTACAAAGTGCGGGGTGACAAGGAGGACACGACATCCCCCTCGGGAGGCCACAGTCCACGGGGGAGGGGCCACAAAGGGCTCCTGTGACCAGTGGGTGGGGGCATGGAAGCAAACCAGCCTCGATTTCCCCAGGAAACCAATGATCCCAGCTCCACCTTACATCTTCCCCTCAGTTTTTAGGAGCCAAGTTGAAGTGGGAGCTGCCTTAACCCTTCTGTTTAGCTTTTTCTAAAATATTAGAAGGTCTAACTCAGGCTGTAGCAGGAAGTGAGAGAAGCAAAGAAGTGATGCAGGCTCAGACTCAGTTTTCTTGACCCTTCCCCCGGAGGGAGGCTTTGTACTTCGCGATGCAGTTTCCTTTTAATTAAAGGGCTGACACAAGATCCAAGTATATATTGTATACATACAGGGATACAGCTTAGTTATTTAAAAATGAAGAAATGGACAAAAATACAGCAGGTAAATTGAAATAATAAGAAAGCAGATCGTGATGATCCTTATATCAGAGAAAGTAAAATCTAAGCCCCAAAGCATTAAACGTGACAAAGAAGGGCTCTTTTTAATACTGAAAGCTAGAGTTCACAATGAAGAGATAATGCTCATGATAATCCACACACAAAACGTCACAAGAATCATGCTTGTAAAGCAAAAACTACAAGAAATGCAAGGATACACACACAAAAACACATTTATAGTGGGGGAATTTGCACACCATCCTAGTAAAAGAATCGGGGGAGAAAATAATAGGGAAGCAGAGAGGGGGCTCAACAACATCGTCGATAAGCAGACATGATAAATACGCACCAAGCACCCTTCCCATCCTAACAGCAGAGGACACACCTTCTCAAGTGCTTGTGTAATATTCACAAAAATTGATAATATATCAGGTGGCAGAGAAAACATAAGTCAGCCACAAAGTGGAACTATTAAAAACACTTTCTGATCATAGTATAATAAAAACTAGAAATTATTAACAGAAACAAAGAGAAAAGGTCCTACCACCTAAAAATTGGAAAACGTTTTATTAGACAACTTTTGGGTAAAAAGGAAGTGCAAACTAAAATGTATAGAATTTCTGGAAAATAATGATAATTAAAACACTATGTATGAGAATCTATGGGTTATGTTTAAAGGAGCAGAGCACCAACCACTTATTAGTAAAATGAGATAAATGAATTTCTCAGCTCTAAAACTGGAAGACAGGCAACAAAGTGCACTATAAAAAAAGCATAAAAAAGGAAATATTAATGACAAAGGTAGAAATTAATAAAATGCAGAATGGAAATACAGTGAAGTTAGTTAATATGTCAATACCCTAGCTTTTGGGAAAAATTAATAGACAAGCTACTAGTTTACCTGATTAGAAAGAAAAAGAAAAAGCATATATTTATAAAATAAGAAATGACAAGGGGGAAATAGCAGTGGGGACAAATGATATCTTTAAAATAATGAGTTAATTTAGGGACCTCCATGCAAATACATTTGAGAACACAGAAGGAATGGGTCGTTCTCTAGGGAAATGGAGTTTGCTAAAATTGACTCCATTTGATTAAGAGAGACTAAATGAATTGCTTTTCCTGGAAGAAACAGAAAAAGTTACTAAGGAACTACCGGAGAAAAAACAGCAGAAGGAGATGGTTTCACAGGGCATTTCTAACAGATCTGAAAAGACCAGATGGTTTCAGTGCTCTAAATCTTCTAAGAGATTCAAACAGGAAGGAAAAACCCTTAAATTCTTTATTGTGAATTAGGTATAGCATTGACATTTCAACCTGATAAAGATAGTACAGAAAGACTACAGACTAATATACACCTATGAACTGTATTTGGGTTCAAAAATACTAAATAAAACATTGAGGAGCAGAATCCAAAATAATCAACACGACCAAGTAAGATTTATTCTAGGAATGCAAGGTTGGTTCAATATTGGAAAATCCATTCATACACCATTCACATTACTAAGCCTAAAGAAAAAAAATTTAGTATTGCCAAAGAATGAAAAAGACTATGACAAAATGTAAAAAAATTGATGGATACTTTCTTCAGTTGTTAAAATACGTATGCCTTTGTCCTAGGGCCAGAATCTTATTTATTGGCTAAACACTAGGGGTATTTTAGCTAAGATGGTGAACAAGGCACAGAAACCCACTAACTCTGCTACTTTTGACCATTATTCTCGAAATATGAGCCAATGCAATTAGATAAACCAATGAGATGCAAAAACATTGGTAAAGAAGAAGAAAATTCTATTTGTACATGATAATGCAGTATATTTGGAAAACCTGAAAGAATCAATGATAAACTGAACTGAGGCAATAAAATAATTTAGTAAGACAGTAGAACAAGAAATTAACCTACAGAAATCAATAGCACTCACACCCACAAATAAAACAGGTAAAGCACATGGTGGTAGAGCCGTTCTCATTCATAACCAGCGAGACAGACGACTGGCCCGCCCCGGGTCTCCCCGGCACGTAGGCAAGGTGGTTACCAAGTAGCCGTTACTGCCCTTGAAAAGTCTGTGCTTACCGCCAGGAGAGATCTGTGATTCACCATAACCCTCAGGACCGCCGATTTGGTAACTCTCATCAGTGCTGGGTTCTTTGATGACGAACATGGAAAAAACAGGTGGACATTGTTTTGATTACACACTTAAGAAGGTTTTGTCCCATACTTTATTTTAAAACTTTAAGTTGAAATGCCAATATCATTTTCAAGTTTAATCTAAAAATGTGGTCTGGAAAGTTATCATGCAAGCATCGCGTCAGATGTCATCTGACTATTAAGAATATGTATTTACTCGTTTGCTGACCCAGCCTCCCACTTATGAGAATTTACGTGTCCAACAATAGGCAAACACATGCACACCGGGCTGTTCCTTGTGACATCGTGTGTAACTGCAGAAACAATGTAAACAGAAGCAAGTAGAAAGACCACACTTGGGCAGGAGCCACGGTTCCTTCTCTGTGACAAGCTGGAGCGGCTCTCAGCACAGAGGGTGCAGGGAACACGGCAGAAGCTGGGAATTTACGGTGCGCACCTTCATCTAACGAGGGACGGAGATATGAGTGTATGCTCATCTCCTCATTTGTGCCAAAGGGAACACAGGACTCTTGGGGTTGGTGCCCTGGGGATGCACATCATGGTGGGCTGCTAGTAGTTTCCGGTATGTACCTTTTTCTATTGTGATGACTTTTAAAACCACGGTAATGCTCACATATTCAAATATAAATATCTAAAATCAACAGCACGAGGAGACCAAAAAAATATGCCCATAGTAGCAACGAGCTAAGAAAGACGTGCAGAGAATGGGCAGGAGGAAAGACCCACTCTAGGTGACTTTGCAAACTACATATTTTTGGAGACAAAGAGCTCCTCACAAACACCATTCTCCTGTTGGCAGATCTGATTTTTCCAGGGGTGCAGGGTAGCAAATTCTAAACCTCTAGGACTAAGCAAGTGCTTAAATTATTGTGGAAAATGGGAGCCATATTTTTAACAAAGAGTTGCAAAGGAGCAGGAAGGAGGCCTGGAGGAATCCTGTGATATTGGGTGGAATCAGATTATCAGCTTGAAGTCGTGGTTTTATGTAGAGAAAGAGGGCGGGCGACAGTTCGATCTAATTCTGTATGTGTGTGCGCGTCTCTGTGCGCACGCCTGTGTGCCTCTGTGTGTGCACACGCCTGTGTGTCTGTGTGTCTTTTTGTGCATCTGCGTGTGTACACGTGTGTTGGTGTGTCTCTGTGTGCATATGCCTGTGTGTCTGTGTGTGCGTGCCTCTGTGTGCGTGTGTGTGCGTCTACATATGTGTGTGCCTGTGTGCATCCATGTGTGCACACGTGTGTCTCTGTGTGCACCTCTCTGAATCTGCGTGTACACATGTGTGTGACTGTGCATCTGTGTGTGCACACGTGTGTGTGTCTGTTTCTCTGTGTGTATCTGTGTGTGTCTGTCTCTCTGTGTGCATCTGTGTGTGCACACGGGTGTGTGTCTGTGTGTCCCCATGTGTGTGCCTCTCTGTCTGCATGTGCACGTGTCTGTGCGTCTCTGTGTGTGTCCATGTGTGCACACACGTGTGTCTGTGCCTCTCTGTGTGCACATGCGCATGTGTCTGCATGTGCATCTGTGTGCACATGCATGTGTGTCTGCGTGTGCGTGTGTCTCCGTGTGTGGTCACACATTTTCCAGCCCTGCCTGCGGAGCGAGGCTGGAAGGATTGGCATTCTCCTCAAGTCCGCCCAGCACCCATGTCCTCGTTTCTAAGTTCTGTCCTCTGGGAAAAGAAATCAGACTCCAGGGCTGGGGCAGGGAAAGGGCTAGAAGCCTAGAACACCTCACAGAGCCAGAAATTAGGGAAGTGTTCAAGAGGAGGGCGCATCAACAGACACAAGAACCAAATGGATGGAGCCCCCAAGGCAAATCTGCGGTGAGCCAATGAGGCAGGAACAAAGGAAAGAATGAGTAAATATGGGACAAGCTCTTCCTCAGGGCAAAAATCCCAATACATAAACAGAGGGAGTGAGAGAAGCAGAAAGTTGCCATTTGACAAGGTCCTGCCTCAGGGCCCAGCACCACACCTCGCAGGGCAGGTGTCCCCTGAGCTGCACAGGTGACCTTTCTTCTGTGCAGTCTTCAGGGTAAAGGAAAGATCTGTCACCCCCTGGCACCGCTCGGAGCCTTGGCCGACTGGAATCCATGTCAGCCACTTCGGCTTTGGAGGGACGCTTCCCCCCACTCCTGGGGGCCTCCCTGGCTGGCGGGGGGCGCTGGCTCTCCCCACCCGCCCCCCGGGAGGGGCACTGACCTAGCTGGATTTGGGAGGGGCAGGCAGTGTGGAGGCCCTTCCTCTGGGCGGCCCCCTGCCTGCAGGGACGTTCCTGCCTTCCTCCTCCAGGCCGTGCTTTCCCGGGGTCAGTCATGGGCAGGGGTGGGCGGCTGGCGGTTCCTCGACAGAGCTGGAAATCTGCCCACGTCGGGTGGGCTGCCTCCCTGTCCAGCCACACTTTTCATCCTCCATGACGGGGCTGTCCCCATCTGCCCCTGCCTGGCTCCTCCGTCCTCCCCTCTGGGTTCTCCACGCAGGTAGGGGATTAGTGGGTTGCATTTACCATTATTGAAAATTTTGTCCTCACTGCCAAGAGAGAACTGTGAATTATCTGGGAGTCCATGATAATTCTGAGGAGCACCAACTTGAAAATTCTCATTCAGGATGGAATCTTTGATGAAGAACATGGAAAAAATAAGGAAACAATTGTTTGATTACACACATACGGACATTTTGGTCCACACTGTATTTTACGGAGTGCTAATGGAGTGTCCAAGTTCTACTGAAAACGTGCTTTGGCAAGTTAATATGTAGGAGAGTCAGGCGTCATCTGACCGCCCTGCACCCAGCCGTGTGGGCCTCGGCAGATGTTGGGTGATGCTAATCCTAGGAACTGGAATTTACATCTGGATGCACAATTTCGAGACAAGGCTGAACTTTCTTGCTGCTGAATGTAGTTCATGCACTGCGTGTAGATTTCGGATACCCAGCTCTCCCCTTAGCAGGTGTCACCCAGACACTCGGCCTTGGTTCTCCACGAGCTAGTCTATGGGTCTATGTGCATTCTGAACACCATGAAGCTGCACTTTGGAAAAGCACGTTCTTTATCTTTGCTCACTACCAGCCAGCTGGCCTTGGGTAAGTGCTTCAGACCCTAGTTTTAGCCCCCGTGGAATGGGGTCATGGTCGCCGCCCACTCTCTCCAAAGGCTTAGGTACGCGTCAGTGTGCTGGTAGTTGAAAGTTCCTATTTCCATGTGCCCCGTTTTCCTGCGGTGGCTAAACCCCATTCGCAGCCTGAGCACAAGACCTTGCTTGCATGTGCACCCCAGAGACCACCCCAAAATAGAGGGAACTCGTCTCTGCCCACCCGGGCTTGACCTCCTCGGTCTCGGGAAGGTTCTAGAAATGGTTTGGGACAACTGTTTCTTTCACGTTTCATTTGCTTTTGCCCCAGAAGTAGCTGGCCTTAAAGAAAGCAGAAAGATGGGATTGTGTCTTCCCCACCACAGACCCAGGAATATATGCAATTATAGGTTTAAAAATGTATACTTGCTTTTTTCCGTGAATAATTTTGTTGCTACTGTTGATGCTGTCCTTTGTTTTCCAGCCATTGATGATTTATTTGGATCCAACATCTCTCGGACTAGCATTTCATCTTGGGAAAAGCACACAAGGACATCTTAAAGCCAGTGGTGCAGGACCCATACCCTTCTGCTCTACGCGGACATGAGGCAGTCTGTGAAGCAGGGACTAGAAACAGGGACTCGAGGAGCACCCTGCGGACGGGATTTGGCTTCCTAAAGAACCTTGTCTGGGTGGGAGACCTCTGCCTCCCTCAACAGTTTCTGAAACCTGAGACCATCCAGATACCCTGGACGAATAAGCACTGTCCCCCAAAGACACGATGCTAGAAGCCTGGCCCCAGGTGCAGTCACACTTCTCGCTGCCCCCCGTCATTCCGTCCCCTCTGAGACTTTCCCCGGGCCGTCCCCGTGTGACCACGGTGTCCTTCCTGATTTCTGCACGATGCAGCATTGCTTTCTCCCTCTGCGTCTTCCTGGCCTCTCCCAGGAAGCTTTTAACATAAGAGCACCGGACTTCGTGTCCGACAGAGGGGACCCACGTTCTGGTTTTGCTCTCACTGGACCATGATCCAGGAAGCTTCCTCCTGGAGCCTCAGTTTTCTCATCTGCAAAATGGGTCTGTGTTTATCTCCTTGGGCTTGTTAGGAAGTTCACATAAAGCAGTGTACAGGGACAGCACTTAGCACAGTTGGGGACCATGATGGAGGCTAAATGCAAAGGAAAAGGGGGCAGCGGCAAGTTGCCCCATCTCTGCAGCCCAGCGGGCACCCTGACTGGCTGGTCCACGCACTAGGACTGGAGCCCCTCCAGCAGGGTGACCACCTGTCCTTGTTTGCCCAGACTTTCCTGGTTCAGCAGGCAAGTGCCACATCCAGGGAGCGCTGAGGTCCTGGGCAAAGCACACGGCTGTCCACCCTGGCTCTGGGTCATGGGAGATACATGAGTTCAGGGGGAGAAGACCTCAAGTGCCACTGGAAACCAAGATTTAGCCGACATGCCCGGGGAAATGCTCTGTGCGGCTCTGCGGCTTTCCTCCTCAACAGCCTCGCTGTCCTCCTTCCTCCCCACAGAACCTGAACTTTGCCCCGGGGCCATGTGTGCATCCCAGCGGAGCAGGGCATGCAAAGGGCTCCGAGAAGAACTTCGCTTCTCCTGGCAAAGACAGCGGGTGCTTCAACCTGCACCCTTCCTTCTTCCCGCCCTGGGAGTGGCCACCATTCTGGAGCTTCGGACACCACCCATGACCACAGGCATGAGCTCAAGGGACGGCCGGGGTGGCCTTAGGGACGTGGCTGGACGTCACTGAGCGGCTGGTAACACAGCAGCGCAGCCCCTCGGTGGTGGAGCCCCCGCGTTCTGGCTCTGCTCACGTGGCCAGGGCATTCTTCGCTGCTGCCCTGCTCTGGCTGCCCCTGCTTCCACCTCGGGAAGACCTCGGCCGCTCTTCTGGGCCAGTTCTAATGCAGAAGACTTACAGTGTTAAGTCCCTAAAAATCATGGTGTCTAGTTAGATTTTGGGTCACAGAGAAGTTATTCATGTGAATAACAAACATTTATTGAGCACTTACTGTGTACCAGAAACTGTCCAGGTGCCCGGAGGCAAGGACGGCCCAGCCCTGGCCCCTAGTCTCTGTCCTGAGCAAACCGGCCATGTGTGAGGGGCAGGACTCTCCACGTGTGACCGTGTACTGCACCTTATGGAGCACCCACCAGGGGCTGAGGACAAGGGGGCCCCAAGGTGGGCAGGGACCGCCAGGGGACAGGAGCCCGACTGAAGGGCACAGAGAAGTGGGTGCTCCTGGAACCAGTCCACCTCGGGAAGGAGGCTGCGGTGGCCTCCTGGGGCCACTAAGTACTACCAGCTGTGGACGTCCCGGGAGGTCCTCACAGCAGGCGGTGACAGCCCTGCTGCCACAGGACAAGCTCCCGTGGACAGTGTCCATCCTCAGGGCCAAGGGGAGCCCACAGCCAGCGGACTTCGCTCCACTTCCAGAGCAGGAGGGGAGCAAGCCAAAACCTAACCTTTCAACAGCCTCCAGAAGCATTGTGCATCTGATTGTCGCAAAAACCTTCAGGGAGCCCGACAGTTGTGCAAGTGAGAAAACTGTCTCCAGATCATGCCTAATTTCTTACGGTTACATTTTCTTTTCTGGAAAATGAGATATTGAGTATACAAATGGGCAATGACCAGACCTACATAAAAACAAAACCAGCCACTGTGTCAGCCGCAGCCCAGACAGCCGGGCTGCCGTCGAGAAGTCCCTCCTGCAGGTAGCTGGTTCCAGCAGCAATCCTGGAAACCAGGCACCCCCACCCTCCGGGGCCACCTGCCCCTGATGTCCTGAGTCCTGGGACCAACCAGGGAAAGCCCAGGGTGCTTCGCTGACCCATCCCACGGGACCCGCTTCTGGTTAGCTGCCCCGGTGTCCCGGCCCCTGAGCCGTCCCCGGCCGGCGCCCACGTCAGCACCCCTCGCCAGCCGTCCCTGTGCCACCCTGAGGTCTCCCCGCCCCACCTGCCCGGGTCTCTGCCACACGCACGTGACGGTGGCCTGGCCGACGGCCTGCTGCGGGGAGCTCTGAGTCCACAGCCTCTGCTGTTCTCACCTCGTGGACCTCGCGTGTCTCCAGAAACACGGATGTCCCCCTCTCACGGCTTCCCGCTCTCCACCCAGGAGAGGTGTGTGCGTGTGCGTGTGTGTGTGTGTGTGTGTGGTGGGGGCTGGGGGGGCAGGAGCCTCAGTTCCCCTTCTGGGCTTTAGTTGATGAGCCCCACAACGTCATCAGAAATTCCAGTGACTCTATCCTTTCTTTTTCCCAGGTAGTCGGGACCTTGGGTGGCCGGCCCATGGGATGGAGTGGGTGCTGGTGACTAATCCTGCGGGTACCGAGACTGTCAGACCTGCCAGGAAACTTAGGGGTATCGGCCACCACCTCTCCTGACCTGGGGGTGCTTCGTTCCTGCCGGGCCGGTTCCCGGGACTCGCGATTGCCCTTCCAGGCCGGCCCGGAGCTCAGTCTCCCTAACCCGAACGTAGCGTTTGAAGGGAGTCTAACGCACCCCTGCGCGGGGCGGAGTCCTCCGTGTACCCGAGTTCTCTCCACGCCCTGAACCACACAGAGCTGATGTTACCATTTCATCTCACAGACGGGCTCTGCTGCCGGGACAGGAAGGAACCTGCGGGCAACAGAACCGCGTCTTCTGATTCTGAGACAGGATTGCTTAGATGAGCGGCCGGTGGCCGCCCCACAGTGAACTAGAACATTCATTCATTCATTCACTCGCTCATGTAATCTGCCAATCTACCTGTCTGTCTGTCTGTCTGTCTACCATCTCTCTGGCAGTCAAAGGGGATTTCCTGAGCCTCTGCTACACTGGACTTGGAAATGGGGTGAAGCCCAGGGTCCTGGCAAAGGCGCTCCTAGGAAGGGTCCATGTCACCCGGCAGGCATGCGTCGTCCTCAGAACTCTGCTGTCTGAGTTTCTAGGCCTGGAGGGCAGCCCAGCGTCATGCTCCCAGGCTCCTTCTCAGAGAGAAGGGAACCCCCAATTCCCAGCCCCGAGCCCCCTCTCTCAGCTCAGAGGGCTTCTCTAGGCTTCACTTGTACGAAATATAAGATGAGCGTTGGACCAGAACGGCGGGCTCTGTAGCTCCGGCCACGTGGACACACGTGGATCGTATCTGGTCCAATGGAGATGTCCTCTGGTTGCAAAGTGCACACCAGATTTTGAAGACTCAGTGTGATAAAACGCTGAAAATATCTCATGAGTGCTTTTATGTTGGTTACACATTGAAATGGTAACATCAAATAAAATGTGGTTAAATTAGTTTCACCTGTTTCTTTCTTCTAAAAAGATACAGCTACTAGAAAATTTAAAATATCTGTGGCTTGCCTTGTATTTCTCTTGAACAGCCCTGTGAGCTCCCAGGTTCCCAGCACAGCAGGACTTCGGGCAGGGCTCGATTCCGACTCTGGGCATTGCTAACGAGCTCCCGGTGACTCAGCCCTGCTGGCTCACGACCTAACTTTCAGAAGGGATGTCCCAAGGCCCTTCTTTGGTCCAAAGGCCTAAAATTCTACTTCTTTCTTAACTTCTTGGGAGTTTGACTCTTCGGGTGTAAGCATTAAAGCTAAGGGCCACGGGGAATGTGATTCTAGCCTCAAACTGAATTGCACCCCTCCACCTTGTGCAAGGAGCACCAGGTTATCTGGGAAACACCCGCTGACAAGCACCCACCCTTCCAGATACAGACCGGATGCTGATATGAGGAGGTTCCTTACCAAATACTCCAGGCATATCCTCCTGACTTTTTGAACTGGGTGGCATTTCAGTGGTTGGACCTACGGGGGAAATAAATACCCTAATAGTTTAACAGTTCATTGAATTTGTGCTGACTTCTCTCTAAATAGTCTCCGTTTTGGGGCGCCCACCAGCCTGCTGCAGGGGAAGAGCCCTGCCCGGGGTTCCCAGGACCGGGCTCTCATCTGCAAAGTGGCGAGCAGAGTGGCTGTGTTTGGAGTGACGCGCCCTGTGATCGGACTCCTGCCCTCTTGGGCAGCGCTCCCTGGGGCCGTCCCTCACAGGGGAACAGACGTCCTGGCTCCAAGGAAGACGTCCTTGCAGAGCTCCGAGGACAGCCAGCCAAGAGGGACACGCATGTCCTTGTGTAAAAAGCACACTGGAGGCTTAGGGATAGGATCCGGGGAACGGGAGTGTGGACTGCTGTTCCCCCTGGGGTTCCCCGGTGGGGAGGGGGTCCCAGACACACTGGCCACCGGCTCTCTCCCCCTCGTCAGCACAGCCGTTCCAGGCGGTCTGTCTACAGGTAAGACGCGGGGTCTCACGGGGGAGCGGGCCGGGCCAGACGGCAGACTTCCGTGGGGTCCCTGGACGCCTGAGCTGCAGCCTTCCCGGCCTCGCTGGCCCGAACCCGCCGCGCTGGGGACCCGGCTGTGTGCGGTGACTGATGCGGGTTCCCCCGGCGGCAGCACCAGCCAGGGGCTCCCTGCCACTCTTCTGGCTCAGAGCGGGGCGGTCCTGGTCCCTGTCCTCGACTCGAGGTCCAGGTCAGCCACTCGTCCAGCCCCCAGGCGGCCGCAGGCTCCCGGAGGGGAGAGGGCAGCCCCGGGACCGGCGGGCAGGGCCACGGGCTGCAGAGCGAGCCAGGCGTCTGTAGACGCTCGGGTCCCAACAGTAAACCAATGACGACGCTGATTTTCAAATGGGTTTAATGATGGACAATCTGCATACCAATGGACTCATCTGCGCGCGGAGGGCCTGGAACAATGCAGGAAATCTATGTAAAAAGGTCTGCGCTGAGATGACAATCGCTTCCCAGTGTGCTGACCTTCCGTAAACGAAGCAAACAAAGTACAGTCTCTTTGGATGAGGCATTAATGAGTCATTAAGAATGGGTGCAGCTGCGTCTGCAGGCACTTTGTTAAAAACATTCTTTTCATTTTGTGTCTGTCCCGTAATTATAATGGAAGTATTGTGCGAGTCGGCCAGTAAGCGTGTGCAGAAAAATATTTATGTCTTATAATACGCGCACGGTTTTTAAAGTGCGTCGTCAACTGCGGTTGCCGGGACGTGTTTCGCCTGTTGTCACCCCCGACTGACAGTCTCTGGGCTTCGAACCGCCGGGCGCCGGAGTTACCAGGATCCCCCGGCCCCTCCTCCTCCGTGTTTGCACAGTGCCCAACCTGGCCACCGGGAAGGGCTCCTGCGGACCTCTGCAGTTGTGCTCTGGTTAATTTGGGGCAAACGAGGCAAACCGGGCCCACGGCTGCCGCCCCCGTCTCTCCTCAGGGTCAGGCCCACCCGTGTGGCCGACGGCAGCGCTGTCCGGGGAGGCGGTGAGCCCCCGGAAGCATGACGGGGACTTCAACTACCTCCATTTTGACCTCAAACTTTCTAATTGATGAAGTGCTTCTTTCCGGCTTATCTCTTCACTCAGGCGAGAGACGGGCCAACATCCTCGGATGGGAACCGACATTGCCCCTCGGGGTAAGGCCTGCCCGGGGCGGCCAGACCCCGCCCGGACGGACCCGAGACACCGACCGACCTGACCTTTCCGCCCACCTGCCCGCACCTGCCGGCCTCTGGCCCCCGTCTCCTCACAGAAGCCTGCGGGTGGTTGCGGCACTTGGGAGGTGCTAGTCCGCCGTCTTCCCGGCTGCGGCCTCACGGAGATAAGCTTTCCTGCGTCCCCACCCCGGTCTCTGCCTGCGCATCCGGTCAGCGCGAGTGGCCACAGCTGGCCTGTGTGGGGCCCCTGCGCCCCGGCTGCGGCCATAGGAACCCCAGTGTTCGCTTTCAGGAAAGGATTTCGGCCCTTAACTGGTCTTCCGAGCCGGGGCAGAGGCCGGCGGTCACCCAGGGCTCCCCGTCTGGACAGGAGAGCCGGCCTGGGAGGGGCAGGCTGGTGCGGCGGCCGCAGGAGCCTCCGTCCATCCGCGCTGGGGGCCGGCCCCGGGGACGCAGGCTCGCGACAGTCGTGAGCAGGAAGGGGCTGGAGGGACGCGCGGTGCCATGGGCGACACTCGGCCCCCACGTGTCACAGACCCTTCGGCTCCCACAGCCGCACAAAGGACACTGTCCTCTGTAGGCGCCTGGGAGCTCCGTTTCCTTGAGACAAGGAAGCTGGGGACGTTCGCGTCTTCCCTGACCGCCTGCCTTCTCACCCCCGCCCCGGCCAGCTGGCCTCCCCCTCGGGTCAGCGCGGGCACGGCGAGGCCGGGAGGGGGAGCGCCGTGCGGGGCTCGGGGCCGAGGCCGTGGGCCTGCTCCCAGGAGAGCCGCACCAACCCCCTGGGGGACCCTCCAGGGCCCGCGCGTCCACCCTGGGGAGCTGGGGCTGGGGCACCGTCCCGGCCCGTTTCCTTCTGTCTTTGGGGACCTCTGAGGAAGGTGGACGAGGGGGGCAGGTGGCCTGAGCACGGAGCTTCCTGGCGGGAAGTGGGGGGTCACGGAGCACCCCCTTCCTGCCACCCTGTGCCCTCACGGCCTGCGAGTCCCCGCCTCCCCGGGCCGCTCTCATCCTCCGCGCCGAAGGGGCCAGGACGAGGACCGGAGCCAGGGGTGTGCGGGGGCCCGCCGGGGGTGACTGGAACTGTCCCCAGCGAGGGCCTCTGGGACCGCGGGGGACTGAATCCGGCCCGTGCCCGCGTGTTAAGGACGCTGCCTGTGGCAGAAAACCGGCTTCCCTTAGCAAGAAGAGGTGTGCGTGGAATGACGGGGCCCGTTGGACGCGGCTACCGCGCTCCCAGGAGCAATGAGAACACGTGTCGCGCAAGGTGCGGGACCCCAGCCGGTGTGCAGCTGACACCCGGGGTGCGGGTTCTTTACGCTATATTCCTCGACTCTGCGCGAGTGACACATTTTCCATAATAAAAGCGACTGCGTCCTATGGAGTTCTGGCTTAAAAATGCTTCAAAGAGGGGCTGCCCGGGTGGCTCAGTCGTTAAGTGTCTGCCTTCGGCTCAGGTCATGATCCCAGGGTCCCGGGATCGAGCCCCACATCGGGCTCCCTGCTCGGCGGGAAGCCTGCTTCTCCCTCTCCCACTCCCCCTGCTTGTGTTCCTGCTCTCGCTGTCTCTCTGTCAAATAAGTAAAATCTTAAAAAAAAAAAAAAGGCTTCAAAGATAGAAAACGGTTCAGCGCACTCCATTCTCCCCCAGAAACAAACGATGATTTGGGTAAGGTAGGGAAGGACCCGAGGGAGAAGCCGTGGTGGCCGGATTCAGCCCCGGGGAGGTGAGCGTTTCTACCGCCTCGATAATCCACTTGTGACCGTACCTGAAGTCATATTGATCGGTTGGAGCTTGGCTTCATGCCAGCAAGATAGCAGCAGGACAAACAGGGTCACTCCTCTGTTCCCTGCCATGTTCTCGCCAGCCGAAGGAGGAAGACCTTCCCCTAAGGCCCTCAGCTTCTCCTGCTTTGGTCTCCAGGATACCGTGGAATGTCCAGGGACCTGTGACATCACCGCAGGAAGTGAGCCGGGTCCTGCCCTCTGTGTGGGGAGGGTCGTGTCCGGGGACCTGTGACATCACCACAGGAAGTGAGCCGGGTCCTGCCCTCTGTGTGGGGAGGGTGGTGTCCAGGGACCTGTGACTGGGAAGAAGCCGGGAGGCTGGCTGGGGCAATAGGGTAACAGAGATCCCCTTAGGGCCCTCAGTGCCTGTTCTGGAGCCTTCCCCTGACTGCAGACCCTGAAGCCTGAAGGGCTGGGATATTAATCAAGACTCTAAGGGCAAGTGGCAGAACCCCCCGAAATCAGCTTATGTGAAAAGAGGTGCCTTGGAAGGACAGCTGGTCAGTTACATGGCGCGTGCTGGAGACCCCAGTTCCAGGGGTCTGGGAAGAGCAGGGGTGACGCCCCAGCTCTCTTGTGGCACCCCTGCTGCCTTCCCTCCTTCTCAGACTCAGCCCTGCTCTCTCTCTGTGGGTGGACTTTGATCACAAGACGGGAGCTCATTCCCTTAGAGATTCGAGGCTTTTCTCCATCAGTACCAGGGAGAAAAACCCACAGGAAGCACTCCGGTTGGCTCGCCTCAAGCACATCCCACGCAGGACTGATGCTTGTCCCCACTTCAGAGTGGGGTCGTTGGTCTGCCCGGCCAGTGTGCTCGTGTGGACAGGGGTGAGGTCCCGGGGGCGGTCCTAACACGAGACAACAACCATGCCTCCTAAAACCTGGCAATGGCTGGCCCACCAGGCATGTCCTGGTGTTTTCATGGTTTTATTGGCGGTATGGGGACGTATTCCAGCTGTTTGCTGATGTCTTCCTGATGGCTGTAGAGGAAGCCGTCCTCCTTGAGGAGGGATCAGAGTGGACACTGCGAAGGTCTGCAGTGTCTGTCACATGGCTTACGTGGCAGGTGGCACAGTGGGCTTCCTGTCCCACTTGAGTTCATTAGTGGTTCATGGTCCGATGGCATAGACCAGTGGTCTGGACTTGTGCCATTCAACTGTGGTCCTTGAGCCAGCAGCCTTCGAGCAGGGCAGAGAACACACAAACGGAGAGCAGCAGCATGAATGACGCTAAAACTCTGATCTGCTGTCGGCGGGGCCATCCAGGTAGTTACACAACAACCCCTCCGACCACCGGCCCCGAATGGCCTGGACCTGATCCATGACTTCCTCCACATGACCACCCAGAGAAAGCGGCGGCGCTCACGGAAGGAAGCTCCTGGCATCTCCCTGTAAGGGTGTGGGAAGCAGAGCTGGAGAGACCCACCTTGGACTGGTGTGTCCCCAACACTCACTTAAAACAACTACATACATTTATTGGGGCACCTGGGTGGCTTAGTTGGTCAAGCAGCTGCCTTCGGTTCGGGTCATGATCTCAGGGTCCTGGGATCGAGCCCCACATCGGGCTCCCTGCTCAGTGGGGAGTCTACTTCTCCCTCTCCCACTCCCCCTGCTTGTGCTCTCTCTTTCTCTCAAATAAATAAATAAAATCTTAAACCATAGATTTATAATTTTACCAGTTCTGGAGGCGAGAAGTCCACACTGGGTCTCACTGGGCTAAAATCGGGGTGCTGGCAGTGATGTGTGCCTTCTGGGGGCTCTCTAGAATCTCTTTCCTTACCTCTTCCAGCTTCCAGAAGGCACCACATCCCTTGACTGTGGTCTCTCTCCTCCATCTTCAAAGCCCTTCCTATCTCTGGTTCTCCCTCTGCCACTTATATGGACATTTGGGATTATACTGGGCTCTGTGATCGTTAATTTTATGTGTCAAATTGGCTGGGCCACATGCCTAGATATATGGTCAAACATTACCCTGGATGTTTCCGTGAGGGTGTTTTTGATGAGATTTACGTTCAGATTGGTGGACTTGGAGTGAAGCAAATTGTTCTCCATAATGTGGGTGGGCCTCATTCAATCAGTTGAAGGCCTGATTAGAACAAAGGCACTGATCTCTCCTAAGCAAGAGGGACCTCTTCCAGCAGACGGCCTTCAGATTTGAACGGCAACACCACTCCGGCCTGGGTCTCCAGCCTGCTCCCTGCTCTGCAGATCTGAGGCGCGTCCGCCTCCACAGTCCTGGGAGCCAAGTCCTTAAAATAAATCTCTCCCTCTATGCACCACCTATTGGCTCTGTTTCTCTGGAGAACCCGAATACGGGACCACATGGATAATCCAGGGTAATCTCTCCATCTAAATTCAGATGATTAGCAAGCTTAATTCCATCTACAACCACAGTTACCCTCTGCCATATAACAGAAAATACTTAGGTTATAGGCCTGGGCACACAGATGTATCTCTGGGGGACCATTATTCCGCAGACAACAATTCCTTTTGTGCATTTCTGATTGAATTGCTTGTTTCTTTTACTGTTGAATTTTGAGAGTTCTTTATATATTTATTCTAAATATGAGTACTTTGTTAGATATTCGATTCGCAAAACATTTCTCCTGGTCTGCAGCTTGTGTTTCATCTTCTCTACGAGGTCTTCTCTAGAGCAACATTTCTTTTTAATTTTGCTGAATCCAGTGTGTAGAGGCTGCTTCTCGGCAACAGGCTTGAGCAGTGGGAATCTGAGTGAGGCAGAAAGGCCCAGAGTGCCCGCCGGGCTGACGCAAGCAGGTCCATTGCGTGACCCACCTGGAAAGAGCCATCAGCCCTAGCTGACAGATGGGCTGCCTACGACCAGGCGCGGTTCCTGAGATTACCAAGAAAGGGGAGATTCCATACGTCCCCATACTTCCTCAGTCCGCCCTATAACCCTATAACCAGGGCACCTGGCCACTGCCTATGGCAGACAGTCCCTCCCTTGCTGCCCTGCCCGCTGCTGTCTTGCCGTGAACTCAGTAAGCCTTCTAGCACGCTGTCCTGCCCCCCGTGAGTCCCACCACCGCCCGCGCCGCCTGCCCCACCTGATCGGACGCCCCACATGGTGCACTGATGTTTTCCCTCATCGATCGTGCTCTTGGCGTCATATCTCCTCACCGAGCCTGAGGTCCTGAAGATTCTCTTATTTCTAAAAATTTTATGATTTATAACCTATAATTATTGTCTATAATCCATATAGATTTTAGGATAATATTGTTTATATCTGAAGAAAAATTTTGCTGGGATTTTGATGGGAATTGTGTTAAACCTATATGTCAGTTTGGGGGGAATTGTCAAACGGTTTTTTCTGCAAGAATTGATGTGATCGTGTGACTCCTTCCTCACCAGCTTGCTAATATGGTCAATACAACGAGGAATTTCTATTGTTCTACCTTTTTTTCCTCCACTGATTCTTTTCTGTCTACTCCATTCTGCTACTGAGCCCACCTTGGGAGTTTTTGAAATCTTCAAATGCAATAATTTTTAGTTCTAAAATAGCCGTTTGGTTCTTCATATTTTCTGTTTGCTGAAACGCTTCATGTCTTTGTTGAGACTTTCTATTTTTCATTTGTGTCGATTCTTGTTGAAGCATGTGTTTGATCACTGCTTTAAAATCCTCATCAGGCAGCTCTAAATCTGTGTGACTCTGGTGCTGGCATCTGCTCATGTCTTCTCGTGTTGCTCTTGAGACTTGCCCTGCTCCCCTGTGACGAGTGGTCTTTGACGGACACCCGGCCGGTGTGTACATCAAGGTGTAAGACTCCGGCTCTCACCCAGACCTCGTCCTTTGTAGGCTGGCCTCGGACCTGCTCCGGCGTCACCATCACATCAGTGGCGGGGCGGGGGGCGCGGTGAGTGGGGTCCGGCTTCCCAGCTCAGCTTCCTGCACTATTGCCTGGGTTGGTAGAGCAGCCCGGTGAGGGCGCAGGGCAAGGCTCTGCACTCACCTTTTGCTGGTAGCTGGGGACAGAGCGACATTTTTTTCTGTGGTGTTTGGCTGGACTAGAGGCGTTCCTGTGTTAATGTCTGTTGTATGAGGCCCCCCGTGTCCCTGTCGTTTGGCTGGAGGGAGCGGGCTTTTCTCATCTCGGTCTGTGGGTGTCTCTAGGTGGAGCCCACTGGGATTCACAAGACAACCTGAGAAGCCAGGGGACTCATTGCCGTGCTGTTCCTCAGTCCTGAGGCCCCTTGTCTTCTGCCTTCTCCACATCTTCTGGAGAATTCTCACGTTTGTTTTACCCATGACATCAACAGGTTTCATTGTGCTTCGTGAGAAGAATAGGGAAGAGGATGTCTGCTCCAGTTTTCCCCAGTAGAAGCCCACGGTGCTCTCCTGGAAAACACTAGGGCTCGTGCCCAGCCTGGCTAAGCTGTGGAGAGGGGGTGTGCACTGGGTTAATAGGCTGACTTACCTGCTAGCTTAGCCACTTGCTAGCTGGCAGCCTCACACAAGTCACTTAAACTGAGCCTCAGCTTCCACAGAATCCCACGAGGACAGGTGTTGCCACGGGTCTGAGTCATTTATTTCCTCCTGCTGCCTCCTAGCCCCTGCTCACTGCGCTGTGCTGGGTCCCGGGGCCCTTTCTGCCCCACCTGGCCATGCCTGCCCTGTCCCTCCTTCAGCGGCTTGCTCTTCTCCTCACTGACGTCTTGTCTCGGGCACCCTGCTGTTCACCGCTGCACGGCTTCTGACACGCTTACGTGGTCCCAGGGAAGACTCCACGCCGGCCAGATCTGGGCGGGTGGGCTTGGCAGGATTTGGGGGTTCTGGTAGGGAAGCGGCACCTTCGGCCACAGAAGAAACCCCTGGCATTACCAGCTCACCGTCCGCGCAGTGTGACAGCCTGGACAGGCTGGGGTCTGTGGACAGAAAGCCCAGGGGCCGGGGAGGGAGCTGTTGCAGGCACTGTTTTTCAATCTCTGCTCCCAGAAGAGTTGAGAGAGAAAAATGGGATGTTCGCATCCACTGGGAGGCCCTAGGAACAGCAGGAGTAGGTGACCGTTAGTCCGTCTGCACGTCGCCAGGCGCCCCAATTAAAGGGAGTTTTCGAAGATCCTTTACAGTTGTTTTCACTTATGAAAATGTCCTGTAGACCCATAATTTGGCAATATACATGTAATCAATTGTTTCAAAAACAGAAGTGATGCTGGCTATTATAATGTAAACTGTTTTCTAAATGAAAGAATTAAAGGAACGTAATTGGCGAAGTATACAAACAGTGGTTAATACGCTGCTTCTTGCAAAGACGTATTACAACGTATAATCTTCCTTTATGGGTGTATGCTGTCAGTGCTTAATCAGGCGTGTGAATGTATTCAGGTGTTAAAGCGTTCTCTTAGCCGCGACGTTTGCGGAGCTGTTTGTGTTACATTGTCCTTGGCTCTCTGAGCTTCCTTTCCCTGCTCCTCTTTCTCTGGTCTCTGCAGTCTGTGTAATTGTCTCCTTACTTTTGTCTTCAGAATGCTTTAAATAGAGTCCTGGGGACGATTAGCTGTGTCAGAAGCACAGGGTTCTGGCACTTTGCAGATCAGCTGTAGGGGCTTGTGCTCACATGATGGCACCTACATCTGGCACGGAGGCCACCGTGGGGGGTGCCCGTGGCCCTTCCTCCCAGGGCGGGCAGGCCAGCCCCACCGCCTTGTCCATGCAGGCTCGGGCCCCAGGGGCGCCCACAGGACCTCGATGGGCCGCAACCCGGAGCCTCGAGCCTCGAGCCTCGTCCATACAGGCTCGGGCCCTGGGAGCGTCCCCAGGACCTTGATGGGCCGCGACCCGGAGCCTCGAGCCTCGAGCCTCGTCCATGCAGGCTCGGGTCCCGGGGGCGCCCACAGGACCTCGATGGGCCACGAGAGCATCCAAGGTGCCTCTACTGGGAATCTCAAGGGTGGGCAACAAAAGTGAAATGTTACCGCTTCTGAGGAAGCCACGGGTAAGGTTTACCCAGGTCAGGGAATCCCTCAGACCACCTCTCTGTTCATTCATTCGTTCATTCATTCATCTTCCTTGTCTCCTTGCAGAGTGTGTTTTCTGCAGGATCGTGCATCTCTCGGCTTTGGCTGCCCAGTTGAAATGCCCGCTGTGAGCAGAGCCTGACCTAGAAAATCCAGCCGATGTGTTTCCTGAGACCAACTCCACGGTTTCAGGTTCTGTTCTGTGGGACTTGGTCAGTCTATTGAATTCAAATAAGGAACACCCGATATTGCTTTAAGACATCGTTTCGTCAAAATCAAGTATGAGAGACAGAATGCACTGTTGTTTGAGGATGGAATCGCCTTATCACTAGAATTGTGCTAGAAAAGCTCATCCAGACCTTTTCCCCACAAAGCATGTTGCCTGAGAGGAGGACCTCTCCTCGCCGAGCTCAGATGCAGGGTTTTAGTTTTTTGTCTTAAAAGAACATCAGCTAGAGGGACGAACAGGGAGACAGGGTAGAGAAACCGTGCAGTTGGGTACCAGCCACACGCTGCATGAGCTCGGGCTTTCTCCGTCGCCGGCACTGGAGACGCGTCTCTGGCTCTCTCCGCGGGGCGAAGGGTGATGGGAATTGAAACTGGGAATCCTGAATGTCCGATTACATGACTGTCGTTAAGGTTCTAAAATCATGACTTGAAATAAAACCGCTATGTCCACACCCTTGGCTCTAACAGCTGTGAGTATCGGCTCCTATGTAAAGAATTATTTTCTGATTCTTAATCATTTCGGCTCCTCTTTGCTGCGACTGACAGACCCAGGTAACAGCTTCTTCCCCGCAAACGTGTGAAATTGTGCTGACGGAGATAGAGCTTCGAGAACCCCGAAGGTGCAGAGCCGAGCGGGGCGTGCTCTGGGCACCACACCCCCCAGGGGCCTGCTCCTTGAAAGGGGAGCGTGTTGGCTCCTGACAAAGAAAAGAAAATTGGCGCTACACCCCGTAGTTAATGTGACAACATGCAGCTAATGAGCACTTAATGACCCCCAGTCTGCTCATTTTTGTCACCCATTTGAGAATGTCACTTGTTTTATACTTAGCCCTCTGGTGTAGGATTAGCTTCGCGCTAAAGTGAATTAGTCAAGGTTCTTTAAAAATCAGAACAAAAGTGCGAGAAAATGTGTACAGATATGAAGAGACTGAATCCGTATACACTCGTTCAGATAATATGTAATTAACTTAAAGGAACTTTTGGCTGAACGTGGGAACTGGCAGTAACATTTTACTTACATTTGGTAAGACCTTCACCTGCACATGGAACGTCTCTTTTAACTTGAAATCATTCCTGGAGGAATATCAAAGGTCCTGCTCTTTGTCTGGGCACAGAAAGAACAGTTAAGGGCTTCTCTGTGGAAGCGCGTGGATCCCCGTTTACTTGTGACGTTGTTACATTCACACGCTCACACGCAGCTTTCCTTTGTTCCGTTTTAACTCCATTCTCCATTTGATCTGTTTCCACGCTCTCCTCTTTTCTGTTCTTCACTTGGGTAAGTGCATCCAAGGACTGCAAGAATCCAGAAAAGAGGTAGGATCTGTCAGTTTAAAAAAGTGCAAAGATCTCTTTCTGTCATGTTCTACGGAGGCAATCAACTTAGCAAACAAGTTCACTCTCACGGCTGTTACATTTTGCAGTTAATGGGTGAAAAATATTTTTCTCATTGGCTGACTTTTTAAAGATGACACCAGAGCCTTGAGACAAGACCTGGGTCTGTTTCTTTCCCACTGGCATTCATCTCCCTCGCGGCCACTCACCCAAGTTTATGCTTCTTCGTAAGTAAGAACTCATGTTTCTTCTAACAATGCAGAATAAATAACAGCCAACGTGCTCTAGAACCAGACGAGCAGGCGGAAGTAAAATGGTTCCAGTTGGACTTACAAGTGTTCAGAGGGGAACCGCGCAGTTCCCGATGTGTGGGCTGCCGCTGACCACTGCGGGGGACCAGCCGGGGATCTGCAGTTCACAGAACCAACTATAGATGTCGACACAGTACGCAGCTCCTCAAAACCATAAAGGCACAGATTGTGTTCTTATTGGCTCAGGTGGCTGAATTTTTACCATTAGAGAGTTCTTCCTTTGCTTAAAATATGATGTTATTGGGCGGTACCATTTAAAAATTAAATACTTTTGGAAGGGATAACGTGTTAATAACTTACCAGCCACTGATACCGAAGAGCTAATTGATTTAGGAAATGGCTTCACTGGACGCGATAAAGCATGGTGAGTCTGAAGGCCGGGACCAGAGTGGACTGGTGCCTACCTGCCGCGCTCTGCTGAGGAGGCTCAGGGCTCTGGGAGAGGTTGTCGGGAGGCAGGAAGGACTGGCTCCCCGAAGGTACCCTCCACGCAATTCTAAATGCGCCCAGGGGGCTCTCTTGCATCTCCCCGTTAAACTGAAAGGGGTGCACTGAAAATTCACACGAACGTGGAATTCTGTGGGAATCTGAGCTGGGCAAGAAGAGAGGCGGTGGGGTTGTGGCAAGGGTCCCATCTCTGTCGGTTTGAAATTGAACACTTAGAATTCTGAATTTTCTACTTTTGTTAGCGAGCCGCTCTTGGAGGTGAATGGGCCAGCCTTGTAATTCCATTTGAATAGATCCCGTCAGTAATGTCCGCTCATAAAAGTTCTTCGTTACATTAGTGTACCTGAGACTGGACGAGGGCCGCTCTGGAGGCTCCAGGTGGCCCAGAGTTCAATGCAAAGTTGTTTTGCACAAAGACATCTGCAAAAATAATTGGCCTTTCCGTTTTGATTTCCTTTCTATTGATTTTTGTTAGGAACATTTAATTCCAAACCTTGGAGATGGCTGACATGGTCATTCGATTGCGGCTTTGTAGTGAAGAAACCATTAGGAAAGTGGAGAGGAGGATCATGCAATTTCCACCGGGCCGAGGAATCGGGGCTAATTTTATTCTGAGATCAAACTCATGCCAAACCTGAGCAGCTCACAGGCGAGTGCTGTGGCTGAAGGTAGAGCCCCTGGTGGCAGGACGCATGCAGAACGCACCCCGAGCCTCCGCTCACCCACCAACCACACAACCCGGGACGTGTCCTGTGTGCTCAGTGGGAGGACGAGTGTGGGCGACTGAGACGCTGTCCTTACCTGTTGCAAGGTGAACAACAACCGACGGTTCTATTTGCATGTCTCTTTGAACTTCCATTTGAAATAATTGAGTCCAATTTCTTAAATGAATTTTGAGCTAAAAAAAGATACCATTTCCTGAGCCTAGGAATCCTGGTGGCCTGGCAATTGTCTGATAGATGCTCTGCTTCCCACGAAGCCATTACCGTGTCATTCGGAGGAAGGGCATCCTGGGGAAAGGAGGCCACCCCCGCTTCCCTCCATGCTCACGGCTTCTGTCTTTTCAAATGGCCGATTAAAGCACTCCATGGATAGCCCCGTGAGGGAAAGAAAACCTTGACTTAGCATACGAACAGAATATCTAAATTAATAAAAACCTAAACTATCTTACAATTTTTTTTTAACTTGAAAGTTTTCAAATTTCATTTCACTTTGAAGGGTGTGAAGTCTCATCCAAGTTTGGTCTTGTTATGGTTTTAGATGCATTTCTCTGCTGTGCAACTCTCCCATCAGGACGCTGGGTCGAGGGGGGCGGCTGCTAAGGGCCACCTGCCGTTGATGCCACTCCCTTTGGAGAAGCTCCAAGTCACCGTGCCAGTTTGGGGGATGGCTCCTTATGCACCTGGGACCTGAGGCCTTCCTGTCCTCAGAGGGCCTGCCTCACCTCCAGTGCACCTTGTTCTGGGGTCAGCTCCCCTCAGGCACATGCTAAAGATGGAGAAAGGAAGAGAGGGCGGGAAGGTGGCCAGGAGGCAAAGGAGTGGGGAGTGGGCAGGAGCCAGGAGGAGATGGTGACCTGGGTCCTTGGCTCACAGCAGTGGGCATGGAGGGGTTGGCAGGCCCCAGTGGTGCCGGCGACACCCCACCCAGAGTTTCCTTCCCTCCTTTTCCCCACCTGCACCTGCTGATGGCACCTCTCCCATCACATTAACCTTGACTAACACACCTGAGTAGGTGTTTTCAAGTGAAAACACAGTCAGCTTCTGGAACACCTCCAACCTGACCCCACTGCCCAAGGCAAGCGCCTGCACCCCTGCGCCCTCCTGCCCCCTCCTGCAGAGCCCCGCCCTCCTCCTCCTCTGTATCCTCTGCGCGGCATCCTGCACCCCTGCGCCCTCCTTCCCCTTCCTGCAGAGCCCTGCCCCTCCTGCTCTCCACACACACCCCTCCAGCACTCTGCACCTCTTCTCAACTACTCACGGCCTCTGGGGGTATGGAAGAGGCAGGGGTGTCATGTTTGGGAGCCGGACCGCCAAGTTCAGATCGTCTGTGACCTCAGGCAAGAGTTTGGGCTCCTCATGCCTCAGCGGGGCCGCTGGTGCCTAGAGCCCCGGCCAGTGCGCAGGACTGTGAAGTGTTGCCTTCCTGTTGGCATAGAAATCCTCAGCTTCAGAGAGTATTTCAGATGACTTTGTGATATTTTGTAACCACTCCATCCCACTCAAATCTAACTGAAAACATCTCTACCCTGGTCACCCTGTTCTTTCCCTCTCGTTTTTATTTTATTTTGTGCCCACTGATTTGACTTCTGAAAGCGTTTTAAGATTTTCTCCTCTTCTGACCACCGGCTCCGGGAGCCGCCTCATTGTGCCATTAAATCTTGATCACCGGCAAGGTCCCCCGGCTCCTCGTGAGCGTCTGAGAGTGAGAAAGCCAATGGAAGTTTCCGAGGTGAAGTATCTTCGAGAGGGGAGGCTAATAAGAAATTCTGAAATAACTTTGTTATCCTGTGGCTGAAAACAATGAATGTTTTGGGGGTTAAGCCAGGAGATCGATGCCTCCTTTCAAAGAGCCGGCCGTCCTCCCTGAGCTGTCATCTCAAAAGCCTGATGGGCGCCGTGGTTCCAAGGACGAGAGCCACCGGGGTTGGCCTCCAAGAGCTACTTGTTCTAAAAATGTTGCAGCTTGTACTGAGAGTCAAAGTTCTAGCTATTTGCTGTCTTTGTGTGGTCAGGTCAGAATAAAAACTTTGACGGCTTTATTAAGCTAGCAGCTCCTCTGTGTGGATGTTAACTAACTGTAGATGGCCTTCTTGCTTTATCCAAGGGTGATTTATTTATTTGTCGTAGAAAGCCTGTGAGCTTTCCCACTGAGGGAACGGATTGCTGCCTCACCGGCCACACGGTCCCTCAGCCTTGACCGCCGCGCGTTCCGGGGCGGGGCTCCGGGGCTGCCCTCCGGCCTCCGCCGTGTTTTACAACAAACCTGCCATAGCGCCCTTTCCCCGGAACGGCCGTCGCCCCGACACGGACGACGAACCCGCACACCCGAAAAACAGTATCACGTTTAACATTAATAGAGGAAATTAAACTGTAATAAAAGGAAATTGATTTATACTCGCATATACATGATTCCCAGTGTAAGTCCCTGGGCCCTACGACGTAGACAAACTCGCGCCCTGCTTTAAATGAATCTGTGAGTTTACGGGAAGGAAAGCGTATTCAGCTGGGTGTTAACACCTGATGGCTGACGTCTGAAGTGAGGGTTAGTGAATATATTTGTGTTCACATTACATGCGCAGAGAGAGGGTCCCTAGGGGTGCACACGGATCCACAGGTGCGTCCTGTTGGCGCATCAAACACACCAGCGACAGGGCTGTCAGGTGCCCAGGGCATGATTTTCCAGACTGGTGAACAACTCTTGATAAAGCTCTGAATAAAATGTAGCACCTTCCCCAGATTTACAAAGTAGCTGCATTGGTAGATGCGCCCAGGGCTTCCCCAGGGCTGGGTGTTCCCTGAACGGCTGCCCGGGGGGGGTGGGGGGTGGCTCGCGACCCCTGCCCCGGGGGCCCCGCGGCCCTCCGGTATTGTACTGTACAGTATCGTATTGTGGACAGCACAGCAGCAGCTCCCCCACCCCTGACACTTACCGCTGCAGGTTCCCAAGGTAGTTTGCAAAGGGCCGTGGGTTTTTGAGCTGTTATGACTAATTTTTTAACAATAACACATGAGACCTGAGTAACAACGCATTTCCTGGACGTGAAGGGACAGGCCGAGAGAGACAGTGAAGCCAAAAGTGCCCAGCCCTCCTACAAGCCAAGCTCGAGCCCAGACGAGCCAGAAGGGCGCCTTCCGCCAACTCCAGCATCGGACCCCCTGATGCCAAGTGGGGGATCCTGAGAGGCCCCAGCGGAGCCTGGCAACCCAGGACTACGGAGGTAACAGTACACTGTTGTTTCAAGCCATAAAGTTTGGGGTGGTTTGCTGGCCTGCACTATTAACTGAGTGTAAGGTTTGTGGTGAAGGCGTGGCATAAACATTATGGCCAACATGAGAAGAGTGTTTGTAGGGGCTCAACCACCTGGAGTAGGTGAGCTAAACTTGCTCGCACCAGAAGAACTGCTAGAACCATCCACAGCCACGCACGACCATCCACATGCACAACCATGTACAGCCATGCACAACCATGCACCAGCTCTGCAACCATGCACAACCACGTGCAACCACATACAGCTATCCACAGCCATGCACAACCATCCACAGCCATGCACAACCATCCACAACCGTCCACAGCCATGCACAACCATCCACAGCCATGCACAACCATGCACAGCCATGCACAACCATGCACAGCCATCCACAGCCATGCACAACCATCCACAACCGTCCACAGCCATGCACAACCATCCACAGCCATGCACAACCATCCACAACCGTCCACAGCCACGCACAACCATCCACAACCATGCACCAGCCCTGCAACCATGCACAACCACGTGCAACCACATACAGCTATCCACAGCCATGCACAACCATGCACAACCATCCACAGCCATGCACAACCATGCACAACCACGTGCAACCACATACAGCTATCCACAGCCATGCACAACCATCCACAGCCATGCACAACCATCCACAGCCATGCACAACCCACACACAGCCACGCGCAACCATCCATAATCACGTACCAGCATTGCAACCATGCACAACCACGACCAACCAGGGAAAACATCTGAACACAGATTTGGATTGCGTGCTGCTAGCAAGCCAAGTACAAGCATGCCATCCCCTGCTAAATGGGAGACGGTTTCAGACAATAACAGTTTCTAATTACATTCTAGAATGTAAGTGCTGGAAGAGGTTTTCTGGAGCTCCTCATTTGCAAAGGAAAAGACCGAGGCTGTTTCCGCCCTCGAAGCCTATTGCCTCATGGCCCTTCGGCAGCAGAATGGGGGCTGGGGTGCGGCTCCTTCCTCTGGATGGTGAGTGTCTTAGGACGACTGGGGCAAGGTGCTCGCTGCACCCGCTGGTTGAGTGGGCCCGTCCTGTGGCCCAGAGCCATGGTGTGCAGGTGTGGGGAGCCCACACCCAGGTCAGCCCTCTGGGAGACCCTGGGCCCCACTCTCAGGAGCTCCGTGAAGGTAACAGTACATAGGTACCCACCATTGGTACCCACCCTGGCCAGGGGACAGGGGCTCAGGTGTGGCTCCTTTGGTCATGCAGGACATGGGGGGCAGAGTGAGTCAGTTCATGGGGAAGGTTGTAGGACTCCTGAGCCCTCAGGAGAGGGCATCAGGACCAAGGGAAGCCACAGAGATTTTACTTAAAAAATCCAAACCTTCCTCCAATTTGTCCTCACAAGGGGCCTGAGGAGAACATTGTCTGGTGTCGTCCTGAATTCAGCGATGTTGGAAGACAGAACCAGAACTAGGACACGCATTATAGAGAAAACAACCGAAATCCTACTCTCCCTAGGAGACCAGCTCAGGCATGCACTATCTGGTGAAGACTTTCTCCATCTCTGTAGACAGAAGTGACTGTTCCGTTCCCTGTTCATTAAAAACCATGACGTGTGCGTCATGGCGTGTGTGCGAATGAGGCGAATGGACAGATGTGGCCCCTGACCACCACCAGTGTGCCCAGGCGAGCTAGCTCTAGTCCCCCTTCCCTGCTTCGTGGCCGACCTACCGGTGCCCCCCCGCCCCGTCTTGGCGGCGGCGGCCGGGGAGCCCACACCACTGGCCAGCTGTCGGGCTCGTGAGGCCCTCGGCCTGCAGGACATTTTCTTTGTCGTTCTTGGGCAGCACACCGGCTCCTGGAGGGCAGGCGCCGTCCTAGCCTCTGCGGCTGGCGCCGTTCCCGGGGGCCACGGCTCACGCCAGCCGGTCGTTACACAGCGGGCAGGGCTCACCTTTTTGTTCACTCTGCGTGGGGTTACTTTGTCCAGAGATCAGGCCTGCCGCCTCCGTCTGGCTGCCGTCTGGGCACAGCCGACCGTCATCAGCACCTGCCCGGCGCCCATGGATCCTGCTCGGACGCAGACGGCCCAGCGGGGCCCGAGGCCCCGTTTCCAAGCAGCCGGTGGCCAGAGGTGATGCCCTGGCCCTCAGGCCGCGCTTTGAAGAGAGCTGCTTTGCCAAGTCTGCTCCGCTGAGGCCCACCTGGGCACACGAGACCTGCAAAGACACACGAAGAAGACAGTTGCTGGTGGGGGCAGCTTGGTGGCCCCCACGATCGGTGTCTGGGGACAGGTCAGTGGGGCTGGCGGTGCTCAGCGAGGCGGCTGAGCAGGCGATGCGGGTGGAGTGAGGGGCCGCCGTGCCCCCTGCACACTCAGGGTCCAGGCAAAGGAGCCAGGGCTCCAGGTCGTCAGGCCTGACCTTCGGAGGGAGGCTCCAAGGTGGGATTTTTAGGTAGAATCTGTGATTTGTAAGTACTCAGCAGCGAGAGGAAAACTAGCCCTCGTGGGCTGAGAAGGTTGGCGGTACTTGGGGGTCCCTGGTGAGTTGGTCTCTGCCGGCAGAACCCACGGGAGCAGAAGCAGAGAGCAGGGCAGGGGCGGGAGAGCAGGACGGCCCGGAAGCCGCGTTCACTTCACACCCGTTTCTGCCGCAGCCGCTCACGGGGAGCAGGTTTTCTCCGTGTCACCGCTCCACGGGGCTGATGACCTCAGAACGCGCTTGCAAGATGCTATTCTGTCAGAAAGTTGGAATAATGCCTATTTCCGTAACTTAAACTTTTAGGGTCCAATTTAACAAAAGAAGGAGTCCAGCCTCCCCAAAGGAAATTTGAGATTTCAGAGTTTATTTCTTGTTTTCTGCCTGAACGGCCGATGACAGATACATAGGTTGTTTTCCTGAATTTCACATTTTAGGCGAGTAATTCAGATTCCTTAATGATCACAGGGTGTAAGTTACTGAAACAGACAATATTCCAACATTTTTTTTCAAGGTCCTTGGAGATCACCAGACTAAAGGTACAATTATAATCCATAAGCTACGACTGCAGTCGGTCCTCCCTTCTCCCCTTAGCGAGGACGCCGTGGCGCAGGTCAGCAGAGGTGCTCCGCGGATGCTCCCGCCAGAGCCACGGAAAATCCGGCCGCGCTTCTGCCCGCTGAACGCCCAGTGGGGGTGCGTGGAATGAGGCAGCCGCCCCGTGACGCAGGGCCAACCACGTCCTCCTTTAACACATCCAGGGAAAGATAATTGTGTTCTGTGGAGAGAAAACACACCAATACAGGGGTCATTTATTTTAAAAATTCGTAGTTTTGTAACATCAGGAACTGAGCGGTACCTGTTACACCATAATTACACCCACTGGCGCTGTTTTGCATTCCTTCCATTTGAGTAAGAACCGAAGAATGCTTTTTACTGTGTCAACACATTTTAAATAATGACATATTACCTTTAATTCCCCATTTGAATTTAGAGTTTTCTTTTGATCCCAACATTCATTTGTCAGTTATTTCTACATGCAACTTTCACTAAAATATACAGCGGATTCTAAAATAGCTTCACAGCCCCGGCGTGGCTGCCAGGAATGGCCGGAACACGCCGAGGGTTTGTCTCCGCACCTTATTTTTATTTATAAATTCCACTTCATCATTGCAACAAGACACGCAGGTCCTGCATTCGTGTGGAATTCCTGCCTCCCCTTTGGGTTAAAGGCTCTGTGCCTTAAGCCACGGAGTGAGTGGTACCCCCGATGTGTTCAGTAATCACCCAGAAACGCACCGCGTGATGGGGCTCGTGGCTTCCCTATACTTAGTGTGATCGTTTTAGGGGGAAGAAAGACTCTAATGAAGATTATGTATGTGTGGGGGGGAAACGCTCAAGAAAGAATTAACTATGAAATAATGTAATTACCGTAGGGTCTTGAAGTTTGTTTTTAATATGCAGGGGAACTTAAGCAGGTCTTATATCCGCAGCGTGTGCTCACTTGGGAGATACTCAGCACTAACTTTGAAGATGCATTTTGGCTTGTTGCATGTAGAGACCTGGGGCTAATTTCTTAGAAGGGCTAAACCGGCGTGCCCCGCACTAGATTACCAGGGTCATGCGATTCATCAGAGGGGTTTGTGGAGTTACGTCTGTAATTTATAGCTTGCTTACTGACAAAGCTTAACGCTAACGTATGCCTAATTTGCCAGGGTTATCTCAAGTTCCATTCATCTCCCCCGGTGACAATGCGCCTCCGGGTCCCTGCTCCCGGGATGAGGTACATGGGGTTTCGTATTTAGGGCTATCAATCACGAGACTGCTTCTCGCTCCCGCCTCAGCGTTCAAGGTGGTTCCCCTGGAGCCTCTGATGAGTGAGGATAGCGTGGCCCTGCCGGTGGTGGGCGGCGTCCCTCAGTGTCCCCAGAGGGACTGGCCAGCCGGGAGCCCCAGTCGCTCTGAGCCTGTTGCTGCCGGTGTCCCCGGAGCCCCTGGGGTGACTGGGGAGGCCACGTATCACCCGGGGTGACACACTCAGGGCACAGGTGGATGCCCTGGCACCACCAGGGCGTTTCCGCCTGCTGGGGCGGCGGCATCTCACAGACCGTCCGCACAGCAGGTGCCAGAGTCCCAGGTGCCTATGGGGGGGCGCTTTGCACAGGCCTCTGCTGGGGACAGTGGCCCGAGTTCAGTGCCACAGCGTCCACCCAGAACGCCGCTCTCCTGGCTGCCGTGTTCTTGTGGAGCAGTGACCTTGCCAAAGACGTCTTGCAAAGCTTGTGGGTTGTGTGAGGACAGCACGATGGACGGGGTTGTTCCGCTCTTGTGTGTGCGGAGAACGCAGCGTCAACACCAGGCTAGAAACGAGGCGGCCACGCAGCTTCCAGCACCTGCCGGCACCTTCAGCGTCTCCCAACTGGTCGCGGGCAGGATCCCGGGCAGGGGTGCGGGCCTGCGAGCCTGTGTTCGCCAAATGGCAAGTGTTCCAAATATCGCCTCAAGCCTGTGAGTAAACAGAGGCAACCCGACAGACAGCGGCAGATAGTTCTAGCAAGTTCCAGAATCACTGGAGGGCAGAGACTTCACTTAATGGAAGGTGTGATTGTCCACGTATGGCCGCCGTTTGTGCAGGAGACCGGGGCAACCGTCGGAAAGACGGGCCTGCAGGGGAAGGCCCAGGGAAGCAGCTCAGGCTGGGGACGCGCTCCATCCGGGTCCGCGTGGCTTGCGCTCAGACCCAGGCTGGCGAGTGGTCTCCCCAAAGGCCCTTGCTCTTCGGCAGAGCTGTAATTCCTGGGCACAGAGCTTGCTTGCTTTCTGGATTCTTTTATTAAACCCTTCTGGATAATTTCCTGGCGCAGTTGCCGGGGGCTGGGAGGGCACGTGCTTGTGGTTCACGGGGCGCAGAGTTTCCTCCCTTGCAGGAGGGAAGCGTTCTCCACATCGGACCCCAGCAGCGAGCGTGTGGTTAGCTCTGCACCGCTGCAAGCTTAGAAATGGCCAAGAGAGTTTTCACCACAATTAAGAGAGGCCCTGGAGCTGGGCTTATGGGCTTCTGGCATTGTGATCGCAATGTCATCACAGTGACCCCAGAAAGCAAGCGGAACCTGCAGATCCCAGGGGATGGCCCCAGGACGCTCCCAGTTTGAAATGGAACTGGTTGCCCATTGTGTTCCTGAGGAGTGAGTGTCGAATTTCCCCACAGGAAAGAAAAGCACATTGTTGGTGGCCTGAGAGAAAAATGTAGGTCTGGAGAGCGAGGGGAGGAGGCTTCCGCCTAACGCTGCATGCAGAAGTTGCAGGTATTTTAGATGAATTTCTGTCACCATTCCTGCTGCTCTTAACATCGCCGATGCGGGCGTGGGGCAGCGGACAGTGCTGGGATCCAAGATCCCGTTTGGGGGAAGAAGCTCTGGTTTCTTACGTGGCTGATCAGGCAAGGTCACTGAGCTCCTTCTAGAGCCGGTCACGTGATGCACCAGTGGTACTTGACCAGATCGGTTTATTATCTTTTGGGGGATTGTAAGGTGAGGCCGACCCACCTGCAGCAGCTTGCTCTGGGTGCCGCGGCCCCGGAAGCTTCTCCTTGTGGTTCACAGAGGACATCAGCACAGTCCAGTCCTTCAAATTAGCAGCTCATCCCCGGGGAACTGAATTAGCATCAGAATCCTGAACACATGCAGACAACGTCCTCCTTTGCCTTCCCAGCATGATCCTCACCAATGGTCTTTCATTTGCATGTTCGTTTGCTTGGGACAGGAGTCCTGAGACCCCGGTTCAGGGGTCTCGTCCCCACAAGGGAAGTGAGTGAAGAGAGAGTGCTTGGGTGTCTCGTCCTGGCCCACAGTTTGGAAGTCTGAGGAGCTAAAAAGGAAAAAGGAAAGGAGAGACAAGAAAAAAAGAATGTTTTGCAGGTGGACTCTATGGCAATAGAGGTCCCACGCCTTCTGGAACTTAAACTAGAGAAATTTTAGTGAAATGTGTAAAATAAAAATGCACATTTAGCCAGAAGAGAAACTATGGCATGTCACATGGGAGAAAGGAATCCTTTAGAAAATTTACTTCTCAACCACGTGCTCAGGTTGGCTCCCCTCTGAGAAACAGGACGAGTGAGCGAGTGAATGGGTTTACAGAGATGCTAGAGGAACAGCCTCCTGGGGTTGTGGAGGCTGAGCCCCAGCACCTGCCGTCCGCAAGCTGCAGGCCTAGGGCTACCGGGGTCGGGGGAGGTCCTGGTCCAAACCCAAGGGCCAGAGAACCAGGGGCGCCGATGTCAGGGGCAAGGAGGATACGGGCTTCCCAGCCAAGGCAGCACCCAGATGCGCTTCCGCAGGCTGTTCATTCCTTCTGGTCTTCCACGGACTGGACAGGGCCGCCTGTGTGGGTGACGACACCTTCCCCACCCGGCCTGGTACTACGGATGCTCTTCTCTTCCAGAAACTCCCTCGCAGACTCCAGAGATAATGTTTACCAGCCGGCCCCGCACCTCTGAGCCCAGCTGAGTTGACACATAAAATCAGGCATCACAGGTATAGATGATGGTTCCTTGTTTATTTGTGTCTGTTTCCCCTACAACCTGTGCACGTGCACATGTACACACACAACACACATGTACATGCGGGCACATGCACACACGTACACTTATGCGCATAATGCACATGCACACACAATGCAATACTACACACAAGCACACACGTGCACACACAACACACGTGTGCACACAGCATGCATGTACACAGCGCACACACATTCACACACATTACATACATGTACACGGTGCACACATGCACACACATTACACACATGTACACGGTGCACGCACATGCACACACGTGCACACAGCACACATGCACACAGTGCACACACATTCACACACATTACACACATGTACACGGTGCACAGACATGCACACACGTGCACACAGCACACATGCACACGCATTCACACACATTACACACATGTACACAGTGCACACACATGCACACAGCACACATGCACACACATTACATGCATGTACACAGCGCACACACGTGCACAAGCACACATGCACACACTCACACATAACATGCATGTACACAGTGCACACACATGCACACAGCACACATGCACACACACGCATTACATGCATGTACATGGTGCACACACATGCACACACGCACACACATTCACATATTACATGCATGTACACAGTGCACACATGCACATGTGTGCACACACATTACATGCATGCACACAGTGCACACACATGCACACACGTGCACACAGCGCACACACATTACACACATTACACATATGTACACAGTGCACACACATGCACACAGCGCACACACATTACACATATTACACACATGTACACAGTGCGCACACATGCACACAGCGCACACACATTCACACACATTACATGCATGCACACAGTGCACACACATGCACACATGTGCACACAGCGCACACACATTACACACATGTACACAGTGCACACACATGCACACACATGCACACACGTGCACACACACAGGTCAGGAGTCTCAGAGGACCCATGGTGCTGGGAACAGTTCGGTCTGCTGACACTATTTCCTGATCACGTTTGGAGAGCAGGGCCTGTGTGAGTTCCTTCACATGCCATGCTTCTGTATGTGCAGCAAGCGCACAGAAGGATCTCGCAGACGAGGATATGGCCGAGCTGCGGAGCCGTGAAGCGACTTGTCCCGGGGCCGTGGTGCTGCCGCAGTGGAGAAGGCCCACCGAGAGGGGTCCCGGGGCTCCCCGCGCAGCCGTGGCTGCTGCTGCCTCTCAGCTGGCTCCCCTCACTGCAAAGCCGACGGTGGCAGCGAGGGGTGGCCCTCCGCAGGGCAAGCCCATCTGAGGCTTTGGGCATCTTGGGGTGCGTGGCAGGGGACGCGGGTCCTGCCTCACCAGCCTCCTGCTGGGGCCCGTCAGTGACCAGCCACTGGGATAGAGAGAGGGTTGCTGAGCTCAAAGGTCCCAGACCCCCAGGAGTTCGGGATTTGGCTGGCTGGTGGGGGAGTCAGCGGTCAGGGAGACCCCATCGGCCCCCACATCCTGTTGCAGGCAGATGGTCCTGAGTCCATCACGGTAGCATGGATGGCACTGAGCCAGTGGTGGGGACCAACCTGCAGCCAGAGAGAGGCCACAAGGCCTAGCCAGGGGAGAAGCTGTAAGATCAGGGAGAAATGGTTTAAAAAGCAGAAGCTATCATGGAAACTAAATCTACACTCGGAAACCGACTGGGTCAGGAGACGGAGAGGAAAGGGCAGGTGCAGCTCTGAGGCTTCGCGGCTGGGGTGGCACTGGTCGGAAGTCGGGCCAGAGGGCGGCTCTCCCTGGAGGGCCCGTGGGCTGGGCGCCCTGGGTAAGCTGTCGTCTGGGGGAACCATATCCTGGCGGGCAGGCAGAGGCTCTGGGATGAGGATTTCTGTCCCCGGCACTGGATATTTCTTTCCCTAGACCCTGGAAGGGTCTGTGTATGTGCGGTGTGGGGAGGAGGCTGGGTACAGGGTCCCGCTGGAGGTCCCGAGCACGGCCTGGAGGGCCAGGGACCAGCCGCACAGGTGCAGGTGGGGCCTCGGCCGCTGGCCTCGCGAGGCGGGAGCCCCGACCCCCCCCACCGGTGCGGACTCCCAAGCTGATTTAGGCCACGTGCAAAGCTCTTTCCACAGCACAGTGGAGACACACACAGATGAAAACCAGCTTGCTTCCGAGGCCAGAGCCGCGGGGTGTCAGCCCAGCAGCCGATGGCAACGGTGCCTCACAAGCCTGATGGACGGGGCTTGGAGGGCGAGCTGCACCGAGTCAGAGGGCTCAGCACTGAAAATAACAGTAATACCGTAAAACGTCTCATCAGCAACCGTATACTGACTACGTTTTGACTTGGTAATATTTTGGGCGCAGTGAATTAAATAATGTATTATTCTAAAAAAAAAAGCACCTTGGTTCTAATAAAGAGGGAAACATTTTTAGTGATGCTTATCTCCCAGGGCTCGGGTCTCAGAGCTAGAATTTCATGATTGCGGGATCCCCCCTCAGAAGCGGGGCAGTTTCTTTCAGGAATGACCATAGAGACCCTGCGCTCTTTCCTCCGCGTCTGAGCGAGAGCTCCTTACAGAGCTCTGGAATATAATATCAAGTTTGTCAGCCCTGTGGCTCAATGAGGTAGGAAAGTACTCATTCTTTTAAAAATAAAATGTAGTATATTTTTCTACTGCAAAAGTAATACAAGATTTTAAAGTGACATACACTCATTTGGAAAATACCACCAGCATTAAGAGGAGAAAATAAATCACTGTATTTCTACTGTCAGAGCTTAGCGCTCAAATCCCTAGTCGGAGGGAGAAAGGGCATCTTAATCACCTTTTCAGGTGAACGTGGATATTCTTTGATGCCACACACAAATGTGACATGTGGTGCTTTCTGTGGGAAGAAAACAACCTCGATGAACCATTCCTATTCTGTTACGTGAAAATCCATTGCTCTGTCTTGCACGTTGCCTGATCTTTTGCCCATTTTGCACAGGGTTGCAGAGATCTTCCAAGTGTTGACACATTTCATTATGCAATATCAAAAAAGATCATATGCGTTAATAGCACCACCGATCTCACTAGAAAAGCCTTTAGGTATTAAGAATCTGTCAAGCTCAGGGTCATAGATCCATTTTCTTCGATTTTTGCTTGAAAGCTCAAATTTTGTCCCTGACGACAACAAACACCCTCAGCTACTTTCCTGAAAGTGACAGGCTCACACTGTCCCTTTCTTGGGACAATGTCTCTGCCGAACAGCCGTGTCTGAAGGTCCAGCTGATCTTCCAGCCAGTGTTCGAAGAACGAGAGACGGTCCATGAAAAAGTGGCTAGTTTAGCTTGCAACTCACACTGTGGCACCGTCACCTTTTCCTGGTGGTCGTTGTAGCTCTTTGGTGTGCACTGGAGGTGTGGTTCACGCATCTACCGCTAATTTCATCACATTTCTGCTGCTCTCCCTGCTTGTGCTCTCTAATAAATAAATAAAATCTTTAAAAAAAAAAAAAGAATTTCGAGATAGGGACAGCAGAGCATTCAGCCAGCTGCTGGCCATTTTGTGCCCTGAAGCCGAGAGTCTGCACAGGCCTCGCACCCAGGAGGCCAGCCCCATGTCCTCGTGGGTCGAGACTGAATAAAATTATACTTTTGCTGCCTCATCAAGCACATTCTTTGTTTTTTTTTTAGAGATTTTATTTATTTATTTGAGAGAGAGAGAATGAGTGGGGTGAGGGACAGAGGGAGAAGCAGGCTCCCCGCTAAGCAGGCAGCCTGACATGGGGCTCGATCCCAGGACCCTGGGATCATGACCTGAGCCGAAGGCAGATGCTTCACCAACTGAGCCACCCAGGTGCCCTCTCACCAAGCACATTCTTAAGTGAAACTGGCATTTTTCTTGCCTATTCTGAGTGGGTGGTGGCCGGCACCGGGATAGCACTGTTGGGCATCCCTGGTTCACACTGAGGCTCCCCAGGTTGACCTGCCATTGTTTTGGGCATCAGTGCAAATCTCCACAGAGTGAAAAGGCCAGGAGCAGCTTAATGTTGGCGTGAAACCGATTCTGACCTTGCTGACCCCCTGGGAAGGTGCTGGGACACCCTGGGGTTTGGTGGCCATGCTCTGAGGAGAGCCTGGGGTGGCCCCTGGGTCCCAGGGAGAGGGAGAGACCTGCTAAGAGGCACGTAAGGGGGGGACTGAAACACACAGGGTAAAACATTTGATTTTCTTTATTTTATTTTTATATTTTCTTCAGAATGCATGTTTTAAAATTCACGCTACTTTATTTTACTTTATGTTTTCATAAAGGACCAAAGGGAGGCATGGCCCTGATGTGGCCCTGACTTTCGCGGCACCGCCCTCGGCCGCCACAAAACCCCCTTGCATGGGCCTCCCTGCCAGCAATGGATACCGGGTCCTTTAAATCTCCGCATCGTGCTGACGTTCCGTCCAAAGCTGCTTGGCCACTCAGAGCAGGTGCGTCTCAACCAGGACCATCTCATCCTCAAATGGCAAGATGGAGAGTGCGGAGCGGGTGTGAGCCTGCGGGACGGGGCCTCCACGGGGTCCCTAAACCAGTCGAGGGCCTCTTCCCAGCAGCCGGTCCCAGCCAGTCCGGCCACTTCAACCCAGCCGTGCAAACAAACCCTCCGCCCTCCGCCCTCCTAGAAGGATGGCAGAAAGCCCCACCTCCCTGCAGGATAAAGGGCTACACGACCTCTTTCACTTCTGCTTGAGCGGGGAGAAGATTCATTAAAGAGACGATAAAAAAAATCCCCATCCAGTGCCTTTGACCAAGCAGCCCTTCATGACAAAAGGCCGCGTCGCGTGTCACTCCCCCAGGGCTGGGGCCTGATCTTGGCTGGGAGGCCGGCTGCTAAGTCTGCTAGGAGTACAGGCACTTGATGATTGGTGAATGTCCCTGCCCGGGCTCTCTCTTTGGCAGCCTCGCGCCAGCACCTGTGTGCTCAGACCTGGGCCCCGACGTCCCCGCAGATGTCACGGCTCTTTTGTTGATTTCCTATTAGTGGCACTTAATAGGCAGGAGCTGGGACAGCTTTGCTGAGCGCGGGGATGGACAGCAAACATTGTTCCCGCTGTGGGCAAAGGGTCAAACGGTTTCTCTCGCCTCTAAAGCCCTGCCAGATAATTGCTGGTGATTAGCAATTTTAATTACCAGGTGCGAGGGGTCGGGACCCCCTTCTGTAATTGGAGAGGTTTTAACAGTCATATGGATGTGACCAGGGATGGTATTTTACCAATATGCTCTGGGTCTTTTAAAGTTCGTTGAAGTAAAGCGACTTAAATCACTAGAGGCAGCCTGGAATCTGATGAGCCAGATAGAAGGTTCTGGTAAACGTCGTGCCACAAATGGGCCTGAACGTGGCCAAGTGTGGAGCACCAACCACCCTGTGCCCACGGTGGGCCTCTGGCCCGAGGGGCGGCCGGGCCAGCGCATCTTCCTGCTGCATCAGTCCCGATGGAGCGGACTCTGGTTTCCGTGCCGATTCTCGGGGTCTTGGGACCACGGTGAGCAGAGCCCTAGCATCTTCCTGGTTCTGCTGGGGAAGGTGCGACCGCGACCTCACAGCCCCCAGAAGGCCCCTCCCCTTGTTCCTTCTCCTGAGTTTGTCTTGTTAACTCACACAAGCATCTATCAGGAGTTGACGGATGTCCCCTAGGTCCTTCCATGGAGGCCGGAAGCCTGTGCATGAATCTCAGAGTCTCTGAATAAAAGGAACGAGAAGAGCCTCTGGAAGTTTCCCCGGGGTCGCTATGGCCCCAGACACTACTTGCAGCGCACGCCCCTCTCTCTAGGTGACCCCAGCTTCAGAAGCAGGAGGGAGAACCTGCACTCAGCACGGGTGTTCGCGGTGCACGTGCCGGCTGGGAAGGGTTCCGCTAAAACTTAGCTCAGGGCACAAAACCAAGTAGCTGCGAGCACACTTCCCACTCGGGCACCAAGGAGGGAACACGGAGAGAAGGTGAAACCACCTCAGCCATGAAGCAGGAATACTCACCACGACGAGCCCCAATCTCTGACCCCTTTAACAGGGTCGCGAGGCTGGGGTGGGGGTCAGAGGGGGCATGCCCCCCACCTCCATCCAGCTCGGTGGCCATCCCTGGCCCCACTCTGCTCGCCCTGCCTGTGTGCAGAAGCAGGTGTGGTGCGAGCCCCGGCCCCAGTCCTGCTCCAGCCTTGGTTTTCTTGGCACTGTTCTTAGCAGCTTTAATTAAAACTGTTTTCCTTTCATGACACACTTATTATGCTCCTTGGCCACAGGACAGAACCCTTGCTGCAAGTGCTAACGGGCAATTCATCACGGCGGCGGGGCTGGAAGTTCCCGCCCCCACTCCCGCAGAAGGCTTTGCGGCTTCCAGAAAGAGAAGCCTGGCGCCCAGCATGTGTGGGAGGGGCCCCTCGGGGTAGGGCGGGCTCTTGGAAAACTGCGAGGCACAGGGACAATGACCAGGGAAGCTTCTCGCCGGTGGGATGCCACTCAGGGGCGTTCGCGTGAGCAGGGCCGGAGGCTGGTCCCCGGCGGTGGTCCCAGCGCTCATACGTGCACGCAGGAAAGCAGAGGCGTGCCCGGAGGTTTCCAGAATGGGAGAGTGTTTCCAAAGTCGATACTTGGCAGATCAACCCTTTCGTCACTCACGAGGTGCAGTGATGGTGCGGCACCGGTGTGCGCCAGGTGGGGCTCTGCAGGTGCGCTGATGCCCCGCGTGTCCGTCACGCGTGCCGTGGAGGTGCCCGTTACGTGTGCGTGTCATCTGACACGTGCGCGCCCTGCATGTGCCACACCCCGGCGTCACGCACATCGTGTCTGCGCGCACACACGCCCATGCACGCTGCAGCGTGCCGTGTCCTGTTCACACACGTGTGTCACACGCATGTTATATGTGCCGTGTGCAGTGTCCACGCATCACAATACCATCGTGCGCGTGTGCTCTACACGTGTGTACATGCTGCCTGTTATCTCACATGGGTGTATCATGCATACTCCCGTGCACATTACGTGTGTTACGTTCACATGGACCGCTGCCGTCGGCATGGTACACGTAACACGTGCAACGTGAGTGTGCATGTGTGCTCTGCGCACACGCTGCTTCGTACCTGTGATTATATGCTGTGTATGTGCATTACACGTGTTGTGTGTTATGTTCGTGCTGATGTTAACACGAGGCCTGGGTTTACGGTGGCGCCAGGAGCGGGGATTGAAGGGTGAGGGTACCAGGGAGCAGACCGCTCAGCAGGGGCCGAGCCACAAAGCACGAATTCCTACTTGTGTCCCTCATTCCTTTGTGATTTTAAAAGCCCGTGCTCCTAGGCCGATTTCTGCCCCCCCGGTCACCACAGTGGTTTTCATGGGGCCTGCCACGGGGGGTGCACAGGCCCCACGTCCCCCGCCTGCACCCCACACTGGCCCGGGGGTCCGGCACTGTGCTGGGCCCGTGGGAACGCCCATGCGACATCTTCACCCCCCAGCTGGAGAGGAGCGCCATCCACCTCCCAGCGTTTTAGCCTTCAAGACCGTGTGTCTCCCCCAGGGGGCAAAGGGCAGCTCTGGGAGCACATCACCCTCATCAACGGAAGTACCAGAGTCCACAGAAAATGCCCCCCTCTTTCCTTAAGCTTGAATCCAGTGATCCTTAAAGCCACACGCGGAACAATAAAAACAAGGCCTGGAAGTGAGGACGTGGAACTCATGTCCAGGGCTGTTGGCAGGAGTTTGTGGGAAGGCGCCGGGCCGGCCCCCACACACGGAGGGAGTGCTCAGTTAGCAGGGTCCAGGAAGCAGATGCAAAGAGTCTCTCATTGTCTCCCAGGAAGGTCCCCGTCTGCATGGGTGGCATGGTCCTAGTGTCTGAGGCGAGAGCGGGAAGATTTGGGGCAGGTCCTGGATGGCGCTTGGTGAGCCGGGTGACAGAGGCAGAGGGGACCCAGCCGATACCTCCCAGGGTCCTGGTGCGGAGGCTGGGGTCGAGCCGCAGGGACTCAGGTCTCTCCACGCTGGGGCGCCGTGTGGGCAGCGCCCGGGGTCAAAGCCAGTCGTGGGGGAAGATCCTCAGCAACACCAATTCATCAACAGCCTTGCTTTATTTTGTAACTTTCTGTTCTGAAATAATTTCAGATTTACAACATGGTGGCAAAACTAAAGCGTTCCCGCCTACCCTTCACGCGGCTTCCCCAGATGCGAGCTCCTCGCGGAATCCCAGCTCAGTATCAGAGTCAGGCGGTTAGCATCGGCACGGGTGCCGCGGGGGCTGGTGCCCACGTCCTGCAGCCCTGGGGGAGCTCATATTTCAAAGTGCACTTTTGGAGGAGACCTCCCCGACCCCCAACAAAGCAGTGGACGCCACGCAGGGAGGGGTAGGCTGGGCGGGCAGGAGTGGGGATTTGGGATGGGGAGTCTCTCTTCTGCTCTGAAGTCGTGTTCCGGGGAGAGCAGCCCCTCTGCAGCTGGTGTTCGGCCCCTCCCCTGCAGCACGGCCATTCCGGGCCCCCACTTGCCCTGAATCAGGATACTGTGCTGTCCAGATGGAGAATTTGGGAAAAACAGCACATTAAAGTAACAAAAAGTCCCCGCCTGTTGTGTAAATACAGCCTAAGCCATCTGCTGCCGTGTGTGCACTTCCATGGACGGCGTACGGTGGAGGCCCGTCTCCAAGGCTTCAGCCGGACGCACCTTTCATCTCACTGTTAACAAGTGAAATCATCACGCGTGGGGGACGAGTGTTCTCTTTACGCAGCACGGTGCAGGCCCAGGAGGACCGGAACGGAAGCCTCACGAACAAGGCTGTCCCGTCCCCAGGAGGGAAATGGAACGTGCGGTGGGCACCATGGGGAAATTGCCCACAAGTGGTTAATGCCAATCGGGGTCCAGAACCCTCTAGGAGACCCTAGGAGAGCACCGCAGACCGAGCGCCACGTGCGGAGGGCTGTATGGGGACCCGAGGCCTTGCAGGCGTCACGTGCACGGGGTGGACGCAGGCCCAGCTCAGGGGTGTCAGGCAGTGCTTGGAACTGGGGGAGGCCGCCTCGGGCCCAGGCACGGTCCTCAGCCCGTCAGTACACGTGGTGGAGCCTGGGCATGCAGAGCCCCAGGCCACACCCAGGTCTCCGCTCCTTGGCCATCTGGCACGTGAATGCAGCTTCCAGCAGCTCAGGGACACGGGTGAGGGCGCCTGGGGGAGGGGCCGGCTCAGGGACACGGGTGAGGGGTCGGCTCAGGGGCAGAGAACCCTAACGTGGGACTTGCCGCTGGACCCGTGTCCGGGGATCTGGAGCAGAAGAGAGCCTGGCACTGTGGCCCCATGTGATCAGCGACCTTCAGGGCTTCAGTGGGTCCCTCGATGAGGGAAGAAGGGCACGGGGGGCCGCAAGCATCCTGCACCTGTCCAGGGGCCTGACCTGGGGTGTGGTGGCCGCCCGCTGCCCTGCGTGGCCTGGGGAACAGCTGATGGAGCAGCCTCAGTGGACATTTCCAGAAGAAGTAGCAGACAGTCACTAGGGAGCTCGAAGTCAACCACTAAGTCAGGATGACCTGAGCAAGCCTTTCGTCCCTTCCCCTGGCCTGCCCTGTCCCCCCACCCCGACCCTCCTCAGAAGCCCCTCTACCGTGAATGTCCCCAGCCTGCTTCGGGCGGACACCCAAGCCGTGTTCTCCATGGTCTGGGAGTCCGGAGTGGAGTTTGTGTGAAGAAAAGGACCGGCGCTCTGCACTGAGCACCTGCGGGTTCAGGGCACTGCTCTCTGGGTGAGCGGCCTCTCTCTGGCCTGGCGCGAGCAGTCAGGAGGTCTGTCCCCAGAATGCACGTCTGATGGCGGAGGGCAGACTCCCTGCGCGGGCCCACGTGGGGACAGGCCAGTGAGCCACCACAGCCCAGCGGGGCTTCCGTGACCCTCTGGAACCCATTTCCTTGTGGCCAGACCCAGGACTGTGGCCCGCTCCAAGTGGCCTCAGGGTTCTGGGGGTGAAGGAAGGGGAAGCCGGCACTGGCCTTGGTGGGGACATGCTTTCCAGGCCTTGCAGGTCCAGCGGAACTATTGGGTGCCAGGGACGCGCACGCGGCCGGGCCTCGTCCTGGACGCCTGGGGAGCAGTAGGGCGGGTGCTCATGCAGCGGTCACGGCCCCACTCCACGTGGCTGCGTCCAGGCCCAGGGACAAGAGACAGACACTGGGCCGGGGCAGGCGGGGTGGTCTGCCCGCAGTCTCCCCCGTGGTCAGGGCCCTGGGATGGGGGCCGGGGTGGTCAACACGTTTGAAGGGACCCGAAAACAAGGCCACTGCATTTTGGGGTTTTCAATCACCTAAGAATGATGGAAACAGACATCCTGACCCGTTTCTGGGCCTCCAGCCCTGTCCACCTGCGCCCTGAGGAGGAGGCGGGTCCTCGGAGGGTGTGGGGTCAGAGTGGGGCCCTTGGGGGTGAGGATGGGAAGGCTGCAGGGGAGGGTGGAAATGCGCGCATGGTCGACACCTAGCTGTGCTCTGTATTGGTGGTCATGGAAGCGGTGGCCGTGACCGCCACATTGGCGAGTCTGACGGCTGTGATGGGCGTGAGGCGCCGGCCTTGTCCCCCCTCCCCCCCCCACCTTCATGGGCACCAGGGCTGAGGAGCCAGGCGGGGGTGCAGCCGGCCCCTGGCACATCTGGTTTCCGACGGGAAAGACAAGCTTTCTGCCCTCCTGACAAGGCGGGACGATGCTCGCGCGTCAGCAGCTGCCCCCCTCACGGGCCCACGGCCGCGTCGCCGCGGAGAATGGGTGAATGAGTGCGTGTCTTCCTCACAGGCTGGGTTTGACCCGGCATCTACTGGGCTGGCAGGCCACGCACGGGTGCTGCCAGCGACCACGGGTCCCTGGCCACGGATGGACGGCAGTGGCCAGGAGCCCCGGGGCGGGCAGAGCCGGGGGGTGGGAGCTGTCTTCCTGCCTTCACGTGCTGAGTGGCTCTTTTCAGGAACTATTGTGATGGTGACTCACAGCCTTGAAAACCGTGCTGTCCTGAAACACACATCTGTCAGCTCCTCCCGTGAGGGGACGTCGGGCTTATGGACTTGTCTTGAGGGCCCGGCCGGCTCGCGGAGGGAAAGAGTGTCTGTGTGCGCGTGGACGCGGCGTGGTTTGGGCCTGAGAGTCAACCACACACACCTGGAGTCTTTAAGTCTTGCTCGGTAGGCAACAATAAATTGTTCTGTATTTTGGGATCTGCTATTGACTCATTGTAGGAAACTTCGCATGTCATTCAGTTCTGGAGATAGTGCTCTCTGGGAGCCGAAATAGACAGAAAATTTACATTCAGATTCTATGTATATTCAGTACATTCAGAAATGTGCTTAAATACTGTCAAGTGTTGCTGTACTTGTGTGTGATTGAGATCTATTCTATTTTGTTATAAAATTGTCTCTGGAGAAGAGATCGTCAGAATGCTGAGGCCACAGTGCAGAGAGATGTTGGCGCAGGGGAGGAGGAGGAGGGAGGGAGGAAGAAGAGGAGGGGGAAGTCTGGGGGCGTGAGGTGGTAGCAGCAGGGCGCTGAGGAGAAGGGGAGACATGAGGCTTCAGGACGGTGGCCTGCTGCAGACGGAGCTGGTCACTGCTGGTCAGCGTGTCTCTGCCCCGCGTGAACCCGGGTCTCTTGGTGGGGTCACGGGCACCGGGAGGCCGCGTGAGACCAGCCCCCTCTGGCAGGTCCCCCCTCCCCCAGCTGTGAGGTGGGTTTGGGTGGCTTTGACCTTAACTCTGCTTTTCATCAACTTCTGTAGGCTGAAGTTCGACCCCGGCTCTGTTGCTGGAACACGAATCTGGGCTACTTTATTGATATTAGCCACCTGCCGCGCCGCTGAGCACCTGCCGGCTTCCTTGCTGAGCTCGGAAAATGCAGGTATTGTGCACCCGAATCATAATCTAGCTGTGATAATATGCCTGTATTGAGTCAACAGAATGAGGTGTCTATTTTGTCTTCACTCCGACATCTTGAAGAAGGAAAGACTGACAATCAGAAACATAAATATTTTGGACTTCACATCTTGTGGCATGAAAAATTTTTTAAAAGTGTAATAATTGCAAAATAAAATTTTACCGGGAAATGCAGTTGTGTTTGAACCTGGAGGATGAACTTCTCACAAAAAGCACTTATTCCAGAGCAGTGTTAAAATGTTACAATCGCCTGAGCACCCAGAAGGCAGAAAATAGCATTTTGTGGAAGGTACAACAATCCAAATATAAATATGCAGAAAGTGCTGCCCGAAGCCGTGATTGTCTTTCTGCTCTGTACGAAATGGATAAAACGTGGTATTTCCACACTGCTTTATTCTGGAGATCACTCTGGGATCCGAGGGTCTCCTCCGACCTGCCTGCACCGTGAGGGCTAATGGCCCCCGGGGGACTGCGGGCGAGTCCAACCCCACGCTCTACACTGGTTCAATGTTGTCCTGTGTGTTCACGTTCATTTAAACAGTTTGGTTTGGGTTGGATTTCAGTGCTTAAATTATAAGTACTCTGTGTCATGGAATATTTTTTTAAAATAACCCCACTGACCAGGTTTATTTCCATGTTTGAAAAAAATAAGTACTTTTGTAAAAAAAATTAGGAAGATGGTTTTCTTCAAAAAGAGCATGAGTGAATTTTCTTAACTGATCTCACCTCTTTCTGTGATGAGGCCCCATCCCTGCTCTCTGACGTGTTAGAATCGCAGATTTTGGTTAATCCTATGACCGTGCGGGTTGGAATTGTGGGGGTTTTTATTTCTGAGAATCACTGCAACAGCTTCTGCTTAAGCAGACCAGGGAAAGGACAGGAGTGCAGGGCTGCTGGGTAGAGTCTCAGGGGGATGTGTCGTGGGACCCCTGTCTCCTGGCCAGCATCTGCGCCCCTCGTTTTCACAGTTGCACCCAGTTTCCCTCTGGGAAGCTGCCCCCACTCCTGATCCAGCCATGCCTGATGCCGGCCTTTGCAGGTACATGAGCCAATGCATTCCACTTCTCTCCTAAGCCAGTTGGAACTGGGTCACTGTTGCTTACGTTTGAGGTCCCACAGGGGGCTATCACCGGGGCAGAGTTAGGGGTGCAAGCCCAGGGGGGTGATGTTGAATCCGTGAATGACCTTAACAGAGATCATTTCTCAAAACTACCACTGAGGACAAGCGGTACCCATCACATGCTTCCTGCATCCAGTCTCAAGCAGGAAAGGTGGTCAACAGACACCTGATCCCCTGCTTGTCTACACCACAGGCAGTCCCACGAGGCCCATCCCTGCTCATGTCCTGGTGTGGAAACTTAAGGTGAGGGTTTTCCCCTCCACTTGTGACCAGACTTCTGACAAAACTGGATTCATTTTTGAGACGGTGATCGCGGCTCAGCTGTGGTCCTGTTCCCGGAGTCCTGACTGGCTCGCCTGACAAAACCATCCCGTCAGGAAGACCCTCCCTCCCACACTCTGCTCCCCTCTCATGCCCACAGCCTGAGTGCTGCCTTCTCACAGCAGAGCCCACCGGACACGCCAACGGTGGGCACACGGGGTGGTGGCGGAGGCCAGGCTGTGGTGGGGGCTGAGGGTGGCCGGTCCAGGGGCAGGGCGACGGGCACCGCCTCCAGACACATCTGGCTGTGCTTGGATAGTTCCTAAGAACCGCCTTTTTCCCTGCGTGAGGTAGCGCCCCACTGCGGCTCATCTAAAATACAGGTTGTTTAAGAAGGGCAGAAGAGAAAAGACAAGAAGGAAAATGTCTCTGCTCCCAAATGGAAAATACTACATTTCTCTTGGAAACTGAAGATCTGTAAGCTGTGCGGGCTCTTGGGAGGGTGGCCGTCCTGTGGCTTCAGCACGAGTAGCGGCATTTACGACAGCCCAGGTAAGGGATGGAAGTACGCGCGTGGGCCACCTGCAGAGGTGGTGTGGCAGAGATGAAGAAGACATGCAGAGACCACGAGAGAGGGGCTCCCGCTGGCCCCAAATCCTTAGATGGAGATTGATTTGGAATTCACCTTTTCTTTTCTTTGCCTACCTCCCAGCAAGCTGAAAGTCAGGCAGGAACCCTGCAAGAAATCTTATGGAGGAAGATCTCTGCCGCCATTGCTCACTCTGCCGTGGGCTGACCCGTCCCTGATAAGAAGCCAAGACCTGTCACTGACTCCTCGTCTACGCTGCGAAGTGGAGCCTGTCTGCATTTACCCTCTGCGAGCAGCCTTCTTCCCCTTCTACAGCTGAATATAATGCAGCTCATCATGCTCATCCATCTTGGCTCTGTTCGTGATTCCTGCCTTTTCTTTGTGATAAAAGCCCACAGCACAATTAATTCCCAGATCGTATCTAACTCAATGTTTTCAGTGAATTAACATCTACAACACAGACCAGTTCGTTTGTTTGTTTGGAGGAGGGGGGTTATTTGGGGCAAGAACACATTTGCTGGTCCAGTCAATTGAGAGAATAAGTAATGTGAACACTGGCTCAAGCACCATCTGTGTGTGAGTGAATGTGTGTATGTGTGAATGTGTGTGAGTTGTGAGAATGTGAATGTGTGAGCATGTATGAGTGTGCAAATGTGCAAGAATGTGTATGAGTGTGCCGGTGTGAGTGTGAATGTGTGAGTGAGTGGATGTGTGAGGTGAATGTGTGAGGTGTATAAGTGTGCAGATGTGCAAGTGGGTTTGGAGTGTGCAATCGTGGGAGAATGTGTATGAGGGTGCAGACGTGTGAATGTGTGAGCGAGCGAATGTGTGAGGTGTGTGAGTGTGCAAATGCATGGGCGTGCAGCTGTGTGAGAGTGTGTGAAGGTGTGTGAGTCATGCGTGCACAGCCTCACCCTCAGGACGCGAAGATGAAGGTGAGGCATGTGGGGGGCACACGGGCCCCGCCCCTCCCTGTCTCCAGCACTAGGAGCATCTGTGAAAGGAGCCCGACTGTTGTGGGGGCTACAGAAATGGAAATGTTGCCAAAATGTATGTGAAGGAGTTTCCTAAAGACTGGCCTGGACTTGTTAAAGGAATAATAAAATTCCTTTAGATATTTTTGTTTCTTGAATTTTAATGAAAAGATTGATTTCTAGTCATTATTTATCTATTGTCAAATTTTAACAAACAGCTGTAGTGATAATTGCTGAATTTCTACTCTCTGTTTAGAGAAAACTGTCAATTCACAAACATGGAATTGTGCTATTATCTGTGTCGAAGGCACTTTTCTGTAAATATACAGATTTAGTGCTGGTTCTCAATAAATATACAAAGATGCTAATTATCACTAGAACTATTTGTTAACACTCAAAAATACATAAAAAATAAATAAAAGAAATGTTATTTTTCCATTAGAAATTCAAAAATATTTGTCTTGAGGCTGCCTCTTCCATAATATTTGGAAATTGCACTATCATTACACTGTGTTAACTTTACCTTTTGTTTTCCGGTCCTTCCCAGCGGCTCCCCTCACCCAGCCTTCCCTGGGTGTGTCTGCTCCCTTTTGGGGCACAACTGTTCTCTGTGCCCGGGGGCTCCCCCGAGTCTACCCACGAGGTCGTGCTGGCCCGCGGGAGGGAGGACCACGGGCGCTCCAGACCCCGCATCCCTGCAGTGCCCCCCGGCCAGCCCTCCTGCAGAGTTCAGCTCCCAGGCCGGGCTGCTGGGCCACACACCTGCGAGCCGGCCCTGAGGGCATCCGACGAGGGGACGTCCTGGCTCTGACCGAGCGCTGGCCGTGTCTCCGCTCGTGAGGCTGAGCGCGGAGCGGCCTAAGGGAAAAGTCCCGGTTTTTACAGGTTTACGTCTCTCTTTGTCTCTGCCATGCTAGCAGAGCTGACCAACGTGCGCTGCGTGGGCCACGGGCGCCTTGCACGTTAGCTCCATCCCAAGTGGCCCCTGCTGGCTTGAAGGCTCATCTCTCTGCAGGTTTTCCCCGCGGTCCCTCCGAGCTGCTGACTGAGGCGCTGGTGCCTCGTTGGGGGGCTGGTTGAGGGTATGGCCCTGAGCACGAGAGCTGGAGGTTTTGCTCTCTGCCCTCAGATTCTGGGGAGAGCTCCAATCCGTGTGTGTTACCTGTAGGCCCCGCCCATGGCTCGAGGCAGGTGGAACGGAGGCTTACGAAGGGCCCCACTCCCACCTCTTCTCCGGGGCCTTCCTGCCCAGTACAGACAAGAAAACAGCCCTCTCACCTCCTGCAGGCTCTCTTGCGGCTCAGGTCCCTGACGTGGCTCCGGTGCCCCCGCCAGATGCCCTGTGTGGGGCCTGACTTTGAAACTCAGGCAGGGAGGAAGAAGGCAGGCTGAGGCTCCCTTTCGCCAGGTCGGCTGCGGGGGAATGTGGCATCGGGGCAGCCCCTTCTGCAGGCTGGTTTTGTGCATCATCCCAAACTCGACCTACAGCCCCCCCATTTCCTCAGTCTCCCACATTCCTTCTTATGTTTGCCGGAGTGGATTCTCTTCTCTGCACATGGGCCTGGACGAAAGCGGGTGTCAAATCTATGGAATTCTGCGTTTTCATTTTGAATAGAAATATTTGTCCAGTTTCCTTCTACAGAATGTGAGAGGTAGGAGAGACTTTACAGATCATGTATTCTGAGCATCGATTTTATAGACGAGGAAGCCGAGGTCATAACAAGTTATCCTAGTTCATGCAACCATTAGGTCACAGAATGAAAAATTCAAATTTAGGTATCCAAATTGTAACTCAGCATTTAAACATTGTCTTTTTAGGTACAGTATCCCGTACACTGAAGAACAAACGCAAGAGAAATTATGTCTATCACCTGATTTAACATTATTGGAACTATTGTTACTATCATATATTATTACCAGTGTTGCTGCCTGATATTGATTAGCATGTATTTTTCATATATGTGTATATGTGTGTGCACGTGTGCACCACACAGATATTTGTAGAGATAATCTGACCTTGTTTAATGTTACCTTCCTCCAGAGAGAATTTTGTTTTCTTCCTTCCAGGCACCTGGTGAGGCGAGCTGTCCAAGGTCACCTTGTTATTTTCTGGGTGACCCAGATGACTTAAACCTCACTGAAGTCCCCACGAGAACCGTTTAAATAATCCAAAGAAGGCATGAAAGGGGAAGGAGAAACAACAACAAAAACCCAGGAGGGACCGATAAGAAATGATGGCATCCAGACAACCGTGTAGTCACGACCCTGAGTGTGGCGCATTCTACACTCGGAGGAGAGGCAAGGGGTTCTCAGACGGACACAAAGTCCACCTCTAACTACCTGCTCTCCCAGAAAGCCGACTCTCCATGCAAAGTCACAGACAGATGTATGGAAATAGGTAGAAAGATACACTCTGCAGGCATGAAGCCTCAACAGCTCAAGGGGTTATAGCAAGACCAGAAAAATAGATTTCAAGATAAAAAGCATCACCAGAGCTAAAGAAGAAAATGTTGTAATAAAAAGGGTCACTTGAGGAGGAAGACATAATGATCTAAGTGTGAATTGCATAATGTTGGAGGTTCAAAATATATGAAGCCAAAGTAGACAGAATTAATGGGGAAAACGGGAAATCCCACAGTCCTAGTTGGCGATTTTAAACCCCCGAATCAGCAACTTATGGAAGAACTAGACAGAAATCAACAACAGAAATAGATCTAAGCAATGCGACAACCTTCTTGAGTTTGCTGGTATTTCTTGAACACCACACCCGGCGGCAGCAGAATATAAATTATTTTCAAGTGCGTGTGCTATTCTATCACATACCCCAACCACGAGATGCCTCAACAGACTGAAGACGATTGAAATCAGACAGAAGTTGCATTTAATTTAAATTCTTGTAAGTAAGATCAATTGTCTGAATGTGGCCTGAAAGAGAATACCACAATAAAATTAAGTTAGATGTCAACTCAGAAATACAACGAGGATATTCCTCAAGTGTTTGGAAATTGTGCAGCACACTAGTAGATAAACCACAGGTTAGATCACAAAGGAAATGAGATAATATTTCTAGCTGAATTGTATGAAAATACAGCATATCAATATTTATGGGATGCAGCTAAAACAGTACTTGGAAGGAAATTTACAGAGTTAAATTCATATATTAGAAAAGAAGAAATATCTACATGCAATGATCAGAGTTGACAACCTGAGATATTAGTAAAATATAAGCAAGCTTGACTGAAAGTGAATAGAAAGAAATAAATGAAAAAAAAGGAGCAGAAATTGGTGAAATAGAAAATAAATGATAGGGACACCTAGGTGGCTCAGTCGGTGAAGCGTCCGCCTTTGGCTCAGGTCATGATCCCAGGGTCCTTGGATCGAGCCCCGTGTCGGGCTCCCTGCTCAATGGGGAGTCTGTTTCTCCCTCTCCTTCTGCTCCTCCCCCTGCTTGTGTTCCCTCTCTCTCAAATAAATAAATAAAATCTTTAAACAAAGAAAATAAATGATAGAAAACACTGAAGCCAAAAACCAGTTCTTTGGGGAAAAAAATCAGTAAAAGTATGAGCCTGTAGTTAGACTAGTCAGTAATAATGATTTTTTAAAAAATAGAGACTCAAGTGACCAATACCAAGAACAAAAGGAAGAAATCTCTGTAGATCAGCTAATGAGAAGGTAATAAATAAATATGATGAACAACTCTATGCCAATAAATTTGGCAACTAGATGAAATGGGCCATATTTTTCTTTTTTAAAGATTTGATTTATTTATTTGACAGAGAAAGAGAGAGCACGAGCAGGGGGAGCCGCAGATAGAGAGAGGGGAGAAGCAGGCTCCCCACGGAGCAGGAAGCCCGATGCGGGGCTCGATTCCAGGACCCTGGGATCATGACCTGAGCCAAAGGCTGACGCTTCACCGACTGAGCCACTCAGGCGCCCCTGGACCATATTTTTCATAAACACAAATTACTAAAAGTGACCCAAGAAAAACAGAGTACTGAAGTATCCCCATGTCAATTCAACATTTGCCTTTGTGGACAAGCCACCTTCCCGTGGGACCTCTGCACTAGCCGAGATGGAGCACGCTGCTGTAATCAGCTCTCCCCTGATCACGGCGGAGAACTCTGGACAAAAATCTAGGAAGGGAGTGCTATAGCAGGGAGCTCCCCCTCTCTCCTCCTTCACCTTCCAGCTTTGCCATGAGGGTGTCCGAGTGTGGAACGGTGTCTGGGCATAGCAGCAAAACCTTTGAGAGAAAGTCTGTAGTTCTGGCAGGACGACTATGAAACGGATCCCTGCAAACTGGAGAGTGCACAGGGAACCAACCTTTCCGACTCAAGAAGAACTATTTTGATTGCACCCAAAAAAGAGAAAAATGCTTAGGTATACATCCAGCCAAAGAATGTGCAGGATATGTACGCTTAAAACGACAAAGTCCTAATGAATGAAATCGAAGATAACTAAATGAATGGGGATTCCTGGATTGGAAGGCTCAGTATTGTTAAGATACCAATTCTGCCCAAATCGAGATTGCTAGATCGATAGATGATAGATAGATGATAGATGATAGGTGATAGATCGATAGATCAATAGGTGAATTGATAGATGATAGATAGAGATGGATAGATGCCAATATTGACAAACTGATTCTAAGATTTATATGGAAAGACAAAGGAATGAGAGTATCCCAAACAATTTTGAAAGAGAGCAAGGCCGGAGGCTCAGCCTGGTTTCGCGGTTCGCTGGAGAGCGGCAGTAAGCAAGGCGGTGTGGCCCGGGGAAGCACCACACCGTTCTTGGAGAAAGATGCAAGGACAAGTGCGGGGGGAAACACGGTCTTTTTCACACAGCGGGGTCTAACAGCTTGCAAACAGACACAGAACAAGAATCGGGACAAGGAATCTCGACCCTACCTCCTATCTCGTACAGAGATGACTTCGCGTATCCGGACAGTTTGCTCTGCTGTGCTGTCCGCGTCTCTCGGCTTTGCGGGTCTTCGGATGGAGAGGAGCCGTGCGTAAGGACTGCCGCTGACACCCGCCGTCCACACTTGCACCTAGTTCAGTGACGCTGAACCTGCAGTAGGTCTTGGAAGGAGCTGGGTGTGTCCGCATGTAGGAGGCGTGTGGATGGGGGGAGACTGCGGTGGCTACTCCCCACAGCAGCCCCAGGAATCCCCCTTCCTCTCTTGGAAACTCCCTGTATTCCTTCCAGCATTGCGAAGCGGTGGTCTGAACCCTGGGAGGCAGCCCAGATGCCCTTCCGTGGGTGATGGGTGGCTAAGCTGTGGTCCACCAGACAATGGAATCTCACTAGGCACTAAAGAGAAATGAGCCGTCGAGCCCTGAACAGACACGGAGGAAACTTAAATGCACATCACTAAGCGAAAGAAGCCAGTCAGAAGGGCTACAGCCTGGGACTCCAACTACGTGATGTTCTGGAAGAGGAAGACTGTGGAGACGGTAAAGATGGGTGGTTGCCAGGGCTGGGGGCGAACCGGCGGCGGGGCAGGGAGGGTTCCAGGGCAGTGAGCCACTCTGCGTGGCACTGTACTGGTGGACACGTCCTTCCACGCTTGTCCAGACCCACAGAGGGCACGACACCGCGAGTGAGCCCAATGTGAGCTGTGGACTCTGGGCCATCAGTCGTGACAAACATCCCTTTCCTTGATTTTGCCGTGAACTTAAAACTGCTCTAAAAATAAAGCCTATTACAAAGAGTGGGGCTAGGGGCACCTGGGTGGCTCAGTCGGTCAAGCGTCTGACTTCAGCTCAGGTCTTGATCTCAGGGTCCTGAGATCAAGCCCCACGTTGGGCTCCCTGCTCGGCGGGAAGTCTGCTTCTCCCTCCTCCCCACCTGTGCTCTCTCTCGCTATCTCTGTCTCTCCCTCTCTCAAATAAGTAAATAAAATCTTAAAAAAAAAAAAAAAGGAAGGGTGGGGCTGGCCTGGGTAACCAATGGATATTGCAGAAACGATGCTGCAACATTTCTGAATGTAGGTCACGCAGACCCTGTGGCGTCCGTCTTGTCTGGCGGCTGCTCATACCACCCCTAAGAGAGGGCCACGGCGAGGGACAGAGGTTTGCTGCCCACAACACAGCCTTCCGACGACCAGCCTGGCTGCCACGCGGACTGAAATCCCTGGAGGGACACTGAGCCAAACTCCCGACCCTCAGAAATGATGTGACAACAGCAACAACAAAATGTTTTGTTTCAACCACTAACTTTGAGATAATTAGTTTCTGCCCACCAGGTGAGGACTACAGATACCATGTGAAAGTTTAAATCCTTCTGTCTGACCTTTCTTTCTAGGTCAATTTTTAACTTACATTCCTTGGTTATTGATACAAATGAGGGGATGTAAGGATTGTCTCAGATTGTCTCAGAGTTTTGGGCAGGAAAATGCAATATAGAATCCCCGCCCCACTTAGTCACAGGGCAACCTCTGAGGTCCTGTGATGACTTCCTGTGTCTGTCCGTGCGGTGCTTGGGGCGTGTGCGTCCAGTGCCCTGCTGGCCACATTCCCGGCGATCGGCGGAAGGCCCGGGCTCTACGGAACCAGATCCAGTCGCCTGGAAGTGAGTCATTTCCCTCACGAGTATGTTCTTAGCCCCACTCATCAGGACTTGCACATAGTAGGTGCTCAGGAGATGCTAGTTAAATGGATGGTTCAGGAGCCAAGAACTATACAAGGACACACATTTTGGTTTTTGTTTTTGAGAAATGAAATGTGGGGAAAACTTAGAAGAATTAAGTCACATTTTTCCACCCACGCAAGCAAAACCAGAAGATGGTCCACGCTCATGGCCGGACAGACAGAGGCTGGGTGCGTTCCCTCCCCAGTCCTGGTAGGTGGGGCAGGTGGGGCAGGTGGGGAAGGGACAGTGTCCACGGGCCTTCCACCTGCCTTCCCGGGCATTTCAAAGGCAGGTGAATACAGACTGCTTACCTGGGCACTGCCGGCCCCCTACGCCCGTTTCCCGATAGGGCCATTTCTTTCCTTCCTGGCCCCTTGATTGGGCAGCAAGGCTCCCCGGGAGCCCGGGAGGCGTTCTCCTCGGCGCCCACCTTGTGCTAGGTCTGGGATGGAAGGAGCCAGTCTCCTCTACGTCATGACGCGTGGGTGGCAGACGGGCACCAGCCTTGGCTTTCAGCTTCAGCACGGGCATTGCCTTCTCTGTGGCCTGCCAGGTGATGCCCAAGGAAGTGCCTCTCATCTCATGGAAGGAAGTGGGGACGGGGGTGGGGTGGGCGGCAATGTTGGTTTAGAATGAGCTGCAGAAGGAAGAAAAGGTGTTCTCAGGCAGGTGCCCGTTTAAGGCCGTGGCTGCCCCACTTGGAGAAAAGCCACTCTCCTGGGGAGTGGCCGTCAGACGCAGGAGGACTGGGGGCCATGGAGGGGCCACGTGGGAGCTCTGGCCCCGGCGTTTGGAGCAGGGCAAGGTTGGCGCCCATCTTCCTGGCGCGGTTGGCAGGTGAGGGAGGTGAACGTGAGCTTCGGCAGCACAGAGGGCTTGCTCTCCCCTCCCAGATCGCCAACCGCAGGACAGTTGTCCTGCCTGGGACCCGCGGGCCGCTGAGTGGCAGGCGTTGGTGCTGGGAGGGCCAGGCGGAGGGGCTGGTGCGGACGGCACGGAGGGCGGTCTGTCCTATCGTCCTGCATAGACTGCTCCGTGGACCCCTTGCCAGGGAAATGTTTCTTCTTTCGGTTCTTGCCATGGTGAATGTAAGGTGATTTTCACCACCTGCTACTAAAAATATCTCTAAACACGTATCAAGTTATGAACAGCAACGGTACCAATCTGCAGGGCCTGTGGCCCACCACGGGTCCTTCCTCCAGCGCAGCGATGTCCACCTTCGGCTCCTGTGGTGGGTGGTGGGTACCGACCGCCTGCCCCTCCGGGTGGGCTGCTCCGAGCTGGGCCCTCCCCGCACAGCCCTGCTCCAAGATCTCCCCCAGGGCACCAAGGGACACCAGGCCATGTCCCCCAATTCCAGGCTTCTCTGCGGGGCCACGTGCGCCGGAATGCCTGGGGGGAGCCGGCCTCTGGGGTCACCTTGGTCTCGCAGTCCTTCCCGCTGCCCCCTGCTCGTGGCCCGCCTGCCTGGGGCTCCGCTGTGGGAGTGCACGTGGGCCCCACCCCAGCGAGGCCGTTCTCAGGGGATCTAGAAGTGAACTCCCAGATCAAGCCCGTGCCTACGGCCAAGCTCGCGCTTGTCCCCGCGGGGCCCTCCCGGGGGCGCCAGCCGGTCCTGCGGCCTCGCGGTCGCCCTGGCCAGGCGCTCCTCTCCCACCTCCAGCGGCAGTGGGTGTGAAACGGCTCGGAAGGGAGGCCACGTGCGTGCCGGGCAGCAGGAGTGGTGGCGGGGGCTTTGTTCAAGCAAACCGTGTCCTCGGCAAGCTCTGGGGGCTTAGTGTCCTCATCTGTAAAATTAGGTCTCATGAGGCTGTGGAAATGAGCGATTAGGGATATACGGTGCTTAGCGCAGCCTCCAGCACATAATGAGATTAGATAAATGTTAACTTACTGTTATGATCATTATCATCATCACACATCGACCTTTGACCAGGACACGTTAGAGGCCTCAGGAAGAGGAAGCCGCGGGGCTGCCAAATTCACCACCGGTGGTTCTGCTCTGCGGCCCTGATTGGAGGGGAGAAAAGCCTCTTTAGTAATCGATAGAGATGTGTGGTGCTTCATGTGCTCTTTGAGTAATTGCGGAGAGAGGCCAAGAATTTTATGTAGAGAGCGATGAGGTCCCTGACACGGGGAGGCAATATCCTGCACAGAACAGCTTAAGACAAGATTAGTGTGGAGCACGGGAGGATCAAGAGGGCCTGCACAGAGCAGATAAGGAATCTGGACCCGGCCAGAGCAGAGAGGACTCCCTGGACGCCCCACGAGAGACCTCGTGAACCCCTGTCGCCCGGAGCCTCGCTGCGCGGCGTTTACACTTGGCGCATTATGCCTGAGTCAGCCGTAATGAGAGTGTGTGTGACTTTCATTACATGGAGTCCGGGTTCTTCATGGAAAGTTCTACAAGGGAATTAGAACCTCACTTGATTTACTGCAAACAAGTTTGTGGTGCCCAGAGGAGGCAGCCGACGCAGGGCATGCCTGCCTTCTCCCGGCCGGTTTCCCCCCTGCCCCCTGGAGTCCTAGATCCACTCCATCTCCTCTGCTCTTCACCCCGCGGAGGGTCCTGCCACCTCCCCTTGCTTGCAGGCTGTTCATCGGCTGTCTCCTCCCCTGCTGCCCCCCACTTGCGATTCCTTTCTTTTGTGAGTGAGGGATGTACGTGTGTGGCCGATCTGCAAAAGACCTGGCGACATTCATGTGGCGAGGAAAAGGAAAACCTCAAGTTTGAGAGTGGTTTGGCGTTTAAAAATGTGAGTAGAATCAACAAACACTTCAGTGCCTACAGAAAACCAGAATCCCCTGCGAAGCTTACAAGCCGGCTTGCTCACGTGCACCAATCCTAAACCGAAGTGAGCAGGGCGATCACGGCAGACCTGAGACACACGGGGTCAGTTACCGTCCGTGAATCATGGGAGAAAACCATACCTGCCATCTTCCCAAAACTCTCAGAGAGGCATTTGGTAAGATTCAATATCTATCTTCCGGGAAATCTTGTAAAAGTAAGAATGGAAGAAAATGTCCTTAAGTCAATAAATTTCTAAAACAATAGCAAAAAGAAAAAAAAAAAAAATCCCAAACTGTAGCAAATCCCACTGTCAATAGTAAAACATTTTAATTTTTTTCTTGTAAAATCAAGACCAAATCTAAAATGCAGACCATCAAGGGGCGCCTGGGTGGCTCTGTAGGTTAAGCATCCAGCTTTTTGTTTCGGCTCAGGTCCTGATCTCAGGGTCATGAGATCGAGCCCCACATGGGGCTCAGCAGGGAGTCTGCTGGAGATTCTTTCTCCCTCTATCCCCCGCCCACCTCTAACGACGCACTCTCTAAAATAAAAATAAATAAATAAATGTTTAAAAAAATAAAATGCAGACCATCATTATTTCAACCCAACATTGAATCAGCATAAAAGACAAGAAAATGTAGAAGGTGTAAGTTATAAAAAGAAAAAAACAGAACTGTCATTTCCGTGACATTGTAGATATACATCACCCCCACCACCAATACCTAGAACGTTTTTTAGAATCTATGACATGTGTGAACGTTTAATAATACATATCAATACAAACAACCACTTCTATCTACCAGTGACACTCAGAAAACTTTATAAGGAGAAGTGGCTGGATTCCACTTGGGGTCAGGGTAGAGACACAGAGGCCAGGTGTCCCTCCAGCTCCCAACAGTTCAAACCTGGAGCAAAAGTACCGAGTGTGCTCACATTGGCCCTGCCCCTGCAGGGAGCTCTACAATGACGTCATCGACAGAGAGTTAGACTTGACTACACGTTGTCCCATGTGTTCAGATGTTTCTGCATATTTTTTTAAAGATTTTATTTATTCATTTGAGAGAGAGAGCGAGAGCACAGAGGGGAGCTGCAGACAGAGGGAGAAGCAGTTTCCCCGCTGAGCTGGGAGCCCGACAAGGGGCTGGATCCCAGGACCCTGAGATCATGACCTGAGCCGAAGGCAGACGCTTAACAACTGAGCCACCCAGGCGCCCCAGATATTTCTGCATCTTAAGTTCTTTATTCTAATTCACTTTTCCTTTGCCTGGAGTGCCTCCTTGAGTCATCCCTTAGGATGTCACTGTTCTGACACACCTCTTACTCGCCCTTACATTTGATCCATGATTGAGTAATCCTATTAAAAAAAAAACCCTTTTACCTTAGAACTCTATGCATATTGCTTTATTGCTCTTTTGCATTTAGTGTTGCAGTTGAAAATCAAGTACCAGCCTGAATATCTTTCCTTTATAGATAACACATTTATAAAATTTCTTCCTCTTTGATTGCAGTCTTTATATTTTTCTCTTTATCCTAGGGAATTACAATGTAATCAGGGTATGCAGGGGTGTGACTCCCGGTGAGCTACGTGGACGAGAGGCGGCCGACTCCTTTCCTGAGCCCGGCCTGGGCGACTCCTGGTTCCCGGGGTGCCGGTGCGTTTGCAGGCAGCTCCCTCACATCTGCCTCGAAAATAGGCGGCTTTGGGGTCCGGCGGGCGAGTGTGGAGAAACGTGGCTTCTCGTCCCGCAGCGGGTGGCTCAGCACTTCTCCCCGCATCCCTCCTTCCCGTGTCTGTTTCCCGGACCGTCCAGGCTCCGCGCACGGGGGTGGGTCTTGCAGTGGAGGAACTAGTGTCCATTTGACCACGATGGTCACCCTGGGATATGAGGAGCGATTGCTTCTCTCGGTTGCAGGGGGGAAATGCCTCTATTGCTCGTTACTTTGCACTGTTATACTTTCAAGGAAAACGTCAGAAAAAAACAATTTACCCAAATCAACCTTATACCCCCGACAAGGTGGCGTGTTGGCTAAGGTCCTAGAGCAAACCAGCCAGGTTTACCCAGAGTTTACTCAATGGCAGGGTGTAGACTCAGCTCTTGGTGAGCTTGGGGGTCTGCAGCAGTGGGACCGCTGGGCCGGGGCCTGGCTCGGGGCCTGCGCGCCCCTCCTCTGTGGAGCGCCTGAGGTTTCCGGCAGGTGCCAGCCGCGGGGCGCCTGGTCCGAGGAGGGGGCATAGCTAGCAGGGGCCGGGGATCCAATCCCCAGAGCCCTAGATACACACCTTTAATGGAACCATTGCATCTGGAGGCAACACTGAATTCTGTCCATCTGCAGTTGCCCGGCAAACTGGGACAGCACCACTCTCCAATTTCTCATTTTGGGGCAGAGCTTTTCCGTTAGCTTTGGGAAGTTAGAAATGGGTGGGAGAAGCAGATGCATCTAAGTCTCAAGAAAAGAAGCCAAAGAAGCCCTGATTCCATCATATTCGCAAAGATTTAAAGATGAAATGATGCTTCAAATACATATTTGGGTTGGTGTTTGGGGGGGATGTCTTCCTGGGGGAGGTTTTTTAACTTGCTTAAGTTAAACAGATTACTTCCATGTCAAGGTCCCCACAGGTGCCTCCGAGGGCTGCACCATACAGACAGTTGACGTAAGATGACACCGAAACCAAACAATACCCCTAGGGACAGGCTGCAAACTTTGCACACGTGTGGGTGATTGCCTAGAGTGGACAATCCTCCTTCACCACTCCATTCTTGGCGTTCAGATGAGACTCCAATTGGAGGTATTCTGAGATGTTGAATTTGGTGAAAATAAACTTAATTTTCAGATAAGGAAATAAGAGATTATTTCTTCTGTATTTTCCTAACCTCTCACCTGAAAGAGCCCCAAATCTTCCTCTTGAAAATCCCAGACTTCAAGTGATTTAAAACCTTTAGCAAGTAGCTAACTGCTTCTAATTTATTACTTATTATTAAAATAAAACAATATATTTAATTAGGAGAACATGGGATGATCAGGGAAATTACAGTGGTTGCTCCTTGGATTCAGCCAAGGGGTCTTTTCCAGTATTCCCACATCTACGGGAAAGAAAATGGCCCTGTCTACGGGACAGAGGTTTGAACAGGTCTTTAGGAAGGTCTTAAAATACAGAGGCTCACGCGTTCTCTCAGAAGCCTCTGTTAAGGACATCATAAAGCACTTTCTGATTTCCAGGCAATCACAGTGTTCTGCTGGTCACCAGCCCGAACCGCGTGATTTCTTCACAGAGAGCACCTCCACTGTGCAGATGAGCAATCACCACACGGTTCCACGGAGCCGGCCAAGGACAGAGGAGTGTGATTCTTGAGGCAGGTGCATATGTCTTCATTTCTGTTTGAGCGGAAGGCCATGGGCTGGGGACCTGGAAGTTCACTCCGGTCCAGGGGATGCAGAGCTCCACAGAAATCGGATCGCTCATCACAGAAGTCCTGGTTTGGAAAGTTTTTGTTTTTCCTTTGCACAGAACATAGAAAGCAGAGCTAATTTTGCAGGTGGCCTTCCGGGGGCAGGTCGCTTCTAGACTGTCCTGGTGAGCGGGCAGGGACAGGTGAATGTGTGAACTGTATGTGTCCTGGAGAACCTACTCATCCAGAGGACCTGGGACTTTGGACCGTACCCTGGGACATCTGAAGCTTCTAGAGCCATGATGTCAACCCCGGGGTAACTTTGCAGGGTTAGATGCTGGAGGCTGCTCAGATTGCCCGTCCTGGGTCTGTCCCCAGGCCCATCCATGCTCTCCCCTCTCCAGCAGCTTTCTCCCACACACGCCTTTCTGCAGCACTCGCTACCTTGATCTGTGAGTCAGGTATGAGCCCGGGAGCCAGGAAAAGAGAAAGCTGGGGTCTGCATCTCTGAACGAGGTCCATGCTGTGCTGGGCAGGAGGGGCCGACTCTGAGAGCTAGCCCGCCATCGGTTTAGGGCAGCGTCACCTTCTGTTCCCGCCATGATCGTCTGCGCCGGTGCGGGGCTGCGGACCAAGCTGCCGCTGGTGGTGCCGTCGGCCGGCAGGGGTCCCTCGGAGCCCCGCCCGTGCCCCTGCTCACCTTGTCTGGCCTGCAGGTTGGCTGTGGGGCCGTGGGGCTGGGGATCAATCAAGAAATCCTTAACTTCTTCAGAAGCTGGCCCTGGACGTCCTGTCTCGCACCCTTCTGCCTGACTGGGATGCCCAACAGTGTTGTGCCCACGTGCACACACCCACGAGCGTCTTGCAGATCGACGCCTTCCCTGTGATGCACACCCATGTTGTCATCTCTATTCTATTTCATTTAAACCTTTTTTCCATTATTTTTAAGGGGTATTTTTTCCTAAATTCCTGCTCGCAATCCACCGAATTGGTTTCAAGCTGCTAGGTAAAGTCAGAATAGTGGTGTTCCAGTATTTGTCACTGGGAGGCGCATCGGGCCAGGCCTCGACTTGTGCGGGCTCCACGTGAGTGGGGGGCAGTCAGGTGTGGATCCCTGGGCCCCTGCGCCCCCACCCAGGCCAGCCCTCTACCCACCGGGCTGCTTCACGCTGCAGAGAGCAAGCAGGCAGGAGCTCCATCCCCACGGCCCGGTGAGCCTGGGGGAGGGTGGTGCCTCTGGGTGTCTCAGCCACGAGGCATTTCGCCCCCAGCCCTGGAATGCCCCGAGCAGGGCTGCAGTGTTGATTGCTCTCTGAGGGGTACGGGCTTGCCGGTCCTGACACGTGGTTTCCCTTCCTTCTCTGACATCACAGTAGCTCCTTTGGAGCAGGAACAGAGAATGTCGCCTTTTCTGGACATTTTCTCTGTACCTGTTAGATGCCACACAAGCTGTGCTTGCTGGGATGTTGTGTGCAGAGGTATGTAATTGGGGTTTATACTGTATTTTTGCAATATCTAGACATTAGCATGCAGAAACCTAGAGCCTGGATTCATGTGTCAGTGCACAGGGAAAAACGCTCCCGATTTCGACGTGTGAGATGCTCCCCATTACGACGCAAAGTGCATCTCCTGTTAACGCGGTGAAGCTGTCAGGGACAAACCTTTTATTGCTCACACGCTCAGAATTGAAGCAGGAATGCTAGACACCCAAAGGAGCCATTCCGAAGCCGGCGGTGACCCGGGCTGCACGGCGTCCTTAACCCACTGAGGCTCAAGAGGTTACGGGTCGTTATTTCTCATGGAGAAGACACAGTTGATGTTCCCAATTTGTCTCTAGTTCAATTTATAAACATCTAGAACTTCCCCCGGCCTTGGTGTAAGCTCACTAAGCACACAGACAGGGGCTGTATTTTCTCTGGGCGGCTGGTGTGTGGATCGCATGCAGAGACCGGCGCGCACGGCCCGCAGGGGGGCACCGGGAGCTGCGGCTGCCAGCGTCTCGGCCCCGCAGCCGTCGTGCGTGGGACAGGTACACTAGGGTGCTGCGCTGGGCCAGGCTTCTCCCCGGGGATGCCTCGGGGGACGTGGGGGGCAGTGTGGGCGTGGGGTGAGGCTGGGAAGGAGTAATAATAAAAACCCCTCTGTGTGAGGCTCACATGTACCTGACCTTCTCTGAGGGGGGCCTGGGGGACCCCCCTTCGTATGGACGAGGAAAGTGAGGCCAGCACCAGGTGAACCTGCCGGGGGGGCTACGAGGGTGGCTGGGGTGAGGAAGCAGGTGAGCGACCCCGCAGCTCACCTATACCCTGGGGCGGCCACAGAGTCTCCTCGAGGCTGCAGAAAGCCCTGTGCATCCGTCAGCGGGGACTTCATCCGGGGGCCGTGCCTGTGCGTGTGGACATGTATGTGCGTGCGCACCGGTGTGCATCTATGAACTCGGAGAGTGCATGCCTGTGTGCACAGATGTGTGTGGTGTGTGTGTGCATCGCATAGCACGTGCGTGTGTGAACTGTCCACCATGTGCACGCCTGCACGGTACACTGTGTCATGCACGTGTGTGCAAACCGCCCAGTGTGCACGTGTGAATGGGCATGCGTTGGGCACTGTGCACACACGTGTGTGCGGCCGCCTCCAAGCGGCTTGCAGAGGAGGAAATGGGGTGTCAGGTGGGTAAGGAGGTGTCAAGGTCACACAGGCGGAGTGCCAGTGGCCTTGCCCCTCCCGTCCGGGGCCTGGTCTCTGTTCACACTGCTCTCCTGTGCCCTCACAGTGACCTGGGGGGCCTGGCACGCAGCCCCGTGTGCCTACACCCGGACTCCCACTGCATCGTCCCCGCGAGCCCGCGCTCACCCCCGCAGACCCCTCGGGCCCCACCCTCAGCCTCCCGAGTCCTGCGCGTCCCTGAGCGTATTTTCATGCCCCGTGGCTACCGACCCTCGTGGCTGCAGACTGACCCCATACCTTCATGGGGGGGGGTGTACGTGTGTCTCCCCCGCGCGGCCCTGAGCGCCTTGAGGCCCCGAGGCCAGACCCGGAAGCCAGCACTGACCGCAAACTGGCACTAAGTGGGGCTCGGGAGATGCCAGCAGGGTGGGCGAGGGGATGAGGAGGCGGCCGTTCGGTAGGAGTCTTCATTGCTCACACATTTCCACATTTAACTAATTATTCCTGATGCCTCATTTTGCCGATGAAGAAACCGACAGGGCTCAGGTGTGGGGGTTCACATGTGGGCACAGAGATGCCCCCCAACTGATGAACCTGGACGCCCCCAAGGGGGGGCTGGTGTGCAGCCAGCAGCCGGCACGGAATCAGCGGGAACAAAGGGCCCCGTTACCCAGGACTGACATTCTGGGAACATGGACCAAAGCAACAAAAAGTAGCATTTCTTAAAATGAACACTAGCCGCCCCTGACAATCGGCCGGGGGAACAGCCCAGGCGCGGTGAGCCGTGGTGTGCGGGTCCAGATGAGAGATTACAGGGTGAGGGACGGGCAGCCAATCAAGCGATCGGATTGGTTGAGCCGTCCTAAGTGCTTTATAATTGTGTTTCCGAGGACTGTGGTTTAATGGCAGCCAAGGTTCCCTATTTTAAACTGTGTCACACAATTTAAAAGGACTGCCTCACGTCCTCTCCAACCTCGCATTATGTAAATTGTTAAGACTGTTATCCCGGGAGTTTGCCTTAGTTGCTGGCTGTTTTAAAATTCCATTTCTAAAAAAAAAAAGGAGACTAGGGAGAAAGAAAAGAAAACCACCGTCCTCCTCCTCCTCCTCAGGCAGACTGGCAACCGCGGCATGGCAGGGGAACAGAGCCCTGAGGGAGGCACCCTGGAACGTTCTACATGGAGGGGCACAGGGAGCCCTCCCGCGACCCGGGCTCAGCGGGCAGGGGAGGGGCTGGGGGCTACCCTTGGCGGGGCCTGGGTTTTTCACTGCATTCAGAAGGGCTCCTGAGAAATCAGTGTTTGTGGTTTGCAGCAAAGCCCCGGTGCCCATTCTGGCCTATTTCTCCGGAGGGGAGATTTGTGGCCAAGTAATTAAAGAACCTGGAGCACGTAACCTGCAGCGGAGGGGAAGAGAGGACTCCTGTCCGGCCCAGCACACGTCCCTCCAGGGGTCTCAGGGGGCTCTGCAGAGACTGCCCCCGTGCTGCTGACCTGCACCCCTGCGGCCACCTGCCCACTGGCGGGTGACAGGCTGGCCTGGCCCATTGACATCCACACTCTGGTCCCAACTCCCTCCCATCTGTCCCTGGTTCTCAAGAGACAGACTCACCTGCAGGTCGGACAAGGGGCATAGCCAGGAGCCATCATCCTCTTGGCCACTCTGACTTGCCAGGCCCCGGTCATGTGACCCCCAGGGACCCACGGAAGCCTGACCTCAAGGCCTCTGCAGCACCCGGGGACCTGGCTCTTCCTGGTCGTCCTAAGCAGCCAGAGCACAAACCCGTGCCGCTGGGAAGGTTTGCAGGAGAATAAAACAGAGAAAAGAGAGAAGCACGGGACTATCCCGGGTCACTGGAGCTCCAGACCCCCCAGCGGCTTCTGAGTGTCTCTTAGATCGGAGACTGCGGGGCAACCCAGACGCTCCTGCCCGATGGGGCCTGGCCCCGCATCGTGCCTGTGCCCCAAACCCCTGCTTCGGTGCCTTGGAGCTTGGCTGGTGTCAAAACCTCATTTCCTCAATTTCAAGGGAAAGCAAATGCAGAAGAAATAGCACTAACTCCTGCAGAGCCCGTTCTGGGGCTAGAGATGCTCAAAACGTGCAGATGATCCCAATCCTGCCCGCCCCCCCCCGCCCCCGACCCCAGGCCCGCCCCCTGGGAACACTCCCATTTTCACGGCTGAGCATAAGGAGTGTTCTGGACACTGTCTTTCAGTTTGACCAACCACAGTCCAGCCCTGAGCTGACCCCAAGGGGATACAAGAGAAACATGAGCAATCATCCTTGTTCTGCATAAACTTAGGTCCCAACGGGAAATAACTGTTCACACAAAGGGAGCACGAAACAGGGGTGTGAGCCCGTCTGGTGCTCACTGGATCGGGTGAGACTGCCAGGCAGCTGTGGGCTCGGGCTGGGAGTCGGCAGAAGGGTCGACCGTGGGTGATGGGACGTTGGCTACTGCAGAGTGGGGTAGAGCTGAGCCGAGGTGAGCGTGTGGCTGGGAGGCACATTGGGAGGCTGTGCTAGAGGGAAGAACAGACCCTGGGGAGCAGCAGGAGCAGCCTGCCGGGCCAGAGCCTGCTTGTGGGGTGTGGGGGCCTCTGGCCCGTCTGCACCTGCCTGGGACAGGCCCAGGCCATCTGCACCTGCGTGCCCGTGCCCGGGCTGCTTCTCTGCCTAGCACAGCCCGAATACTCACTAATGACCTTGGTTACTGGAAACAAGGAAATACTTGTAAGTGGAAACACCATGCACCGTTCCACTCTTCCCGTCTGGTTTCCTTGCAGATCTAGTAAGAGTATGGCGCCGACTTGGCTGAGGGGCTTTGCCGACTGCTTTTCCTCTTCTGCTGTCTTGTAGCATTAGCGTCCCGTGAAATTAAAGAAATAGAAGGAGGATGAGTAAAGACAGACCACTCCTGTTCTCCACGCTGTGCTTCCCTCAGGGTCTGGCGCGAGGCTCACGGGCACCGGCGGTCATCCGTGGTCACGAGGCACAAAGGCTGTGCGACAGCCTGCCCCACGTGCGTGGGTGTGAGCGCGCGGCCTGGCAGCCCCTCCTGGTGCCCAGAGTCTGGAGCCCCCGGGACCCACTTCGGGGGAGCCAGTGCCGGGTCCCTGCGGGGTGGCTGCGTGCGGGATGCTGAGCACACCCCCACTCTGTGCAGAGACACGGCCTTGACTACGGTTCTCCGTCACTGGTTACCGTGGAGGCTGGTGGGTGATGACACCACGGGACCTGCCCGGGCAGGAAACAGAATCCGCTCCGATGGTTTAAGAGGAGACTTGGGGGGAAGGACTCCTCACGGCGGCGTGGAGGGTGAGCAGGATCAAAGGGGCGCGTGGAGCATCACCATTTCACACTGCTGCCGACCCGAGCCCTGCGCTTCCTGTCGCCGGAGCGCCTGTGTTCACCCCGCGGGGCTGCCGCGCTGGCCGGGACCAGCCAGGAGCAGGCGGGCTGTGATTGCGGGGTGCCGGTGGGAGGGGGCGCCACGGTGGGCACGTGGAGAGCTCAGGCAGCCGGCCGGCTGAGGGGGTGGTCGAGGGCCCGTCCTGGCTCTGCCACTGCCCCCGGGCTGGAGGGGAGGGCCGGGCGCGTCTGGCGACGGCAGGGCACACGGACAGGAAGCGCTGCCGTAACCACAGGTTCCCAACAGGCGACTTCCTCCTCCTTCGAGAATTACCACCGTATTCCATTTGTTCTTTTTTAGATTTTTTAAACGAGGAACAAACTACTAATCTTGCTCTGGGGTCTTAGGTTGATTTCCAGGGAAGCAGTTAATGACCGTCTTTAAGGAGAAGGCCAGTGGGGATGCCTTCGGTAGCCGGGAGACGAGTCGGCGTGTGGCCCTGCGTAGGTGTGTTTCCCGTGCAGAGAGCAGCAGGGAAGCGGGGGAGGCCGCGGCCGAGGCCCACACACCCGCTCCTGGCCCGCGTCCCCGCACACTGCCTCGTGGCCGCAGAGCAAGCAGGAGGGGTGCGCGCACGCGGGGGCTGACGGCTGGCCTGACCTTGGCACTTTGGTGCGCCCGTGACTTTAGCCATAAAGTGTCACTTCCTCAGACTTCTGCGTCGACACTGAGAACAGGAACTTGCTTTATTGTTTTGCTAAACTGGCACGTTGTTTGGTTAATGAAAGTGGCTTTGCAGTAGCATGGGGAAGACAGAGCCGCGAAAGCTGTTATCATCAACAGCCCACGTAATCTGTGCTGTTATTAGGGACAATTTGTGACTTTTTAAAAGTCGAGCGGGTCCAAATGTCAAATGGGGAAAACATTAGTTAAAACATCCAGGAGTAATGAATGATGCAGAGTGGGAAGAAATCCAAAGAGATTTAAACATTTCTATTTTAATTCATTATTTAGAAACGTACACAGGGCGCATCCTGCATTTAGTGCTCATCTCCTCGTGCCCTCGCGGTGGCCTCCCCCCTTCCTCACCGCGTGTGGGCCGGGAGAAACCAGACGCCCTCCACAAAAAGAGATTTCCCAGAAAAGTGCCTCTGTGCCTCCCTCTGGCCCCTTCACGTGGACCTCTCGTTCCCTTCGGGCAAAACAGGGTTTGAAAACCCTGGGGGATGATGTCACCAGGTGAGAAGTTCTCCAGACGCAAGGGCAAGACTCCAAGATGAGGGAGAATTGCCTGAGAATGGTTATGACGCCTTCACGACTTCAACCAAGACTTCAGTGTGCAATGTGGGGAGGTGCCGGATGCCCAACACTTCCCTCAATTCACAAGGTGGAAGGGAAGAGAGTGATTCATCCATTCACATACTCATCGACGTGAGCATCTTCGGTGCACTGAACGGCCTCTCAAAGCGTGGAGTCAGACTGGGAATTGGCACAGGGGCTTGCGTTTTATCACAGTGGCTGCAGAAAAGCCAGCTCTGCAGACATGCCATCGTCAGGGGGAATGGGGAACAATCTCTATGAGGCTGCGGGGAGCCTCGGGCTGACGGTGACTTCACAGGTACGACATGCTGGGCGTTGCTGCCTTTCCCTTGAAAGTGGGTCCCGTGGGGTCACTGTGGCACCCCTGGGCACCCTGGCACACACTTTGGGAACTGCAGCTCTAGGTGATGCTCTGCTGTGGTGTGTGGTTTTCAGCTGGGCTGATTTCCCGAATTGTCAGTCAGTCCACAGTAAGTGCAGAAATTGAGGAAAAGCTGAGAGCACATGATGGCTCCTGATTAGGGCTCGCATTTTGTGTATGTTTACTTTTTATATTTAATTCTATAAACTAAGGTCTTCAATGGATTAGAACTAAAGAACAAGCCGGTTCTTTCCCACAGACAGTCTGGGAGGTGCTGTCCTGGGACGTCTGTCGAATGGGGAAGCCATACACAGGAACAGGTGCTCTCCAAAATCTGAAATGAAAAACCACAGAGCACCACAGGTAGACGAAGTGATGGTAGACCCTGAAGAGGTCCGTGAATGAGAAACCGCTCGTTGGGTTTTCAGGGTCCTGGGGTATTTATTGAACCGTAATGTACCTTTGTTGAGTATATTAAAAAGTTTTTTGCACCATAAGATGAAGCTTCAGTTTTATTGCACAAAACACTGGAGGTGGCTGACGTCATGTCCAGCGTCTGATCGGGACGTTCCTGCCCCTTCTCCCGCCCTCGGTCTCACTGTCGGGCCGAAGGCCAGCTTCGTCCCTGAGCGCTGAGACCCGGCGACCACTTCTTAGTGCTAGACGCTTGTCTTTTGGTCACCCGTCCTTAACATCGCCTGAGTAAGAAATCACTAGAGTGATGGTGTAATAAGCCTTTTTTGTTTGGGACCCCGGAATGGACCCTTTTGAATGAGCTTCAAAGGAGAAGGGAAACAACACCGTCCAGGGTGTGGCGCAACCACGATTTCTTTCCACGCTTGCTAATTGGAACATTATAGCTGGAGAAACTGTTATAAATTAGGAACATTCACAGAATGTAGAGCCAAAATGAATTACACAGAAGTATAATTAATTTCTCCTCCGGGTTTCAGCGCCTCTGATCTTGTCCCGTGTGGATCGGTGTGCGGCAGGGCGGACGGACGTGGAGTAAACATGAAGCACGTGGTGCTGCTGCGTGGTCCTTACACGGTGCATGTGCCTGGATTGTTCCAGAGCTGTTCTCTGGAAGTTTAGCGTGTGCTGGGTTGGGGGGGGCAACCAGGAGAACGGGGCCGGAGCCGGGGGTCTCACTCTCAGAAGGGGCTCCTGTTACCTCACGGCTCCTGCTGCTGGGTCTAGAGAGGAGCCGACATTTTAAGGGGAAAAAGTGTATTCTCCTGTGTGCTCTTTCCTCCCTTGACTATTCTGTCTTTTTGTTGGTTTGTGCTTTTGATGTTAAAATAGGATGGATAATAGTTGTAATGCCTAAGAGCAGCCTCTGTCTTCTCTTCACAGAGACAGGGTTTCAACTTTTGGATTTTAAAAGTCGTTTGGTTCGTAAAAGCTTTCCAAGACACAGGAGAGCAAACAGAGCTGCCACTGGATCCGGATGTCCAGATATTTTGCACAACATCTGTCCGCCTCTAAACCTTCCAGCTCCAAGAAGGTCCCAAACGTTTGATCCATTAAAAAAAAAGATTCCAAGTGTATGTCAAATAAAATTAAATCCAGTGATACAGGGCATTGACTTCACTTAAATTCTGATTTTGTAAGTGCTATTTGATTTTTAGAAAGCTTCTCATCCCTGTTTTATAAACCTCTGAAAATCAGGGCACTGAATCTGGTTGTCAAAAGGAGGAATGACGTGTCAAAGATCAAGTTCATTCAAAACAGATTAAAACAGATTCCGAAGTTGGCACAATGAGTTTTTTGCACATGAGAAAACTGAACTGTTTCTTTTTCTTTTTTTTTAGGTCGGGGATCCTGTTTGGGTGTGTCTTTAAAATGAAATTAAAAAGTTTTTGCTATCACTGCTTAATTTTAGAATTCTTCATACAGAGGGTTCATGTCACAATGTCCACATTTCAGCCCTAAAGTGAATACATTTTTTTTTTTTTAGGTCAGAAGGTGATTAAATAAAGCTATCATACATAATTTTTTCATATGTTAAATAGCAGGAGAATATTCATTCTCTAGTCCAAAATGGAATTATTGTCAATAACGGATATTATTAAACTATTTACACACCAAGAAGTACCTTGACCCTTTTAAAAAAGAAATGTACAAGTAGTTTTGTAAATCAGAAAAGAGGGACGGAGTGGGCCTTCCATCCTTGTCATGGTGAACACGTTCTCACGGCGTGCCCACCAGGTGCCGACTCTCGGGGGTTCTAAGGCCGAACTGTGGCCGGGTGCGGGGCTTGGGCACCAGGGCTGCTCTGCGAGGGGCTGTTTGCATGCAGACCCTGCGATCGGTCCCGTTAGCTCTGGAGCAGCTTCTCTGTTGACTCTTGTCAGGCTCTTGTAAAAGGATTTGTTCGTTCAGCTCCTTTTAAATTGGACAGTTCAGGGCAATGGTCCAGGAAGGGCGTGGGCGGCCCTTCCAGGTGCAGGAAGACCTTTGGGGAGATGGTGTAATAGAAGGAGAACTTTTAGAGCAAAGGGCACCTCAGAGATGCTCTGCCCCTCCCTTTACAAAGGAAGAAATTCAGGCTCAGTAGAGCGAGAAGCAACCCCTGCTTCCAAGCCACGCTGAACTATGTGATCTGGTGGGTCTCTTTCCTCAGGGGTTGGAAGAGTTACACGCAGAATGCATCTTACTGATTTTTACGTATATGTGATGTAGCAGGATTTCCTCCCAGAAAATCTGTCATTTAATTGGTGCTGGTCTTGAAATTAATGATGTCTTAGACCATCTGAACCATGAGAATAACGTTCACTTCTGCTCTCTTCACCAAAGGGTATCTGGTCTCTAGCCAATCAACTCATGAGAAAACATACAAAAATTGGGTACAGGATATTAGCAAATGTAATCCAGCTGCAGATGTTAAAATGAGAACCTGCTCCATCAAGTTGGGTTTGACTCAGGAATCCAAGAGTTCTATCACCTTAGGAAAATATATGGGTATAATCCATCCTATTTACAGACCAAAGAAGAAGCACACAATTATTGTAATAGAGCAGGAAACATATTTGACAGTCATGATCTCAGTAATGTTAAACCTTTTACCATACTAGGAATAGAGTATCTTCCTCAACCCAATTCAGGGTCGGTACCAAAAGCCTCCGGTAACTATCATTCTTAATAGTAAAAATTTTGAAGCTGTTACCTTTAAAATCGTTTATAAATAAGGATACCAGCTATCAACAATTCTATGCAATGCTGTACCTAAAGTCCTACCTACTAGAGTAGGTCAAGAAATGAAAGAAAAAAATGTAAGGATTGATAAGGAAAATTATATTAAAAAACACTGTCAAAATTTGCAGACAATAGGATTATCCACACAAAAAAACCCTAGCAGAATGCACAAATATTTATATTTAACAAGAGGGCTAAGCAGGGTTGAATAATCAGAGTCAAGATCACAGTACAAAACACAATGGCATTTTTATTCACCAGCAAACTATAGGTAGAAAATATGGTTTTCAAAATGAGACCAGTTAAACAGCAGCTATAACCACTGGTAATATTCACCATGTATTTCTAATTCTTTTCCCAGGCAGATAGCATTGTCCCTAAATACCCACTGATGTGGGCGTGGCCACACGAGCAGAAGCGGCATGTGTTAGGACCCAGTGTATGATTCTCACCCATCCACTACGGTGTCAGTACCACTGGGCACGATGGCTGCCCCGTCTACCTGGGTCCCAGAAGGAACAGAATCACCAGCCAGCCTCTGTAGCCAAGCACCAAGAACAAGAAGTAAACATCTGACTTGATTACATCTGCAAAGACCCCATTTCCAAATAAGGTCACGTTCACAAGTTCTGAGGATAAGACCTTTGACATATCTTTTCTGGGGATACAATTCACCCCACAACAGTGGTATAGTCTATGTTTGGCAACATATTACAAGAGAGAGCTGAGCTCAGAGAAGGATTGGCTCATTTGTGAGCAGGAATCGAGGGAGGGTGGAAAATCCACAAATTCATTAACTTGTAGGAGGAGAGAAGATAATTGGTTTTCACCCAAATAGTAAAAAATTAACTTGGGAAGCTTTGAACAACTCATACTGTTTGGATTTCAGTCCTTCAGCCAAGATCACCCCAAAAATATGGTCATTATACCCACTGTTAAGCTTCTTAATAGGTTCACCTGTAAGGGGACCACCGGGGTCCCCTGGTCCCCTGATCAGTACCACCTTTAGAGTAGACAAAATGGTTTGCAGGTGAGACCACGAGTGTGGTTTTCCCAGCAGAGCCCAGCACAGTAGCAGGTAGGCTAATAGAGAAGACATGGGGTCAAGGAAGCAAGAAGTAGGGCAAGTCAGAAAGGTGGGTCTAGATAAGAACAGAGATGCAAGTCTTAGCACATGTAGCTTAGTGAAATCAAGTAGAGAAAAAGCTAACCAAGCCTCTGAACATTTTAGTGCCAAAGAACTACCAGCCTAGGCTAAAAGAGGCTGTGATTTGAGGGACTTAAGATGACCTTTGGGTCCTATCATTCATAAACAAGAAGGAGGCTTGGAGCAGATAGCTCTGGTGCTCATATCAAATATGGCCAAAGAGGCTGATGGAAAAGGAATAACCTTCTAGAAGGAGAGGCCAAGTGTCACAGAAAACAGTGAACCAGAAGCCATGCTTAGAGAAGAATCAGGACCTCATCCAAAGACATTAGCCCCCCAACTCAAAGCAGAGAATTATGGCGATGTTACACAGCTTCCTTGTTCTGAACGGGCCTGCAGACTGTGGTCACCTTGCCCCTGCTCCTCCAGCGTGGACTGGGTGTGTGGGAAGCAGATAACTGGGTTTTTCAGATCATGGGTCTCTGGTCCAAGAGTAGCCTGATCTGGGTCTGATGAGAAATAGGGCCTCACTCCATGATCCAGACTTTAGCTCAATGCAGAGACAGGAAGCTACACTGACCGTGGCTAGAAATGTGAATTTCGAGAGTAATTAGTGCTGTCCACCAGAACATTTCCCATCTCCACCTAGCTGACAGAGGAAGGCTCAGCCATATGACTGACTTCAGCCGAGAAAATGTGAATGGAAATGACATCTCTCTCCTCCAGAGAGAAGGTGCAAGGGCCAGTGAGCGAGTCTTCGCTGCCCTCCCGGGTCACAGAGGGAGGAGCGGAGTCCACAGCTAACCTGTGGTGGGCACGTAGCCAAACTGAGAAATAAACTCTATCGCTCAAAGTCGCTGAGGTCTTGGGTATGTTTGTTCGCAGCATGACCGAGCCGACATTAAATAGCGTAATTCCCAGGAATGAATCAACAAATGATGTGAAACCCGCCTCGCTCTGTCATCCTGGGGGTGATGGTGAGACTGTTGGTTGTATGGGTGCCCACGAAGTGCGCGTGGAGTATGGACCAGCCACGGCGGGCTCTGGGGAGCTCAGTGACGAGTGTGCTTTGTGCGGGGGTGTTTTCACGTACTTGGACGGCCGGAGCCACAGAGCGGGTGCACGGCCTGTGGGCGAGTCCGGGCTGGACTTGAGCAGCGAGCCAGGAGAGCAGAGGGTTTGGTCAGAGGCCACCACCGAGCTTCATTCAGAGCACCCGAGTCGGTGTGTGCACGGATGGATGGCACGAAAGCTTCTGACTTACCGTCTTCCCCCCCGGTAAGGCCCGAGCTGGGCACCTTCCAAGTCATATTTCACATTTCTCTCGCCTCCTGTTCCATACAATTTTTGCTTCAGCAGAGGATCGGGGCGTGACACGGAATGGGTGTGCGGCCCTGGGTGTGTCAGAGTGTCCCAGTGAGGACGACCCCCAGGCTGTGTGCGCGGACACAGCGCTGACCTGGGACCTAAGGATGCCGGTGACTGGCCCCGCCAAGGCAGGTTTTGCTAAGAGAGCCTACCCTCTCCCGCTGGTCCAGGAGCCCATCCCAATCTTTTCATGTGACACTCAGTTATTTCAGGGGTAACACTTCTAGAAAGCTATGGAGGTTGTCCATGTGCCAGACGGCAGCAAGGATTTGGCTAATCTTGGGGGAAGGGTGTGTGCAGGATCCGAGTCTGTGGGGGAAGCATCTGCATAATCGGCAGAAGTGGTCCCTGTGATCGCTCCTGGCGTCCCACGCGCCCACGCCGACCAGGAGACCTCCTCGTGGTGATGGTATGAAGTGACTTCACCTCACCGGGATCTCCCCCAGGCTCTCTTGACACACTGTCAGGACACAGACCCTAGGAATGCCTCATGTGGGTTTGGCTGCAAAACGGCACCCTGGGGGTGCCTCCTGCCCACTCAATAAGGAGCGAGCAAGGCAAGGCCCAGGAAGGTCTCGTGCGCTGAGCGGACCAAGAGTAGCTGCTTCCAGAGAACGGGCACGGTCGGGCTAGCGAGGAGTGTCCACCAAAGCTGTTGACAAAGCTCTGTTTCAGAGAATTATCTCAGGGATGTAAGTTCCCTCCCGAAATGGTTTCGGACCTCCCCTTGAGATCTGATCTCATTAGTGCCTGGGTAACACCGTCTGGCTGAAGCTCATCTGGCTAAGCTCTTCCCCAGGGACCTTATTGTTCTCAGCAAACATTGTTGATTGACTATTTAATTTTTAAAATGTTTTCTAATATGGGAAATCAATTGGTGGAATACATTTTTAAATGCTCAGGTGATTCATAAAGAGAGGGATACCAGCTAGTATTTTTTAAAAGATATTTTATTTATTTATTTGACAGAGAGAGAGAGAGCACAAGCAGGGGGAGCGGCAGGCAGAGGGAGAAGCAGGCTTCCCGCCGAGCAGAGAGCCCGACGCAGGGCTTGATCCCAGGACCCTGGGATCATGACCTGAGCCGAAGGCAGACGCTCAACGACTGAGCCCCCAGGCGCCCCAGCAGCTAGTATTTTTGAGCCATCACCATGTATCAGGCATGTACGGACCATCTTGTGTGCAGCATCCATTGAATCCTCAGACCACCCCGTGGGGTAGACAGTATTCGGAGCCCCACTTTACAAAGGAGGAATCAGGAACTTAAATAGCATGTCCGTGTCTCACAGCATGCACACATAGCTGGGTCTAGTTTCAGAAATTATGGCTCATCTTCACATTTTTCTGCCATATTTGTCCAAACATGAAAGCACAAATTTTCACGATCTCAAAACTCAATTACAGTAACACGGTTACGGTTGTGAGCACTCGGCATTTTCAGAAGTTCCAAAGCATGTTCTCCCACTTCCTGAAGACCAGAAGTGGTCTTGAGAGGCAGGTGGCGCACCACCCCCCGAAGGGACGAGAGGGAGTCCCTCAAGGTTACATGGTGAGGGGACGGCCCTCTGGTCCTGTGTCTCACGCCTCGTGTCTTGTTAAGACACCGTGTTGCATGTGGGGACTGGAACCCGCGGTGCGGAGTGTGGAGGCCGTGCAGCGTGAGCTCCTGGAAGCGCACGCGCATGGTGACCACAGGGACCGTGGACCCAGCAGGGCTCCGTGAGAGCGTCACCTGCTAACACTGGCGTGAAGTCTTTGAATTATGCAGGTGAAACTGATTTGTATGAGAGAACAGCAGAATTATATAGTGCACCGTGTCTAAAACATTCTTTGCATCGGCAAAATTAGGTCACTGTTTTCAACAAGACACACAGAGTTTATATTTACTTGTTTTCCTTCAGTGACCAAAGTGTTTCTGGTGCTAATTGCTCGTGAGACAGAGTGACTTCAAGTCATTACAAAGAAGAACAACATTGTCTCTGTTCTCACCAACGTGAGTGAGGAGGAGGGGGAGGGTTTTAGCCTCATTTAAAGTATTGTCTTTCGGCGTGAAGCTGGGAAGCACTGGGGGGGCAGATCCAGATTGAGCGCTGACACCCCCGTGGTTTGAGGGACCTCCATAGGAAAAAGAATGCAAAGTCAGAAATACAAAATTAGGAGCAAACATGAAGATTTGTTTAGAATGACAAGGGAAACTGCAGCAAAATTTTACTATGCCGATAAATACCTCAGGTGTCATCAAATCCGGTGTCATGTGACTGCAGGCCCTCCTCTGTAATGCCTGCCCTTCCGGAGTAGGGCTGCACGCTCTGGAATTTTCCACGGAGAGAAGAGAAATAGGACTCAGCCTTAACTCTTTCAGGTCAATCCAATTTTGTTTTAAATTACTGGCCACTTAGAAAATACTCAGTTTGCAACCAGTGTTTGGTACACCACCTAAATCTTCTAAAGACTGCTAGCAAATCTGGGGGAGACCCTCTATCAAGTTTCCTTCCTGAAGCCGTATGATTTGGGGTAATTTTAAGTTTCTTGTCCTGTGAAGAATCCTCGTCATTCCCTGAGTTGACAATTGTCACCACCCTGTCTGTCGGTGCTTTCCTTGCATTAAGGAATGAATTGTGGACCTCACAGCATGTCTACTCATCGGAACGATGTGAGTCCCCAACGCCGAGGCTGGGTCCCAGGAACATCCCCAGTCCCCGTGTCCCAGCACCCGGTGCGAGGGGGGTTCACGGGCGGCCGGGTGAGGACAGACAGAACCTGACGGGTTACGCCTTCCTCTGCAAACCGTCCGAGCACATCTGACCATGTGAGCCGGCTTGGGTGCCTCCCCAGCCTTGGATGGGACGGACTCGCCCACGTGGGCTTCACCAGCCTCCCGCAAGTCGCCCTGAGCTTCCGTGCAGAGACAGGATGGCTCTGAGCATCACGGTGCCGTCCCTCGTCCCAGCCGCAGACCCGGGCGGGTCCCCGCGACCTGTGCAGCTCACAGTGCCCTGCCTGATCCCCACGTGGCCTCCGGTGCTGTGGCCAACGGCAAGCAGGTTTTGAGGTAAAGCCTCTCTTGTCTGAGGGCTGCGCTGGACTCCCAACCATCCGCCCATCCATCACTGGGGGCACATGAAATGCCTTAAATCAGGTGCACGCTGACTCCAAAGGTAGGGCTTACCTGTCACCCTCCTGGAGAATGCAAAGCAGTGTCTACACTGTTAACAAGCTGTAAACTCCTAACACCTCAGAGCTGGAAGCGAATCCAGAAATGACCGTCTTGTCAGCGTTGGAAAGCCAGGTTTTTCACGCGTGTAACATTGACAGCAAGCCTTACAGATCCGGTTTCTCCTGTTCCCTGAAGATCACACAGGCACCGTGCAAAGTCAGAAAGCCGTGGCAGGAGGCACGACTGGCCCAGATCTCTCGCGGGGATGCAGCGTGCACCAGCTCGGGTAAGTTCTGTCCCAGGCAGGCTCTCCGCCTGCATGCACCTGCCCCACGTCCCCTCTCTCTGTTCCGGGAGGTCGGAGGTGGGCCTGCTGTGTGCCCCGGGGTGAGTTTCTCCGATGATTTTCCCTACACATGGGACGTGACCGTGCTGGAGCCCCTCCCCAGGGCTTGGCAGAAACTGGACTTCAAAATCTACCAGGGGAGCGTCAGCGGTCAGCGGCAGATGGAAACTCCACACCGTAGGAAACAGGGGCCTCAGCGGTCAAGGACTGAAAGTGACAAGGATCGTTGACCTGGATTGGTTTGCTAAGCCCGGGCCTTCTCCCCGAGTTGACAATTGTCTCCAGCCAGCAAGCAGGCTCGGGGCAGCATGGAGGCAGGAGACCAAGAGAACCCGCGCGTCGGGCCTTCCCGCCGACCTCCAGTGTAGCTTCGACCAGGGGCAGGTGCAGCGCCCAGCACGCCGGCCCGACGGCCCCCTCTGCACTTCTGCACGGCGAGGCAGAGGGGGGCAGTGAGGAAAGACGGAGCGAGAAGCAGGGGAATGTGAGAGGAATGGTCATTTACATTAATGTGTCTGCAGCAATGGAGTCTTGCAGTAAGAAAAATTGCATCAGAAATTATAATTCTGAGCATGAAACAATGGTTAATATTGCATTCATTGGAGAAGGAGGCATGCAAAAAAAATCATGAGCATTTCAGGGGACTATTTTCCTCTTATAAAGCTTATTCTTATAATATTACTGCATTTCAAAAAATACAATTTTAAGAAAAAAAATGAACTATAGCTCTTTGCAGTGATAGGCGACAGGTCAGAAAAGCATTTCAGAATAATTTTACACCTTTTAACCTTAAAAAATACTTTGCTGACAATTGAGAAAGGGCTTTAAAAGAAGCTCTGATAGGCATCCTCACAGCGGGGTTGCCATGTCCCATCACCGCACGAGCGTCGGCATAATGCACCCTGTAATAAGGAGCGCGCTGCACCCACAGGCTCGGGAGACTGATCCTCGCCAAGAGCCGCTATTACTCATGACGCTGGAAGTTTGTTACAGAAAACTCTCGGGAAGACAGAGGGAAGTAAACGGTTTAAAATTTTGATTTGAGCCAGGAAATAACTACTTTGTCATAGGATTCTGTCTGCATTTGAATATATATTCAGTATTCTCTGTTTGTCCTTTCTGCTCAAGCTTGGACAGTCTTGTGAAATGAAAACCGTACAGTGTCTCGTTAATGAGTGGCACCTTCCCCGATTCTGTTGCTGCCAGGGGTAATTGTTAGCTGCTGTAACAATTACAGGTGATAATTATGAACGCTAATATGATGGTTGGTAGTTCAGCGTTCCTCAGCTATGAATCCTGTGCAAACTTAGGGGAAACTCAACAATATTTCACTGTAACGAAACCAAAAACCATCCATCAGGGAAAGATACACTCTCGGCTCTTTGTCGACGCCTTCATCAGAGGGACATCCCGCGTCAGGGAGGACTCAGCCTCCCGCGGCACGGGAGGGAGGACCCAGGAGACCTTGGGTTTCTCGTGATTTTCAAAAATTAGAGAGAAGTCGAGGGGAAGGAGTGGGGGGAGCCGTGTTTCTGAGCACGTTCTCTGCTGGGCACCCTCAGTGATGTTCAGGTTGTCCTGGGCGTTGCCGTGAGCTGGGCTTTCCCGGAGAATGGTGGTGTTCCCTCCACGCCGGGTCCGCGTCGCTGGAGCAGAACCTCCCTCAGGACCAGGCGTGACGGGCTTCTCCCCACAGAGCCTTGTCGTTGCGGCAAGAAGCGCCCTCACCTCTGGGTCCTCCTCGAACCGCTCTCAGCAGGGCGCACAGAAGAGGTCCAGTCAACGCCCTTTGCTTTTATTTTCCATTGTTTCTTGCGGTCACCCTTTTCCTTCTTCTTGTCTTTCTTTTCCCATTTGGATGGCAAGGTGTCTTTCAGGTCACGCGGGACTTGTTCCAGAATTCCTTATCTTGGCTCCCTGCGTTCAGGTTTGGGGCAGTCCGCCCTTGGGAACGTTGTGCATCCCCTGCTGCCTTTCTGGGAAGGACTGTCCCCTGCCCCCGCCAGATGTCCACAGGTGCTCACGACCGCTGACAGCACCTGGCTGGGCGTGCTCTCAAGAATAAACCCTTGGCTTTTCTTTGGCAACTGACTCAGTTTGCCGGGGTTCTGTAGATGTGAACCAGAGGAAAGGTAGGCAGGTGGGCGGGGTGCCCTCCTGGAGCCGGGAGCCAGAGGCCCCGGGGACAGACCTTGCGTGCAGCGGGACAAGAGGGTTCCCCTCTGTCTCATTTTGCTGCTAAGAGAAGAACATCGAAGATCAGATCCGGGATTCCATAAAATGATAGGAAGTTGTTCTGTATTTTGGGTTACAATTTATTAGGTCATTTTATGTGCTATTTTCCAGAACCAGGCAGTTTTTTTATTCCCTAAATGACTCTATCACACCCCAAACAGATTGTGCAGGATTGCTTTAGAATATTCTCTAAAGCTCAGCTTGCACATGTTTCGGCCAAGCCTGGAGACTCGTCTGCGCGGAGACAATGAAGGGGCCGGCATTGGCACGGTTAGCCGTGTGGGGCTCTGTGTGACCCCGCCCCCGCCACCTGTGAACACAGCCCTGATAGGAAGCTCTTTCCTGACCTGCCAGAGGCTAAATACTACCTTTCCCTCGCGGGGCCTGTCGAGTGGCAGCCACACCAGTTAGTTCCTTCCCAAGATGTTTATTTTCCAAAGAAGTGAACATGATGGGTTGTGCTCAGTGCCTCTTATCCGAGGATTCCCAAATCCTGGAAAACACCAAAGAGCTCTCACACTTGTCTCATGAACGATGTGCCATGTTACTAATGAAGACGCTGGAGGACGACAGCGTGGGGCCCCTCCTTTCTTCGGGCGAGGCGCTGGGTCACTGGCAAACGCCCAGGAAGGAAGAAGGAACCTCCAGTCATGATTGTCCTTGTGTTGGCTGATACCTGCCCTGACAAAGCTCACGTGTCTGCCCACCCCCTCACGGTGCCGGAAGACACAGCCTGCGACAGAGCCGACTGGACATCTCTGTGCAAAATGCGAGATTTCAGGTGCAGACCCTTCGTAGCTCAGGGCTGCCTGTGAACTGCACGTAGTTCTGGTGGGGTCACGAGGTCACATGGGCCACTTGCTGACCCGAGGCTGTTCCCCAGCACCCCAACCTCCCCGTCTTTCCATCCCCTGCGTCTTGTCTGTTGGGTGCTGAGTTTCTGTACTTTGAAAGTGACGGTATCGTGGGTCACTTTATCTTTTTTGTACTCTTTCACATTTTTCCAAATATATGTTTAAAAACATCAATTACTTTCAGGTCCTAGTATTTTTAACTAATAAAAAAATCATAAGATAATTTTAAAAACCCAGAATTTTTACTAAAATGATTTGTCTTTCATTTGACAACAATGGTTGGTTAAAACTTTTGATGGCTGCCCATTAACTAGGAAATTAGGCATAAACTTCTTCACTTTGCACCTGGAATGCTGAGCAGCCCGACGCTAAGCTACGTTTCTGGTTTTACTTCTCCCTGCTCTGCCCAAAGTACTAGTTCTCTCATGTCTATATCTTTCCCACCGGGGATTCCCTCTTCCCTACCCAACTAGCTCTGCTGGAGCTCGAGTCCCGACCTTTCCTTGGCCACGAGCCATTGCATCCACCAGGGCGAGCTCCCCACGACTCTGAGCACCATCCAACGCGTGCCCGCACTGACCGCAGCACCATCCTGGCCTCACACAGAATGCAACGAGGTTCAACTCTGCAAAGACTGGCACCTCTCTGAGACCAGGAAGTGAACCAGAGCCGAACGGAGCGGCATTTGTGTCCTTCAAGACGGGTTCTGAGAAGCAGGCCACTTTCTGAGCAGGGGACCCCGTCTGGTCGGGAGCTCAGGTGTGGCGCTTCCCTGATTCCGACCTGCTCCATCTGCCACCCCCAGACCAGGGCAGATGCAGACCCAGGGGCAGCTGCAGAAGGGCACAGCTCACCTTTACTCGGTTGCCTCCACCCCGAACAGCAGAGCACGAAAACCAAGCCCTTTTCAGAGAAGTGCATGTGGGTTGTGCATCTGCGTGTCATTGTGTGTGAGCTCGGTCGGCTTCCTGCCTGCACATCGGAGGCCGTCAGGGCACCAGAGGGCCTGTTCCATTCCCTGGGATGTTGAAATCTGGGCTATCATTTTTTTCATCCACCAGATAAAAATCCAAGCACTTAGCGATGCGCTCTTTGGCAATGCTGTCCCGTGAAGATGCTCTCCTACGTGGCTCACAATGGCACAGCCATGACAGAGCAAATCAGGTGCAGTGTAGGAAAATTACATCCTGTTTCTAGAAACCTCTTCACAGACACGTTGGCAACATGCAGAAAGACATCCACAGCTGGTCCACTGTGGCGCCGCTCATAAGAGCAAACCAACCAACCAACCCAAAAGCTGGAAGCACCCTGAGTATCCATCGATCGGGGACGCGTGGAATGAAAGATGTTTGCTCACAGAGACGTGGAGGAGGGCTGTGCGGACAGGACAGCCGAGCATGTGCACCGCGCGTTACCACTCACCCAAGAAAGGCGCAGAGGGCACGCAGGGATTTCTGTGCACAGAGGGATAAGGACCGAGGTTGGTGGGCATTTGCTTACACTAAAAGTACAATGACGTATTCATCCCCTCACTGGAAGCCCACTCCTCCCGCTCCCCAACCCCCACCCCGCCCCTCCCACCACCGTCAGTTTGTTCTCTGCATTTGGGGGTCTGATTCTGCTTTTTGTTTGTTGACTCATTTGTTATTTGTTTTGTTTTTGAGATTCCACATATGAGTGAAATCATATGGTATTTGGCTTTCTCTGTGACTGACTTATCTCACTTGGCGGAATACACTCCAGGTCCACCCATGTTGTCACCCACAGCAGGATTTCCTTCCTTGTTATGGCTGAGCGATATTCCACTGTCCATAGGCACATCTCCATTACCCTGTCGTCCGTCAGGGCACGCTCGGCTTGCCTCCGTACCTTGGCTGCTGTAGATGATGCTGCCGTGAACATGAAGATGAACGGATCTTTTCAAATCAGTGTTTTTGTTTTCTTTGGGGAACTTCCTGGTAGTGGAGTTGTGGGATGGTATGTATTTCTTTTTTCAATTTTGGGGGAATAAAAAGCACAGCACAGGGACTGTCGTTGGGGATCCTGCAATAGGGCTATGTGGGGACAGACGGCGGCTGCATAACGGATGGACTTGTTGAGTCCCCATGTTGTAATCCCAAAGCCAACATAACACTGTGTGTCCACTGCACTCAAATACAAAAATACGGTGGAAGACAAACTATAAAACGCATTTTAAAGTGGTCACTTATGGGGAGAATGCAGCGGGGTCAGAAGCCCCCTTGCCCCAAAGACCAGGCTGGGAGGTGTGGTGTGTAAGGCCCATGCGCGCGGCCCACCCCGTAAATCCCACGCCCTCGGAGCCGTGATCATCAAGCCCATCACTGGCACTAGGTGTAGATTTGACTTTAAATCTAATGTAACTATTGCCCATAATTATCAAACAGTTAAATTTAAATTTAAAAATTCCTAACAACCAAAAGCTATGTGGCAGAAATGACACGAATGTGTGGGGAGTTGGCAGCATAACCACAGACAGGGTCTCAAGTCCAGGACCTTGGAACTCCGGGGTCAGTGCCATCCCTGTAGGGATACAGTGGACGGACTAAAGGAACTGCAGAAGGAATCGGAAACTGTGTTTTCAAGAATCAAATTGTGGTTCTGTGCTTCTGAGCCTCGTGTGTGTCTCAGTGAGCCCTTCCCTTAGACCACAATATTTATGGATGGAATAATACAATGCGTGAGATTTCCCCCAAACCGTCGGGAGATTTGGAGCAGAATGAGGCAGGCGTGCGGCAAGGACAGAGCTCTGGTAGGTGGCTGCTGTTGAGGTGGGACCATGAGCACAGGGAGATTTACTGGACTTTTCTTCCTGCTTTTCTTCATGTCTGATTTTTTTCCATGATAAACAAATAAAAGGTTTGCTGAGTGACGAGCCGGCTGGCGCTGCCGGCTGAGGAGGAAGGTTTATATTTGACCAACATTTCTATTTCTAGGCATTCACACAAATGCCCTCCGTGCGGTCCTCAGAAAGCCGTTTGTCAGCGCTGCTCCGTGACGTCTGCTCACAGGCAGGGTCTGCCGCTGGGGTGAGCTCTGCAGCCCCCGGCCCAGCAGCTCGGCTGCTCCCAGCACCAGCGACCCAGGGGCCCTGCGGCGTGTCCCCCACGACCCTCCCCGACGTTGATGCACGGAGACTGCGTCTTTCCTTCCTTGGCCAAGCAGCTAGGCACACACTGGCTGTGAGGCCACCAGGAATTTAGCACCGGCTCAGGACTAACGGACAGGAGAGAGAGCGGGGCTGCCCGCCTGCACAGGCACACAAGGACAGCCGCTGGGCGGGGGCCGTCAGCGCGCCCACAGAGTGTGACACGCACATTCACGGCAATAATTCTCCCCAGGATTGGAACGCTTCTTCCAAGACGATCCCACAACACTTAAAATCAGTTTACCCGCCACGGGCCTGGAGGACCTCAAAGTATATTTGCCCATTCAAGATGACTCCCAGCTGAAGCGAACGTAAGCCAGTCCACGCTATGCAGATGGCAACCCAGGGCGGAAGGAGCCAGGGCTCGAGGCCGCGTCCCCCTCACATCCAGGCTCTCGAGGGGCAGTGGGTTCGGGCTGAGCCGCCTGATAGGTCCGTCCACTGTCCACTTCCCTGCTGGTGTCACCTCCGCCGTCGCAGGACACCACCGTCCTTGTGCCATTTCAACCACCTTCTGGGGAGGTTGGATGGTGGGTAAAAACTAGAGAGCTTCCGACATGGAAAAAGCCCTTGACATGGCCACTTCAGTTCATTTGAACTTAAAATATAGACAAAACATCAGTGGCTGGTAAGCTCCAGTATCTACCTGAATGCGAGCCTGGGAAGGCCTGCAGGGTGGTGCTTACCCAGTCCGGGGGGCGGCGCTGTGGTGGGTGCTCTTCCCGTGGCATGGTGAGGAGCTGACCTGGTTAGACCAGGCAGCAGGAGAACAGGGACTCAGATGCACCCCTTGGTGCTTCTCGACCCCCTCCATCAAATTCTCACTGGTAGCCACCAGCCTAGAAGCAGCATCATGGAGGGGCTCATCTCTACAGACGTCTGCTCTCCTGAAGAAGGCAGGTGCCAGTCTGCTTGTCCGGAGGGCCGGCCCCAACGCCCAGCCCTGCGGTTTAGCTGCGCAGAAACCACGGTGGGCATCAGCCACGCCAGTTGGCACCTGCCTCTGAAACAGCCGCTCCTTCCGTTTGGCACTGACGCTGAAAAGAAGGAAACATGCATGATTAAGAAAAGCTATATCTGGGTTTTTTAATGTTATTGCCTGCCTTTGTTTTCCTATTTTCCTGTGCAATTTAAAACTTGTTTTCCTATACACAGATAATGGTTGTGAACACTGAAATTTGGATGGATTCTGTTTAGAAAGATAACTGGTTAGAAAACAAGCAAGCAGCTCTCTGGCCTCGCCTGTGAGGCTCGGACGGTGAGGTTTTCTGGTCTTTGCAATAAACAATAAGCCCAAGATCGCCTCCTGCATTGGAAATAACATTGAAAACATAATGACATTTGCAACTTCTCCTGTGTGTGAGGAAGTACAAAAAAATTCAATGTGAATGAATACAATTCCTGAAATTTTTTTTTTAAAAGGAAAAATGTTAATGATGATATATTTACAAAACCTTCCAAAAATGAGTTTGGTGAGAGAATAATACGCTCCTGGAATTTATATTTCAAATTTCGTAAAACAATGCATAAAATGTTAAGGATTATTTTAGAAGTTTTCTGGAAAATATATAAGATAATTGCCTTTCTCCCATGTAAGACTCAGCTCACCACATTTTGCTTTTGTGACAACTTGTAAGTAATGCATGAAGCCCTTAGAACTGTCAGCGGTGATGGAGATCCCTGTACTGGGACGATCTTAGTTTTAGAACTATTTACACACAGACATTTTATTAAAAAGCTCTCCTTTTCTTCATGCACAAAATAAAAGTGTGCAAGGGGGAGCCCACTGGATGCATCCCGCTCCTGCAGAGACATGGGGGAGAAAGCAGTTGTTTCTGTAACTCAGTTTCTCTCTAAATTGTACCTGAACGCAGACTAGCGTTATGCTGCTTATTAGCAAACTAAGTGCCCTCGGCTGAATGAGAACTTGCTGGCCCTTGAGATGAGGGGGCTTTCTGGGAGGGATACCAGGAATTTTTAACGCATGTTAATCCCCATTATCCATCACAGGTGCACCAGGGACGTGATTATCCTGCTCAGGAGTCCTGATTTCCTTATTTTTAAAGGAAAATTACTTAAGAGTTAATTGTTTACGGGCACCCGGGTGGCTCAGTCATTAAGCGTCTGCCTTCGGCTCAGGTCATGATCCCAGGGTCCTGGGATCGAGCCCCGCATCGGGCTCCCTGCTCCACGGGGAGTCTGCTTCTCCCTCTCCCTCTGTTCCTCCACCCTCATGCTCTCTCTCTCTCTCTCCCTGTCAAGTAAATAAAATCTTAAAAAAAAAAAAGAGTTAATTGTTTAAAATACCTTTTGTTTTCAGGAGGAAAAAGGATATTTTGTGGTCAGAACACAGGGTGGCCTTTGTTGTCTTAATAACCTGCACTACACTGTCTGAAGCCCCTATTAGGTCATTAATGTTGGGCTTTCACGGGTATTATTTGGCCTGGAAAAGGGCTTTTAAAATTAATATCCCAAATAAATGGACACAAACACACAAGCTTGTTACTGGAAGCTTAGAACCTGCCTCGTGTTCTGAAAGCGTAGGAACATCACCCAACACACGGATGCTGTGCTGTAGCTTCTCTTTTCGGAAAACCTCTGATGTGACCACACACCGCTTTCCTTCCTTCCCCTCCGTCTCGGCTCAGACCCCAGCCCCACTGGCCCTGCACGCGGACGGCGGCTGACATGTGAGCTTCGTGGGCCAGAGCTTGGACACCGCTGGTCCCTGAAAATGCATGAGACCCCCCTCCCCGGGAGACGCACTCTCTCAGGCTGGGTGGCCATGTCATGAATGACTTAATATTTTCTTGAAAATGTTTGTTCTACACCAAACGAGGCCCTGGGCCCTGCTTGGGGCAACAGGCTCCCCTGAACCGCTGTGGGTTTGTGCAGACTTGCTGCCAAGCAGATGCTCCTTTCCCGCCAGAGCCTCAGCCCCGAGCTTCCCATTCGCAGGGGTTCGCCCGTGGCCGCCTCCTTTCCGGACACCCAGGACAGCGCCCTCCGCGGGCTCCCGGTGTGGGCTGGGGCAGAGCGCCCCGTCTGGTCTGTAGAGGCCGGTGGAGGTGCAGACCAGACAAGCGGCCGTGCGCCCAGCCCCAGCAGGCAGGGCTGCAGAGGGAGGACCCCGCCAAGCCGTGTCCCCTCCCGCCGCATTCCTTGGGCGGTTCCCACAGGCAGCCAGGCCGAGGGAGGTCAGAGCGGCCCAGACAAAGGAGCCCCCCGCTGCCGGGCCTTGGTTGGGCTGTCAGTCCTGCTGATTCATGACTCCACCTTTCATCTCCCTGAGGCGAGAGAGGGGCCAGAAAGACCCATTTCACAGCTGACAAAATTGAAGGGGCACAGGGCGGTGGGCGGGGCGGGGCGAGGGTGGGGGCAACCCCCTTAAATTTGTGTTGTTGAAACCACCTGCTAAAGATAGACAGGTTGTCTTTTCTTCCTGGGCTTCATTCCTCCCCCACAATGGGACGTGCGTTTCAGATGCAGCCGGACACACAGGCAATTCGTGATCTGGGGACAATTATGCCGTGTGGCCGGAGGGGCGGCGGGGGGGACGGGAAGGCCCCCCAGCCCGCAGCGCCCCGAGCAGAGCCTCTGCCAGTCTGGCTGAGGTCGGCGTGCCTGCGGCAGGTTACATGTGAGCAGAAGCTGGTAACTTTATGAAAACACTGATGTTGAGATAAAATATGGTTTGTGACATCAGACCTGTCAGGGGGTGTGCGTGTGCACACAATGTTGACGGAGGGAGAACAGCATAATAGGAAAGAAGCAATATATGTCTTTTTAAGAGAGTCTATTTGTAACAGGATTTTCCCCAGTGGCTCCTAATTTGTCTGCTCTGAAACCAGCAAATGAATTAATTTAACATACGTTTTAACTGATGATGGACATTATGTCTCCCAAAATAATTCAATCTAATTTTCTTTTAATCAATAGGGCCATCACCTTCTGTAAGAAGGATTTTCTGAGTATTTTTAGGTGATGTTTTAAAGGATGTGGGAGGAAGTGGTGTCCCAGTGGAGAGGCATTTGTAAAAGGGAGGACAGCGTCTGTGCACGTGGGTGAGCGTGGGTGTGCGTGGCCCCAGCGGGAGGAGTCAGCAGGTCGGCAACCCAGGGCGGCGGGCGCCCCCTCAGATCCCCGAGCTGCGCTGGGCGTGGGTCTGCAGCGGGCTGTGTGTGTCCGGGAGCCGGAGCCCTGGGTCCCTCCTGCAGACGCCGTGTTGTTAGCGGCTCCGGCCTGCGCTTGCCTCTGGGTGTGAACACGATAGTGAGCATTCCCAGGACCCGACGTCTCTATTTCTCATCAAAGGGCTTACTGATTATTGACTCAGAATTTGGTGTCTCTCTTTCAATGACGAGCTTTCAAAGAGCACGTTGCAGGGCCTTGCAGCCCATGCCCTGTCGCCAAGGTTCTGCACCCGGGACTGAGGTCTTCGTTTGTGCAAACCCTTCATTTTCTGCTTGCTGGATCTCCCAGCTGTCTCTGTCCATCCTACGGAGGTTAACAATTGTGCTTCTTTTTTCTTGGCAGAAAAGGCAGGACAAGAAGAGCCAATAAGAGCAAGCCATTCATTTTTTTTCTGTGAGGCAATGATTTCTTGAAAATAAAAGCACCCTGTTCCTACCCATTTTTCTTTCCTGAGGTTTCTGCTACAAACTCCTCTAATCGCCAACTCTGGCTCGTGCTGTGTTAACTTAGGCGTCTTTTGGAAAGGGCCCACACCATCGGGACGCTGTGGGGGCGTTCCCATGGGCACGCACACGTGTCCGAAGGCTGTGTGGTCAGAAGGGCAGCTAAGGGAAAAGCAGAGAGGGGTGGGACAAAGCGCTGGGATAGATCTGGATGGACCGTCACCCGGGGAGCCTCAGGCCCAGGACCGGTGGCCCTAAACTGGGCAGCATATTCTCGTTCCTTTGTCCCGAAGCTCTCTCTCTCCCCCGCACCGCGGCAGGGATGTCACCTTCCCTCTGCTGCCCCCACCCCTTTGTAATCAATACAATCCTCAGTGGTTGCTTAGAGAAGCATATTTTTAGGGTGAATGGCCAGGGCTCAGATTTGGGGGCTGAGGAATGAGATCAAAGAAGCCCTCCCCCACCCCGCGGCACTCCCCATGTGGAGTCAGCCCAGGCTGCATTGTGAGTGCGGCCCCCTCCCCTCCCTCACCTTCCCCCCTCCCAGGAACCCTGGTGGCCGAGCTGTCACACCAGACCCTCCAGACACGCCCTCCAGGCCACTGTCGGCCCAGACCCAGGGATAGCCTACAGGTCGGGGCTGGGCGGGCACACTGGGCTGGGCAGGGCTGGGAGGCTGCATGGCACTCGCGACAGGGACCCTCGGCCCTACGGCCGCGTCTCGCCGCCAGTAGCTGCTGGCTTGTGGAGGAGAGCGTCATCGTATCGTGTGACCAACTCTTGGAGAAACTACCTAAACACGATTTTGTGTGAAGTCACTGTCATCTGGATGCTGAAGGATCGCACACCGTGAATTCGTCTTCACTTCGGTCAGGGCCTGGACGGTGCTTGGACGCTGGGACAGCCCCGACCCACTTCTGTGCGCTGGCGGCTGGGCGGCTCCGCTTGGGACTCAGCCCCCACTGCTGGGTCCTCAGACGCCTGCACCCCAGCCTCGGTGACAGGTTCCCACCACGTGAGGGGAACGTTGGCCTTCACGGCCCAGGAGTGGAGGGCTCAGGTCCTGCGGGGCTGGTGGGGGAAGGATGTGCAGCAGGGCCTCTTGTGGAAGTGAAGAGCTCGGCGCCAACCTGCCGGGCCATGCACGCACGGCGTGTACACGAGCATGGATCATTCCAGAAGTCCTTGTTTGGGGGGGACCACCTCATTGCTCCACATCCCTCCTTTACGGCCGTAAATCCATCTGCAGCCGTTCACGCCGGCTGGCGCGTGGTCAGCTGCCCCAGGCAGGCCTGGTTGCTCCCCTCCTCCATGCTTGTAACAGAGGACAGGCCCCTACTCCAAGGTCGGAGCACAGCCTTAGCATCCCGAGGACTGGAGCCTGAATCCAGAGTCCACCTCCCTTGCTGTGTGACCTTGAACAAGTCCCTGAAATTGGGAGCTGCGGTTTTCCTGATGCACAGCAGGGCCCACTTACCTCCATGCGGTGGTTGCAAGTTAAGTAAGTTGACTCATGGGAAGCCAGGAGCAAAACGCGTGGTGCAGGGCGTGGGATCCTTCCATTCATTGCCCTGGGAGAGCTGGTGCAGGGACAGCAGGACGGCAGAGGTGACTTGACGGGCATCAGATTATTTCCTGGCAGACGAGGCTCTGAGGGAGGATGAGCAGGGATATAGCGTGGAGGCCTCCACGCTGGAGACGGTCTTGGAGGGAAACAGCCGTGGCACCTGGTAACTCCGCCTGCGAGTGCCCTAGCCCCCGTCGGAGCAGGCGCCCTTCTCGGACTGCAGAGAGCTTGCAGGACGGCAACAACCCCTCCAGTCTGCGAGGGGCGCACGCCTCTGCTGCCTCACTTTTAAAACCCATCACCATTTTTGAGATACAGCACAGTAGGCAAGCATCTTTACTCCCACTTCCCCGATGGGCAAACTGAGGCCGGGGGGACAGGACTTGCCACTAGTCAGTGGCAGAATGGAGCTAGGACCCGCTTGTACATCTCTCTGTGGTAGCTCACTGTCGGCTTTGAAGCTGGTTGCTCCCATCAACCGTAAGGAAACACATTCCCCGGAATGAAAAGTAGAACAATAAATTTTTATCGCATTAATTTTAAACTGAAATAAAGTTGAAATAACGTTGAAATAAAGTTGAGTGTGAATCAATTCTTTTAATTGAAAGGCATTGAAAACACATTGGATTTGTATAGTACTTTAAAAAGCACGGTGACGAATCTCCCGTAAAGAGGCAAATCTTTTTGACATGTGAATAGTCATCCTTAATGTTTCTACACTAAAGGTTTTTTCTTCTTAAATATCACCTTTTCTGAAAACAGGTCACACCTTCACGAGTGGTCTGAGAGAGAAAGGGTTCGACAGCGCCTCACTTTCACCGATGGGCTTTCGCAACAAGTATAAATAAGACAAATGTTTAAAAAAGAAGAACCTTTGTAGCAATTTCTCCAATTTCTCTCCAATTTCCTTTCTTGCCATTTCCGTGTGTTTGTGGCTTGGCTCATCTGAGCAACAAAACCAGCGGAGAATCCTGGTGGTTAAGATGTCCTCGGGTCCCTTCTACCCGAGTGCCTGACCCACCGCGATGGAACCTGGTCCTGGAGATGGAGACGCGCTTCACTACAACCTCCTCCAAGAGCGGACAGAAGCCGGGTCTGGACTTGGTGCCATCCTGGTCAGGTCAGTGCAGTGCAGAGGAGGGACCGCGGGGGCCCCTGCCGTGGCAGCGCTGGAGACTCAGGCCATTGTCGACCCCGAACTCCAGCAAGCTGTGCACACCTTCTGAGAAACGAAGTGTGGTGCTTCTTCTCCACACCACCTCTTAAAAGGAGATTTGATCCAACTAGCAGAGTTTTATTTGAGGTTTTTTAAGAATTCTTTTTAGTCATTTATTGGCAAAGATGTTACAATAGTCATGAACAATAATCCAGATGACAAGATATTGTCTCATATACCCACAGGTATTTGATTAATAAAAAGTTTTCTTAATTGAAGTATAGTTGACATATAACATATTAGTTTCAAGTGTATAACATAGTGATTTGGTAATTTATACACATTACACAATGCTCACCGCAGTTAAGGGTGGTTACCGTCCATCACCAGAGTTATTACCGACTCCGTTGCCCTTTGTAGTAACATCACGGTATTACTGACCGCATTCCCTGCACTGTACTCTCCATCCCCGTGACTTACTCACTGCATCGCTGGAAGCCTGTCCCTCCCGCTCCCTTCACCCACTTTGCCCATCACCCCTCCCCCTCCCCTCGGCAACCGACAGTTTGTTCTCTGTATTCACAGATCTGATTCTGCTTTCCGTTTATTCATTTGTTTTGTCTTTTAGATTCTACACATGAGTGAGATCATATGGTATTTGTCTTTCTCTGACTGACTTAGTTCACTTAGCATAATACTCTCTAGCTCCATCCATGTTGTCACAAATGGCAAGATCTCATTCTTCGTTATGGTCGAGTAATACTCCTTTGTATGTGTATACCACATCTTCTTTATCCATTCATCAACAGATGGACACTTGGGCTGTTTCCATAATTTGGTGTTGCAGATAATGCTGCTATAAACATAGTGTGCGTATGTCTTTTCAAATTAATGGTTTCATTTTCTTTGGCCAAATACCCAGTAGTGCAATTGCTGGGTCGTAGGGTAACTCTACATTTAAGGCTTTGAGGACCCTCCGTACTGTTTTCCACAGTGGCTGCACCAGCTTGCCTTCCCACCAACAGTGCACGAGGTTCCCCTTTCTCCGGATCCTTGCCAACACCTGTTGTTTCTTGTGCTGTTGATTCTAGCCATTCCGACAGGAGTGAGGTGGTATCTCATGGTGGTTTTGATTTGCATTTCCCTGATGATCAGTGGTGCTGAGCATCTTTTCATGTGTCTGTTGGCCATCTGGGTGTCTTCTGAGAACTGTTTTTTCAAACCAACTTAGAATTTTAATTTTGTTGGTTTGATGCCCTCGTTGGAATCTTTTCTGATATCTCAGTGTTATATTAGCCAAAATGTTTGTGACAAACTCATTTAACAATAAAAGGAGCTCTGACAAACTGAGGGAGGGAATGGGAGAAGCGTGCGGGAGATTTTTCTTCTTCTTGTTAAGTTGTGAAGGAATGCAAGGGTCCTGAAGTCCTTGAGTTCTGACCCAGCTCCTTCCTTTTAAACCAGATCCCACCTTGTACTTTGTTTTCTACACTGATGAGAACCATCTCCTTAGCTTGAAAATGAGATTAGTGTGGCTCTGGAATCTTAGAGGCAAAAGGGAACTTGGTTCAAATCCGTCCACTCTACAGGTGGAGAAACCGAGGACTGGGGAGGTGCATGACGTTGGTTTGGTTTCTGTTGACTGCTTGTTAGAGAGGGAGGGGGGTTGGGTGACACGGGGGAGGGGCTGAGACTGGGGGGAGGGCAGGGGCTGGGCGACCCCGGGGGAAGGGGCAGGGTGATGGGGGAGGGGCTGGCTGATGGGGGGAAAGGCTGGGTGATACGGGGGGAGGGGCTGGGTGACACGGGGGGGAGCTGGGTGACCCTGGGGGGAGGGGCCGGGTGACAAGGGGGGCAGCTGGGTGACCCCCGGGGAGGCAGGCTGGGCACAGGCTGTCTGACAACTCTAGATCGTGTCCCGGAGAGCCAGCCCTGCTTTCCGCCCAGCTGAAGAGTTAAGCAGACAGAGACCCGTTACTATCAGAGGGTAGAACCTGGAGCCGTACCCTCCTTGTTGGTCGGGGTTGATCCCACGTTGCTTTATTGTGCTCTCAGGCTTCAATCCGGTCACGTGAACTGTTCCGTTTATCGGCACTGCCTTCATCACCACCCTGACAGGAAAAAGACTCTTTGATTCCCATTTGTTTTCCTTGCCAAAATAATAAAGACTGTGATGAATGTTTGTAGTAGTACCCGCCACCCCCCTCTTCTGGAAGAGAGAGCAAGAAAGAAGCAGGGGGGAGGGAGCAATAATCACCTTAGCAGTAAATGGAAAAAGTACAGGGTGCCAATAACGGATCTGATGGCAACATGAGCTCGGGGTTCTGAGAAAGGAAGGGGAGAGGAAGAAGGAAGAAGGGAGGGAAAGGAAAGGAAGGAAGGAGGAAATGCGGAGGGAGGGAAGGAGGGAAGGAGGGAGGGGAAGGAAAGAAGGAGGAAGGAATGAGGGAAGGAGGGAGGAAGGAGGGGAGGAAGGAAGGAAAAAGGGCGGGAAGGAGAGAGGGAAGGGCAGGAATCTGTAGTGCACTTTTGCTGCTGGGCACTTTTCACCTCATGAGTGGAGGACTGAGTCTGTGGAAAGGTAGGGATGAAGGAGGCATCCATCCCTTGGTTCCTGGGAAAGGAAGGAACGGGCTTGGAGAAGAGATAAGACCTGGAATAAAGGGAGGAACTTCAGAGAATCAGGATGGAGCTGAGAACCAAGAGCAAGCCCCCTACCCGTCCCCCCTCAGAACAGAAAAGCACCAGCACAGCCTCCCTGCGGGAACAGCCAGGGAAGCCGCCTCCTCACGGCGCCGGGAGGCCGGGAAGGGAAATCAGCATCACCGTGTCACACCTCATCACGGGTGCTGTGGGGGTGCCATTTTTGTAGGGCTTTTTAAAAGCATGTAGCACACACAGTTCTACAGGCACCTGCTCTGATTCTTGCTGATTCCCACTCAAGTGAGATAATACCCACTTAGGAGGAGGTCCTGATGGAAAGCCAAGGACCCCCTGCTGGCTGCCACGAGCCAGCATGCAGCTTCTTCAGTGTGAACCGGCCCTCCCGGCCGGAACAAGAGGGTTGCCACCATCCTCGGCTGGTGCCCCCAGGGACGGGGTGTCAGTCCCAGTGACTGTGGGGAGACAGGGGCAAGGGAGGACACTGACTCTGGGTTTTGCTCTATCTGTGCTGATCACACAGCTGGGGGCCGGTCACTAAGACGCAGAAATCCCCTGGCTCGCAATCAAGCGGTGCTGGGTGCCGGGGTGGGGGCTGGAAGGGATACCAGTCCCCACATCTGCCTGCACTTGCAGACCACGCTCCTACTTCAGCCAAATCACAAAACAGGATTGATTTAGGCTATGGCCAACTGACATACGCCATCAGAAAAGTCATCCTTTCTTGGGGGATTCCCCAGCTTTCCTGGTTTGGGGGCCACCCGCAGGTGCGCAGAGATCTGACGTCATGTGATGTACACATGCATGTGCTTCCAGGTGTCTCTCCAGGCTTCTGCTTGTGCTGCGCTGGTGATCTTCCCTTCCATTTCACCTGGGACCGGCTTACCAGAACCACTGGGACAGTGCATGGGTCCCCTGGCATGCTCACCTCCACCTGCCCTGCTGGCTCACATGGGGCTCCATTAACAACACAGTCACACAGGTGCACAGAGAGCTGGCAAGAAGCCTGGAGTTGTGGGCTGGGGCCCCTACGCTGTCTCAGCAGGTTGTTTGGTCTTGACCTTTCCATGTCTGAGTCTCTACAAAATGAGGTCATTTATTCCAGATCATTTACTACAAGTTATTATAAAATCATGATTATGCTTATGATTTAAACATTTAAGACTATTTGCTTGGACTTTGTTTCTGGTAACATGATAGAGTAGCTCTACAGAAAAGGATATCCTACTTCTAGGATAGCACACTTAACATTCCAGATAAATTAGAAGAAAACAGCCTCTTTTGATGAGTGGCTGACTTTGAGGACAAAGAAGGCAACTCACCAGCCAGAAACACATGGGTGAGTGGGGGAGATCTACATTCCCCCACCCTGGTACTTGTCCGAGGTATCTACCAGTCCCTGGTGGTTCTGGCCTGACTTTAATGGACCTCCCACTCAGAGGGAGACAGCCTGAAGCTGAGCATGGTGGCTAGAGCCTGAAGCCAGGACCCCCAGGACAATACCTTTATCAGTGAATAGAAACCCCTGCCCACAGAGGGTGACCATAAGGATGCATGCCAGCCCCAGCCTTGGCTCTGAGGGGAGCACGAGAAGTCTTCCTGGGAACTCCTGGCCATAAGCCTGTGCTTATGTGGTTTGAAGCCCAACTGTTTACTAAATGTGTGATTTTTTTGAAAAGATGAAAATGTAGTTTTCCTGGATTGATAGTGTCTAAAAGAAAGTCAAATCCTCTCTTGAGAAACAGGTTATATCAAGATATATATAAGACTTAGAGAATTACTAGAAATGTATTCTGGATATGGAAACTATAGTAACTTAGACAGCTCTTCCCCAAATGAAATACTTAAGTATAGATCTAACAGAATAGGCGTATGATTTATATGCTGAAAACTCCAAGATGCTCCTGAAAGAAATCAAAGTAGACCTAAATAAATGGAGAGGCATACCATGTTCATAAACTGGAAGACTCAATATAGCCACTATACCAATTTTCCCCAAATTGATCTATAGATCTAATGGAATTCCAATAAAAATCCATGATGGACTCTTCACAGATATAAGGAAGTTGATTTTATTTTATTATATTTTTTAAAGATTTATTTATTTATCCCAGAGAGAGAAGGAGAGCGGGGGAGGGGCAGAGGGAGAGAATCTTGAAGCAGAGTCCCCGCTGAGCACAGAGCCTAACAAAGGGCTCAATCTCATGATCCATGAGATCGTGACCTGAGCCGAAACCAAGAGTCGGACACTCAACTGACTGAGCCACCCAGGCGCCCCTAGAGAAATTGACTTTAAAATTTACATGGAAAGTCAAAGGAAATAGAAGAACCAAATCATTTCTAAAAAAGGAGAATAAAGTCGGAAGAATAAACCACTGGTCTTGAAGACTTTGTATAAAGCTGTAGCTATCAAGGCAGCATGATATTGCAGAAGGGATTCAGGTCATAGAGTCCAGAGACAGAGCCACACAATATGACTGGCTGGTTTTTGATGAAGCCTCAAAAATATGTCAATGGAGAAAAGATAGTCTTTTCAGCAAATTATGTTGGAAAAATTGGTATCCATTTAAAAAATATAACTTGATATAACCCTCACACCTTATACAAAAATTAACCAAAATGGATCTCAGAACTAAATGTAAAATATAAAACTATAAAACTTTAAAAAAAAGTATAGGAGAGATTGTTTGTGATCTGAGAACAGGCAGAGTTGATAGCTGTGTCTCCAAAGGCATAATTCATAAAAAGACAAATCAGTAATTGGACTTAATCAAAAGTAAAAACTATTTATCTGTGAGAGACACTCCTGAACAGATTAAAGCTGACCTATGGCAGAAAGCACTTGCCACTCATGTCCAGTAAAGGACTGGTGCCCAGAACATACAGAGAACTACTATAAGTTGACAGTAAGAAACAAACAGCCCAATGAAGAAATGGGCAACAGACATATCACCAAAGAGAACATCTGAGAAGCACTTGGCACACATGGTTAGCCATTGAGGAGTGCCACTTACAACCATGGTGAGACACTCCTACCCACCATTAAAGCACCTTCCGTGAAACATTGTGTCACAGGGGTGCGGGTCAGAATGGCCGTGACTGAATGCTCACATGTTGCTGGCAGGAATGACAGCTGAGCTGTGTGGCCACCCTGGGAGACTCTAAACTGGAGCACACACCTACCATGTGACCAGCCCTCCCACTGCTCCCAAAGACCCTTGAGCAGTGGGCCTCAATCAGGGCAGTTACCCCTGGGGACATTTACCAAAGTCTGGAGGCACTTTGGTTGTCACAACTGGGTTGGGATGCTACTGGCATCTGGTACTTAGAGGCCACGGATGCTGCCAAATATCCTGCAGTGCATAGAATAGCCCCCAAACGAAGTATCATCTGGCCCAAAATATTAGTCACACCAAGGTTGAAAATCCTGCCTTGTACAAACGGAAACATGCTCACAAAAAAGCCTGCACAGCAATGTTTATAGAAACTCTAGTCTTAAATATTATAAAACCCAGGGAATAACCTAAATGTGCTTTAGCAACAAGTGAGTAGATAAACAGAGGCACATCATGCACCACAATGCGGTTCAACAATAAGCAGGTGCAAGCTGCTAATAAAACCAACAGGGTGGATAGATCTCCAAGATGTTATGCTCGGTAGGTAGGTCATGGAAGGCCACCTGGAAGGTCACCTACTGTGTGATTCCTTGCATACTGCATTTCAGATGACAAAACCAATGAGAGAGCAGGTGAGCTGTTCCCTGGGGACAGGTGTGAGGGGAGGGTGTCACTGAAGAGGGGTATGAGCGCAAGCGTGGAGGGTGAAGGATCTATTTGCCAGCAGATTTGTGGTGGTCACATGCATCTTATTGTACTATTCACAGAACTGCACAATCCCCCAATTTTACTGTGCATTAATTTTAAAAATAATATTAAAAAGTAATCATTAAAAATGAAAAGAAAAGCGAAACTAGGAAGAGAAATCCTAAACATGAAGGATTATTGTCCAGAATATATGAAGAGTTCCTGTGCATCCAAAGGAAACACACAACCCCATGGTTGACATGGGCGAAACACTCGAACAGACATTTCATGGGTGACAAGAGCAGGAACATGAACAGCAAAACAAAAAAAAGAGAGAATAAAAAAAGATGTGCAACCTCATTAGTGCCAGAAAAATACCCATTAAATTAAAAATGGGGTAATAACTCATATTCCCCTAACTGGCAGAAATCAAATAGTCTGATAACAGGCAGTGTGAGGATACAGAGTAACTGAAACTCTCAGACACTTGACTCACAAGAATTAAATTGGTAAAATCTCTTTTGAAATCTGGCATTATCTACCCCAGGGGGTTGAGGAGTGTTTCCCCGAAAGACAGGTCCATGTCCTAACCCCTGGAACCTGAACCTGTGAATGTGACCTTATTTGGAAAAAGGGTCTTTGCAGATGGAATAAGTGAAGGATCTTGAGGTGGGATTGCCTCGGCTTACCTGAACGGGCCCCAAATATAATGATGGGCGTCCTTACAGGCAGCAGAGGGAGATTTGAGCCGGAAGAGGAGAGGCCACGTGATGTGGGAGGCAAAGTCTGCAGAGGGAGTGTGGCCGATCACACCTCAGTTTCAGATTCTGGCCTCCGGGACGACAAGAGAATAATCTCCATTGTTGGGCGCCTCCCCGTTTGAGGTCGTTTGTCCGGTGACTGCAGGACACAAACACACCTACAGATTTTGAAAGTGTGCACACTTCCTATGACCCAGCTGATGAACTCTCCGATGAAGTCCCATTTTGTAAACACTTTGCTTTTCCACTGCAGGAGCACATTTCCCACTAGAATTCAGTGCCTAGGTGTGTGTCACTGGAGCAAGAGTACCCAGTGCTTCTTCCAGAAGGCTCTCTGTTGTCTTCTGTCTCATTTTATTCTCTTCGGCTCTATTCTATCCCTTTTTCATTAAAAAATAAAATGCTGGTTGCATCTCACAAAATAAACTTCTTAATCCACGGAGGATCATAACTGACAGTGTGGAACTATGGCCCTAAAGAACTCTTGCCAGTGTTTGCACCAAAGGTTCCTAACTGCGAAGATGACACGAAGTGGGGTAGACAGCACGTCCCTCGTTGGGAGAGCAGCTGTACATTGTACATGGCGGGTGGGTGGGAACAGAGGACGGGAACGAACTCCAGTTACTTAAATCAACATGAGTAAATCTCAAAGACATGACAGTGAGTGAAAAAAGGTAAGTTGTGGAATAATATACACATAATGGTCTATTTACAGAAAGGTCAGAAACAAGGAAAAGAATGTTTCTCGGTGACACACATATGGGGGATCTCCTTTTAAGAAGAAAGGGAATGGTGAAGACAGAGCTACTCAGCTGCCCCTGGGTATCGGGGAAGAGGTGTGATGGAGGAGGGAGCCGGGAAGTCCCTTGGAGGTCCCCTTCCATTTGTCTGATCTCAGCTCTCCCCGACACAGTGGCTGGGGTGCTGCACAGCATTTGCATCGTGTGCAGAGGCTTGTATTGTCGTCCTTCTCTTGGCCGTGGCTAGTTGCCTATCTCATATACATTTGCTTCTTTCTTCCAAGGACACGAACTTTTCTTTGGAGCAGCAATGTTCCCAGTTCTAAACACTCCAGTGTGCTTCCTACAGGAACATTGTTGCTGAAGCAAAGTCCATTCACAGAGCCCCTGAAGGCCATGCTCTGCACTCCCTCATTCTTCCGTTTACTCAACACATACGTAACGACCCACCTGCCGCTTTCCTAGCACCATGCTCCATGCAGGGGGGGCAGGCGGCAATGAACGAAAAGGGGCATCATCACCCTCATGACCTTACTAAGTGATGATACGGTGTCTATGTTCTGTAACACTGTCTGTGTGTAATTTTAATAAGATAAAATTTGTTTTAATTGTGTGGCTGTAATATAGGACATTCTACATTTTCTTAAAAATTGGAAAATTTGAACATATACACAAAAATCTTTGAGAGTAATAGTGTCGGGGTCTCATTTTGCTTTTCTGGCTTTTTTTTTCTGCCCTCATTTGTCTCTGTCTCATCTCGTTCTGACTGTTGTATATTCAACGACAACAACCCGTTGTTCCTTTTACAATTGAATAGAGGTTTTCAAGCAGAATGGCAAGATGGCCTCTATTCTAAGACTGGTCTTCTCTGGCTTTCTCTCTACCCCAGCTAGGAGTATAGTTTTTTATAAACCTACAAACATTGTGCCCTCCACACTGGATTTGTCTATTTCAGCTTGTGATTATTCTAGGTCTTCTGTGGCATTTAAAGGTTGGGGAAGGGACCTCACGCTAACCCCCAGTGCCTTTACCTTTTGAAGGAGCGTAAGATCTACCCGCCATAGATTTCACTACAGCATCTCTTCAAAGACTGCCCATCAAAGTCGGAACAAAGTCTAACTCTTGGCAGAGCATAAAACGCCTTTCAAGACGGGACGCCTTTCCTCACGACTTCTTCCCCGCATCCGGCACTCCACCTTGGCTGCAGCTTCCTGCAGATCAGCAACTGTGACCCAGCACTCTCGGAATGTAGGTTAAGCCCAAGAGGAAAGTGAATATTTATTGAACTGAGTTCAACTAATACTAATTAAACACTTACTATGGGCTAAGCATCATGCCACACCCGCTGGTGTACAACAGAAATTCTTAGGTGATATCCCATTAACATTGACCAAAGAAACCAAAGAAATTGTTAGAGAAGAGGTGGCATTAAAAGGAATTCCCTACATCTGTTCAGCATCTCAGAGTACAAAGTATTTCCAAATGTATGTTCTCCTCTGATTCTTACAACACACCGAAAAAGTGGAGCTGGTACCTGTTGTCCCGTTTTACAAATGAAGAAATTGAAATCCAGAGATGTAGATTTTCCTAAGCAAAGAGTTTGAAAATGTAGGACTCCAAGTACAGATACCCTGGCTCCAAGTCTCAAGAGCCCCGCTCCTCTGTTCTGCTAGTGAGTCCTGACCTGACCAGCCAGCCAGGGACAAATACCCACTGAGTACCTCTCCTGGACAGGGCCCCGTTTTAAGGGCTTGGCGCCCAGCAGAGAAGACACCCCTGGTGTCGTTAACACAAAGTTCCACGTCCGTGGACCGAGCATGGCTCCCTAAGTGGCGTGCCACACACGGCTGCCTGTGGGGGGGCTTTCCTTGGACAAAGATTGCCTTAGGGGATTCCGACCGGCTGTCCCCTCTGGCAGGCTGGTACCCGTGGCCTGCCTGTGTGATCCAGAGGCGTCTTTGCAGTCATGAAAGAGAAAATGGGCTGTGTCTGCCCATCACTCTCCAGCTGTCAGACCTCTCTCTCTCTCTCTTGTTCACAGAAAATCAGACGTGTCTGGCAGCCCTTATCATCGTGAAGTCATGCCGGATGCACTGGTATCCTGATTTATTCAAGATGTGTGTACATTACCTGCACGATGCTTCTCCCCTCTTGTTCACTGAGGATTCTCTCAATACAGGTGCCATCAATCTCAAAACCCTTCATTATTTATGTGGTGGAGAACATCGCAGGTCCTGTAGGAGGAAGCCAGACTTGGCACACCTACGTTAAGACTTTGTTTGATTAAATACTGTGTTCTTTGAACTCAAGCAGCATGGGATTGGTCTTTTTAATCTCTGCTTCCCATTAAAAAACAGTGAAATCCTCCTAGTATGATTCTTAGTTATTAGATAGAAGAGTTCCATTGACTGATAGTTACAGAAATCCCTCAAAAAATAGCATTTGGTGTTTTCTATCCCAGATCCTTTAACCAAATGTGATTCTGAACATAAAATTCACTTCGCTATGTTTCTCATTTCAAGTGGGTGAAAGTGTCCAAAAGGAATACTTCACAAATCCAGCTTTTAGATATTAGTAACGTACTAATATGACTATGAATAAATTTCTGTTTAAATGGCCCATTTTGTGTGGATTTATCCACCATCGACCAATGGATGTTCATTAAATTGATCTTTGGATTTCCAATCTCTGCCTCAGACTCAGCCTCAAACAGGCTCAACTGACTTTCAAGCCAGTCAAAAGGCCGCCCAGAAGAAAGATAGAGAAATGTAAAATATGTCCTCTGCGTTGTCCTGATAATATGTTAAGAGTCATCAAACTTGTGAGATACATTTAATGATAGAGAAGGAATCCAGGTCTCTTCAGAAATATGAGTGGTTTATCAGTAAGTGTTCAACTGCAAATAACAGAAGATCCAAGAGTGCCAGAAGCAGCAAGGACATTTAATTAGTTCACTAAAAAATACCTGTAGTGGTCTGCTCTGCGAGGCCCATGACTCAGTAGTGTTCTGAGAACCCAGGCCTTGGGGTGCCTGGGTGGCTCAGTCGGTTGAGCGTCCAACTCTGGATTTCTGCTTGGGTCATGATCTCAGGGGTGTGAGATCGAGCCCCTCGCTGGGCTCTGTTCTCAGTGCAGAGTCTGCTTGAAGATTCTCTCTCTCCCTATCCCTCTGCTCCTACCCCCACTCTTGCTCTCTCTCTAAAATAAATAAATAAAATCTTTTTAAAAAGAGTGAGAGAAAACCCAGGCTTCTTCTCTATTTCCACTCTGTCACTTTCAATGTATTGACCCTTCCCTCCCTACTCTCCCTCCAACAAAGTCTGTATTTACAGTATTTGGTCACACATTATACAAATTCATTGAAGAAAAATTAGTAAAAGAGTTACTCACAATTCCATCATCCCAAAGATGACCAGTGTTGACATATTGGTCAATAAACCTCCAATTATTTTATTTTTTATACAAACAGACATTTATATATTTATTAAAACTTGGTTTCTATACTCTTTGTAACCTACTTTGTCCCCTAACAAATTCTCGTAAACGTATTCTCTTGCCAATAAATATGTCCATGGTTGTGTAATATTCTATTATATGGATTTGTACATTTCTAATCCCTGTTTTTTAAATTTTTTTAAATTAGTTTCAGGGGTAGAATTTAGTGATTTTTCAGTTGCATACAACACCCATTGCTCATTACATCACGTGACCTCCTTAATCCCATCCCCCAGTTACCCCACCCCCCCACCCACCTCCCAGCAAACCTCAGTTTGTTTCCTATGATTAAGAGTCTCTTATGGTTTGCCTCCCTCTTTGTTTTTATCTTATTTTTCCCTCCCTTCCCCTATGTTCATTTGTTTTGTGTCTTAAATTCCACATAAGAGTGAAATCATATGGTATTTGTCTGTCTCTGACTTATTTTGCTTAGCATAATAACACCTTCTAGTTCCATCCACGTCATTGCAAACAGCAAGATTTCATTTTTTGATGGCTGAGTAATATTCCATTGTATATATATGCCACCTCTTCTTTATCCATTCATCTGTATGGACATCTGGGCTTTTTCCATAGTTTGGCTCTTGTGGACATTGCTGCTATGAACATTGGGGTGCAGGTGTCCCTTCGAATCACTATATTTTTATCCTGTGGGGAAATACCTAGTAGTGCAGTTTTTTTTTTATTTTTATTTTTTTATTAAAGATTTTTATTTATTTGTCAGAGAAAGCGTGAGAGAGAGAGAGCACAAGCAGGTGGAGCAATAGGCAGAGGGAGAAGCAGGCTCCCCGCTGAGCAGGGAGCCCAATGTGGGACTCAAACCCAGGACCCTGGGATCATGGCCTGAGTCGAAGGCAGATGCTTCACTGACTGAGCCACCCAGGCATCCCTGTTTTTTTAATTTTTCCCTAATTTTTGCTCCTACAAATAACTGTGATAAATATTCATGCAAATATATTCTTGAGCTTGTCTTTTTATCCTTATCTTTGTTGACTGAGGGTTACAAGAGAGCTGCCTCAGCTCAAAGCAACTGCGTCTCAAACAGGAAGGTAGGAGGCAATGAATGGGGAAGGGAACTCTTTCCTTGTGAAGATGTACCTTCTCACTGGGAAAAAAAACGTTTCCAACACATCCCTTGACTGACTTTCCCTAAAACTCATGGCAAGAGCTCGGCCACATACATGTCGAAGACCCTCCCCGGCAGAGTGGAATAGAAGTCCCATGGCTATTTCAGACCAATCATGGCTTGTCCCCTGGACTCGGGGCAGGAGCCTGCCTTCCCCCAACATCAAACGTTTTCACCCCTATCTGACCAAGACAGGGGCCGTGACAGCAGGGAAGACAGGAGGCCATGGCTTCTGGGCAGGCAATGGGAGTATCTACATGGTGGTGGGCTGTACTGAGAGCTCAGAGGCAACTTCCTTCCTACTCATGGCTTTCGCTCAGAAGAAAACACCTCACCAAGATAGAACTGTATTAGAGATTTCCATCCTCACTCAGTCTAACCATTAATGACCAGCCCTGAGTCCCTGATGCAACACCTTTCCTCGGGTGATCAGCCAGCTAGCTGGTGGCAGGTGGACGGCATTGGACCACTTCCATCACAGAAAGGGAAGCTTTTTGCTCTCATTGGAATAGACACTTACTTCGGATATGGATTTGCCTTCTCTGCATACAGTACTTCTGCCCAAACTACCATCCACGTACTTTCAGAGTGCCTCATCTCCCACAGGGTATTGCACAGGTATTCCACACAGCATTGCTTCTGATCAAGGAACTCACTTCACAGCAAAAGAAGTGCAGTAATGGGTCCACACTCCTAGAGTTGATTGATCTCACCATGTTCCTGAGAAGCAGCTGGTTTGATAGAATGCTGAAATGGCCTTTTGAAGACTCAGTGATTAATAACACCAGCTAGGTGGTGATACCCTGTAGGGCTGGGTCAAGGTTCTCCAGGAGGCTGTACGTGCTATAAATCAGTGTCCAAGGGTTGGTGCCGTTTCTCTCCCCAGCCAGGATTCATGGGGCCAGGAATCAAGGGGTGGAAATGCCAGTGGCATCACTGAACATTACCCCGAGGGACCCCCTGGCAAATGTGTGCTTCCTGTCCTACAACTTATGCTTTGCTCTCATGAGGGTTTTAGTTGCAGAGGGGGGAATGCTTCCAGCAGGGGACAAAACAATGATTCCATTGAACTGGAGGTTAAAACTGCCACCTGGCCATGTTGGGCTCCAGTACCTCTGAATTAACAGGCAAAGAAGGGGGTCATTGTGCTGGTGAGGGTGATTGATCCTTATTACCAAGGCGAAACGGGACTGCCATTCACAATGGAAGTAGAGAAGAGTACGTCTGGAATCCCGAAGGGCGTCTCCTGATGTTACCTGCCCTGTAATTAAAGTCAGTGGAAAATACAACAACCCAGTGCAGGCAGGGCTAGTTACGGTCCAGACCCTGCAGGAATGGAGGTTTGGGTCCCTACCAGCTAAAGAATGACAACCAGCTAAGATGCCTGCTGAGGACAAAAAGAGTACAGACTGGGTGGTAGAAGAAGGTAGTTATACATACCAGCTATGGCCATGTGACCAGTTGTAGAAACGAGGACGATAATTTTCAAGAATATTTCTCTTATTTAAGTTATAGGATCTCAAGAAGAAGAGTGAACACCACCCAAAGACTTTTCATCCTCTTCTGGGAAAAGAGCACATGACTAGCTGTATGCAGCATGGTTGTGCTCCGTTAGGCAGGAGTGTGGCTTTGTTCTTGTCTTCATGTGGAGGTACAGCATGGTTTGGGCCATGTGTATGGGTGCCAGGTTGACAAGGGGTGGACTGTGACCGCCAGTTTTATGTGTCAACGTGGCTTGGCCATAGTACCCAGTTATTCAATTAAACACTAATCTCAGTGTTGCTGAGAAGGTATTTTGTAGATGTACTTAATACTTACAATCAGTTGCACTTATGTAAAGGAGACTGTCCTGGATGATCTGGTGGGGTGGGAAGGAGACTCGCAGAGCAGAACTGAAGTTTTCCCTGAGGGTAAAGAACTTCCTTTGTGCGTCAGCTCCTGCCTAAGCAGCCTGGGGGCCATCCTACAGATCTGGACTTGAGAAGCCAGGCTTCACAATTGTATAAGCCAGTCCCTTGGAGTCAATCCCTCTCTCTCTCCACTCCCCACCTCTGTTTCTATATATGCTTCTGTTTCCCTAGTGGGACCTGACTGATGCGGACACTAAGGCTTCTAACTCAGGAAGTGGATTCTTCCTGCTTTCTCCAGCTTTCCGTCCAAGGCCAAATGTGCTCACTTCAAGCTTTTGAAATGTTTTCACACAAAAAGAATGCCACGTCAGAATTAATAATTTTATTTATATAAAGTAATAGAACAGAGATAAAATGAGAATTCAGGCTCATATATATTACCCTAAATGTTAGTATTAATTTAGCCCACACGTCACAGTGTTTGTCATGCCCACAGACCATGCACCATACTGGATCCCCAGTACTGATGCATGGAGTTGGCCTTGTCCCTGGTTTTAGAGGAGACAAATTACCCCAACAGCTAAACAGCTTCTGGGGCCCCCTTCAGCCAGAGATCCGAACCCTAGGTAATTAGCCAATTTTAGAATTGTGAGAGCTACCAGTTTGCAGAAAAGAAAAGTCTTGATCCAAGCCAACAGCATCTGGTACATCATGCTCAGTAGATGAATCTAGTCTGCCAAGGTCACAGAGACATTTGATAGAAAAAATAGTATTTGTTAAGAACTCGCAGATCCTGTAAGACTCTCGTTGTTGAATTTCTATGAAAAGTATCAGGGTGTTTAGAAAGAAATATTACAATCTGACCTCAGTACTTAGAAGTCCCAGACATGCCCCATAACTGTTAATGCCATGACAATACCCGACATTTGTATAGCCCACAATGGTCTGCAGAGTGCTTTCCCATAAGCTCAATTAATCTTCACAAACACCTACGATAGAAAAGTTGACTCCTATTTCTTTGTGTTCTGTATCTGTTGAACCCTTTCTCTGGGTCGGGAGTGGGGACAGAGTACAGTGGGGATGGGGTGTCAGCTGGAAGACATGAGGCCCATCTGCTCTCAGGCCTGGTGATTGAAGAAGGTTGTCAGCTAAGACTAGCTATGGCGACCACAGGAGCATTTACACGGGGCCTCCTCATGTGGCCTGGGCTCTCTTACAACATGGTGGCTGGGTTCCTGTGGTGAGCCTTGAGAAGGGGCAGGATAGAGAGATGCAGAGACAGAGGGAGACCGGAGTGAGCCAGCACCAGGCCGCTGGACGTACGTTCCATGACCTGGTTGGAAGCCCTCGCATGGCACCCCACTGGTTGGGCAGTCAGAGGCCCCAAGGGGAGGGAAAGCAGGCCCACCATCGCTGGAGAAGACAAGCAGGAGCTGCAGCCAGACCAGGGTTTTAGTGTCGGGGGTGGTTTAAAGCACAACCCTGGAGCCAGCAGGCCCAGGTTCAAATCCTGCTTCTATCACTTACCGACTGAACTAATAGTATTAACTATAATTTGTGCTTTCATGGCTCCAAGTGAATCAACGAGGACTGGGGGAGATCTCGTGAGAGTATTCTGAGAGGTAAGCGAGTTAACCCGTGTGAGGTGCTTACAGCAGTGTGGGTACGGGGTGAATCGCTATTGTTACCGTCACTCCCGTTCCTTCCCAGCCACCCACAAGCTCTGCATCGGACCTCCGGCCAAGTGCGGACCCGACAGCCCAAACCGGCCATGTCTAATTTAACGTTTCATCTCTTTGGTGAGAGTCGGGGAAGGGCAGTGAGCCAGGGGCATAACACATGGGAGGGAAAAGTCAGCTCCTGTAAGAACAAGGCTGCACCGTGATCCTCTGACTTGGGTCATGTCCACATCAGGATGCGGTCAGAGCGGCGCTGAGCCCCATTTCTGCCTGGGCTGACGCGGGTCCCGGACGCAGAGGCACTTCAGTCTCACTTTGCCCACTGCTCCCTGTTCTGCATCAGAGACAGGGTTTCTGTGACTCTGCTCCAGCCAGCCAGGCAGCCCAGGGGGTTAAGAGCCACCAGAATCAGAAAACAATTGTTGGGAAAGGCTGGGTGCACCGGCAGAGGGGTGGCTCTGTGAGGGGCCGTGCTGACGCCAGGCATCAACGTGTTCTGCGTTGTCGCTTGATTTCCGCTGTTCCTTCTCTAACCTGTGTCTTCATCCAGTCTGAGAAAGTGTACTCCCTCGCTCGGGGTCCAGGGCAGCCCACCAGATGAAAATACCCCCAAGAGGGCTCATCGCCCAACCGTGCTCCGACGCAGATCTGCTGGAAATGGAGAGATCATGTAACCAATAAACACTTTTAGGGGCTCCCCATGTAGAGCGACACCCTGATTCAGCACATGGAGTCCGCCCGATGTGGCATTGGGCTCTGTGGGGTCGTGTTCCACGCTGAATTGGGTCCCTGAATTCCTAAGTCGAAGCCCTAACACCCGGTCGTTACCATAGAATGTGGCTGCATTTGGATGTCGGACCTTCAAAGGGGTCATGAGGTGAAATGAGGTCCCCGGGGCGGCCCTGATCCAACGTGACCAGTCAAGGGACCAGGCAACAGCCACGTGCAGACACCAGCCCTGCTGGACCTCAGACGTCCCGCCTCCAGACGGCGAAGGGCATGCGTCTGCAGGCCAAGCTGCCCAGTGTGCGGTACTTTGTTACGGCCACCGGGAAACGGACATAGCTTGTAACAAAGTCTTTTTAAGAATAAAAACATTTCAAACGAGAGGCTTTTTCACACCATCACACCAGCTACTCAAAGTGTGCAGTTAATTTCTCAACATTTCCTTGAGGTTTGCTTGTGGCAACTAGTCTGCCCTGGGAGTTACCTCTGAACCTGGGATCCTCAGGCGGAGCCTGGCCGCGGCCACTGAGACTCCAGGGTCCAGGACCCTGGGCGCAGGGTAGGAACCAGTGCCCCAAACGCTGCCCTCCCCCCTATTTGTCTGTGTGGGGTGTCCTCACGTGCAGTCCCGAGACTGGACGCCATCATCAAACCAGCCCGAGACTGAGCCCGGGAAGAGAAGCCGGGCAGCAAACCCCCAAGGGGCAGCGGCGGGGCTGGAGGAGCCGAGATAAAGGTGCACGCCCTGGGGGCCCGGGAGAGAGCGTCTCTGGAGGACCGAGCTCTCTGTGGTGTCAAGCGCCATACACCGAGCCACTTAGCATCGTTTGACTTTATTTTGTTTCATTTTAAATTATTATATTTTATTTATACTGCTCCATGGAAAAGCAACCTGTGGATTTTAATGGATCATTAAAAGTCAACATAAGTCGGCCCCTTCCCTCAGGAATATGCACACGCATGCACACACATGTGTTCACACACATGCACACATGCACACACGTGTTCACACACCACATCTCCCACATATACATGTGCACACATATGCACACATACCTTTACATGTTCGCGCACATACCACACACGCATACGCATGCACACACACATTCACACATATACCACACCCCACATATAATTGCACACATATGTGTGCACACATCACACACGTGTTCACACGCCACATACATACTTGCACACACGTGCACACATCACACACGTGTTCTATTACACACCACAGGCCCCCCACATTCACATGTACACCACACCCCACATATACTTGCACACGCACACACGTGTCCACACATATAAACACATGGACACATGTGCACACACGTGTTCACACACCACATCTCCCACATATACATGTGCACACACATGCACACATCACTCACACCACACACCCACACATACACATGCACACACATACACCACATGCCACATATACTTGCACACACGTGCACACATCACTCACGTGTTCATACCTACCACACACATACTTGTGCATACATGCACACACCACACACATTTGTACATGTTCACACGTACACCATACACCCACATATACTTGCACACACGTGCGTGCACACATCACTCACATGTTCATACGTGCACACACCACACACACTTGTACATGTTCACACGTACACCATACACCCACATATCCTTGCACACACATGCATGCACACATCACTCACGTGTTCATACATGCACACACCACACACATTTGTACATGTTCACACGTACACCATACACCCACATATACTTGCACACACATCACACACGTGTGTTCACACACACGTCTCCCACATACACATGCACGCACACACACATGCGCACACTTCCAGCACACCCCGACTCTCATATCACTTCACACATTTTCCTTCCTTCCTTCGTATCTTCGTATCTATGAGTTTTTCCCTCACCTTTTCACTTTGTGCATACAGCGCTCTCTTCTGAAACAAGCTTTACGGGCGCCCTCGATTACAAGCTGCTGGGTGGGTTTCCACGCTCCCTGTAATCCCTTCCTTCCTGTGCCCATCCCCCCTCCCCGCCCCCTCCCAGCAAGCACAGACCTGCCTCCATCTTGATAGTTTGGTTTGCGTTTTATATACTTTTGTATAAATGGAATGTTGAGTGCCTCCCCTTCTTTCAGGCTTTTTCCGCCACACAGAATAGCAGCTATGAGATTCATCCCCATTACTGTGTATCCCTAGTTTTTTCCTTTTTATTGCTGAAAAGTACCCAGTGCATGGATACACCATGGTTTGTGTATCCATTCACTGTTGAGGGACATTTGGGCAGTTTTCAGTTTTTGACTGTTTTAAATAGACTGCCATGAACATTCATGTACAAAACTTTACCTGAAAGCTGAATGCCTTTATTTATTTGGGGTAAATCCTGGGGGAGGGGATGGCTGGGTCATATGCTAGGTGTATGTCTGATGTGTTCAGAAATTGCCAAACTGTGTTTCCAAAGGGGTTACACCCAACCAGCAGGGCCTAAGAGAGTTTCAGTTGCTCCACGTCCTTGCCAACACTTGGTATAATCAGGTTGGGGTATTTTTTAATTAAAATTTTTTAAATTTTAGCCATTCTTTTTGGTGTGTAATGTATTATGAGCAATTTTTTATTTGGACATAACATGCTGTAGGTTAACTTTAAGTGGGCCTCGAGCTCTTCAGTCTGTACTCACCCTGTGCACCCAGAGTCCTTCTGTTAGTGAGCGAGGGTCCCGTATCCAGCCCACATTCCATTGCAACCAGAACCGCCCCTCTGTGTACCTTCTAGAGGATTTCCTGTAGCTTCTATTCAAGGAAAATGCTTTAAAAATGTTTGAAAGCCACTGTCCTAAATGACTTCCCGACTTCTCTCAGACGTGGTCTTGGTTGCGATCGCCACCAAGCTGGGAAGTACAGAATTGAGCAGTATAACTCACTCCCCTTGAAGGAGGATTTTGGAGGGGGTGTCACTCCAGTCCTTCTTCAGGATCTGTCCTGTCTCACTCCGACAGGAGTCACCAAGTCACCAGAGATGGAGAAGCAGGCCTCCGGTCTGGACTGGGTGGGGACGTGAGCCAGGTACTTCACATCTGGGGCTGAGTCCCTGCCATGTCCGTTCTCCCTGAGCCTGACTCCCCAGTGACCGTGAGTGCCCGCACCCCCGGGGTTGGAGGCCTGCTTCCCTTCCCTCTCAGTGAAGATGCTGCATCCTCCCTTTCTGCCCAAGAGGCTCCTTTGCTGTTTCTCCATCAGTGGGTCACACCTGTGCTTTCTTCCTCATCCTCAGCGAGCTGGGGAGAACACCTGACTCGCTCGGCTCCAGGGGCCAGGCCTCTCTAACTGGCTCTTGGCCTTCCTAAAGTTGATTTTTTAAATGGATTTTCCTAGGCTTGGGATTTGGCAGGCAGCTGCTAGGCCACGGACGTATCTCTAGTGAGTTGACCCGCACGGGTTTGGACACTTGCCATTAAATTAAAAGTTCCAAGTGAAGCTAATAAACACACACCACAGTCAGGTGCACAAAGAGTTAAACTATTCAGCCCTACTCCTCTGGGGATAGCGGAACAGAAGTAGGAAAAGAGCTGAAGAACCAAACCACAGAGGATGAGTGGTTCTGGAATAATGTGGAAATGACGGCCAGCTGTCTGAGAATGGACGGGCTGTCCTCCGTGGTGAACCCCCACACCCAGAGCAAGATACACGAGAGGTATGGTGCACCGAGCACCTAAACAGGTGGTGGGGCCAGTCTCGGCAGAGGACAGATGCTGGCCTCGTCCACGCTCACTTGCCACCCCATGAGCTGCTTAGAAATCAGACTTTGACTTCAGGAATGGAAAGCACTTTGCATAGGGTCTTCCAACAGCGCTGAGATATTGCTGTTATGTTTTACAATGTGATCCGTGTAAATTACTCAAGCTGAGGACCCTGGCCACTCGGAGCTGACCCTTGTGTGAGGTGGACAAGATGCACGAGCCAACCAATTTGCTGCAACGCTGTTAATCTGGATATCCAGCAATTGTTTGGAGAGCAGGTTGAGAACCATGGCCAGCCAACCCCGGGAGCCACCAAGACCGGGTGGCCCGTGCAGCCCCCTATGTCCTGGCCTGCTTGCAGGCTGCGGGTAGGGGGCTCCCAGCAGAGCGCCCAAGTCTTGAAGTGGGAGCCTTCAAGCGGGAACTGTGACTTTGCTGGGCCCAGTGCCCAGCCCCACGGGCCAACCTCCGCCTCGGATGTCATCTGGCTTTCCTCATCTTCCTCCCTTGCTTCCTCCGGAGCGTCTCCACCTGGAGGCGAGGGAAGCCGTGTAAGCAGGTCACAGGTGGGGATGTGGGACGGGAGCAGCTGTAGTACCGCTGTGTGGACAGACAGCCTCCTCTCCCCGTCTCCTCTCCCACCGGCCACCTTCTGCAGCGTCCTCTGTCTGTACCTTTCATCCTGGGGCCGGATCCTAAATGACGCGCAAAATCACAGCAATGGGTCATGAGGAGACGAGGAGAGCGGAAAGTTGCAGCCGAGGCGAGCGCATCACGTGGCTGGTCGTTGGGCTTTCTCTCCAAGCAGCTTCCCTTTGGCCGTCGGCCCAGAAGTTATTTATAATCCAATAAAAATTAAAAGGACTTATGGGAAGGATTTACTTACAGAGTGGATTGGCTCTGGCATTCAATTCATTGCTAATGGTAATTCCTGCTCATTCTAAAAATTCTGAATATAGAGCCATTCTCTCTGCAGAGAAATTAGCAAGTAAACAGCTGAAATGGGCCTTCTTTCTCCCTCGGCGCTGGACACCTCGGGCCCAGCATAGTGTTAGGACGTAGCAGGTGTCAGCCAGCATTTATCTAGTGAGAATGACGAAAAAATAAGAAGAGAGCTGGACAGGCACGACTAGGTAAGGCAGGATGGTACTCTGCGTAACAGAAGGCACTAAACTCCCAGGCTTCCAGCAGAAGGAAAGCTCAGGAGATGACAGAAGTCCACGGGAGTGCCGACAGTCCTGGATTCGGGGAGGGCAGCCCCCGTGCTGAGTATCCTGTCCTCACTCACTTGTTTAACTTTGTCTGTCCATCCCTACTATTCCTTACATCCTAGAGGGCGTTGAGTGCCGCCTAAAACAAGGCTGAGGAACTGACCACGACGAGGCGAGATGTGCTGCACATCTGAGCCCCTGGGACATCAGCACCGACTGGTCATGAGACCCATGCAGAGCGGTCCTGCCTTTCTCACGGACAACACACACTAAAGGGGGGTCTGGGGTGTGTGGCATGCGGGGGCTTGCAGGTGAGCTCACTCGGACACCTCAGTGCTGCAGCCGTCCCCGGGGCCACCCAGAGATGAGGGGGACCCATTCCTGGTGGTCCCACGCTGCCCCCAGAAAAGAGCCCTGTTTGCAGTAGGTACCAACATCTCCCTAAATCCGGGGGGCCCTGGGGGTGTCGAGGAGGACGTCCTCAACCAAATGTCTGCAGTGGCACAGAATGGACCCACTACGGCTCATTTCCCACAACATCCCTCAGTGCCGACTGCGTTAGCCTCTTCGGACGGCGGTAAGAAGTTGCCAAATGGACACAACACAAGAGAAATGTGCTGTCTCCCAGTTCTGGAGTCCACGTGTCCGAAATCAGATGCCGGCAGGGTTGCACTTTCCCTGAAGGCTCTGGGGGTTCCTTCCCTCCTCTTCCAGCTCCGGGTGGCCCCAGCTGCCCCGTGGCTCGTGGCCGTACCCCTCCGCGCCTGCCTCCGTCTGCTCCTGCGCCTGTCTTCTTAGAGGGACACCAGCTGTCGCAAATCCTCACTCGGTGACAGTCTTCACTCTATTTCCAATGAGGTCACATCCCCAGGGGATGCAGGTTAGGGATGCAGTGTGTCTTTGGGGTGGACATGGTTTAACCCATAACACAGACCAGTGAAAAATAACAAATGGGGAAAGATTGGGAAATCAACTCGGGGAAGACGCAACATCATAGCGCTGGGTGCTGTGGCCTCGAGGGTGAGACGCGTTGGGATGTGTCCACACGCGCACCTGATCGCTGGTCAGAGCCGGTGGCCGAGAACTTGAGGGCGTGTTCTCTGCGGTGCTGCTGACCTCCAGCCCTGCGTGGGGGGCACGGCTGACCAGAAAGCAAGGAGAACATCCCTTAAAGAAAGCAGACCTGCTCAAAACGTCCCGCGCTGGGTCTGCTCTGACTCGTCGACGGATGGACTTCCGAGCTGTGGAGCCAAATGGAAGCGCGGCAACGCCTGGGAATTCGAGCGTTCTCGGCCGGAGCTAGGCCTCCCGGGTAGCGCTGAGCTTCCAGAACAGGCCACAGCAACAACAGGGCACCACAATTCCTTTGTCGGGTCATTTCGCGTGGCACGGTACGCTGGGCTTCCGTACGGCTGGCTATGGGCCTCGCTGCAGACGTTCCCTCCTCCGCCACGAGCGTGGAGCTGCTCCGAGCGGCACACGGGGACCCCCCCGCCCCCAGAGCAGGCGCCCCGCTCACCCGTGCCCTCCTCGGGGACCGCGGCCGGAGTCCTCCTCTTAGTGGTGCCAGGAGGACGTGTCCGGAGGCGCGAGCGGGGCCTTCAGAGCCTCGTGGCAAACCGCAGGGCGGCGCCTGGCACGGGAGACCAACCACTTCCCCGAGTCCTCTCTCCCTCGGTTCTCGTCGTTTCTTCACCCTCAAAACCATCATCTTCTCCTGTCTTCAGCTTTTTCTTTGTTTACAGTTTCATTCATTTATTTGTTTGTTTGCAAGAGAGTGCGTGAGCGGGGGGATGCAGAGGGGCAGCAGACCCCCCTGCACCCAGACCCTGAGACACGAGCTCCATCCCCGGACGGGGAAGGCCATGACCTGAGCCCAAACCAAGAGCCAGATGCTTCAGCCTCACGACGGAGCCATCCAGGCGCCCCCCGTCTTAAGCGTTTTAACAGGTTATTCGGGCGCCTGCTTGCGGCTCCTACCGGCTCGACTGTCCCTGAGCGTAGGGTGAGCCCTGTATTTGCAGCGTCTATATTGCCAAGAGCACTTCGCTCAAAGCCTCAGGGGTTGTGCAGTTGCTTGGGGGAGAAACCCTCAACCCAAACCAAAACAGGACAGGCGACAATGGTCCTTCGGCACAGTGCGCTGCCCTGGCTTCGGCAGCCAAAATTGGAAGAACCCCTTTCCTCCTGACCGCGTGGATCACAGACACCAGGGAAGACCAACTCTTACATTGTCCCCGATCTGCAGCTCAGTCAGCCTTGCCCTCAGCAGGGAGGCCCTCCACACTCGGAAAACCCCACCGGTATTAGATATCCCTCCCCTCAGAGAACGAGATGTATTTCCATCTTAAAGAAGATCTATTCCTCGAAACATCCGATTGCCGAGAGAGGAGGGTGAGATCCAGCTGTTACCTTCCGTCCTCGCCCCTCTCTTCCTCCGAGCTGGTGGATGCATTTTGTGCAATTATCCTGCTTGTGTTTCTGTGTTTTAATGATTTTCCCGGTAGCTCCTTGGATATTTTTTCTTGGTTAATTGCTTGCTTTGCATCTCACTTCCCCACCAATTCGGGGGTGGTATGCTTCCCGAAGGGTTTGCCGTGGCCACTCTTCCCTTGATGTCTGATCCTAATGTGACGGAGACGAGGCTCGACCTGTGGGCGACGAGCTGATTGCTGGCTGGGCCTCGGTGAGTCGCAGAGGGGGGAGTTCTCGGCGCTGTCTTCCCCCGACTCCCACCCCCGCGGTCAGCCTTGCACGTCTACACAAGGACACACTGTCTGCCACCATCTACTCAGGCTAAAATACCTCAGCCACTGACGACCTTGAATGAACCCCACGGAGAGGCCTTGAAAATATAGCAAAGCAGGAACCCGGCAGGCAGCTCTTATGTAACCAAATCAGCTGGATCTGGAGCTTTTCATTCGCCCAAATTACAGACTTGCGGCGTGCTTTTTGGGCTCTGTGCCGCCTTGTGCCCGTTCCCCTCACCCCTGGGCTGCGTTGCTGGGGACCGCTTCCTTGGCAGTCCGGGTGGGGAGGCTGAGCGCGGCCTGTCTGTGTGGTCCCTCCATTGTCCATTCGTCCGGGAAGCCATCCAACCTGCAACTTTAACCCCAGATGTCCAGTAAAGTCTAAAACATTGGCCGATTCAGGCTGGCTGAGGAAATAAACATTTTTTTCATAGGGCCTTTCAATGGGCCCTGACAAAAGACTTGGCTTTCTCTGACTGATTTTTGGAGTACGATTTGCAAAATATATCCCCTCTGAGGTCATGGGTGAAGGGGAACTGGAAACTTGGTCTTGCTTTCAAATAATATACATTTTTAGCCCCTAAAAACCAGTGTTATGAGTTGAGTTGTGTCCCCCAAAAATATATGTGGAGGTCCTGACCCCCAGAACCTCAGACGGGACCTTGTCTGGAAATGAGGTTGCTGCAGGTATAACCAGTTAAGATGAGGTCATACTGGGATAAGGTGGGTCTCTAATCCAGTAAGACCAGTGTCCTTACAAGAAGGGGGATTTGGACTCACACAGGCCCCCACGGAGAGCAGCAGGTAGAGAGGAAGGCAGAGCCCGGCTGATGCATCCACAGGCCAGGAAACACCAAGCGTCGCCAGCAACACCCGAAGCCGGGGGAGCCCAGAACTGATCCTGCCTTGGCCTCAGAGGGAGCCAGTCCTGCCCCCGCTGGGCCTCAGCCTTCCAGCCTCCGGACTGGGAGACCAGCGCCTTCTGCTGTTTGACCCCGCGTCTGTGGTGCTTTGTTACCAGGAACTAATGCAAAAAGTATCCAGCCAAAAAAATACAATGAGACAGGAAATGTTTTCACTGGATTTGGGTAAAAATAAAATGATCATTCACCCATTTTTTTTCTACAAAACTGTGCTTCTTGCATGGATCCTGGATCTTTAATGAATCCTCTCTTCATCCCTCTGCCTGTCCCCCCATCACTGTTACACCGACGTCAAAGGGCACCGAGAAGCCCCAGCCTGCCCATCTCCCACCTTTCCATGGAAACTTCTGGCCCCATGTGCACTCTATACAAGAACTTTTTCCAGAACGAAGTTGGAAGTCCTGAGGGCCCTCTGGCCTCTCCCTGTCGCTGGTGTCCCATGCCCCTGCCCCATGCTCCGTTCCCAGCAGCTTACGCCCACCCCAGGCCACGTGGCTTTGCTCACACTGTTCCTTCAACCTGGCAGAAATGGCCTTCCTGTGGGCTCCACCTGTGACATTCCTTGCGTCCTCCCGGGCTCAGCTCAGATGCCGCTTCTACAGAGACTCCCTGGATCTCCCTGCCAAAGTCAGCACTGACGGCCTGCGGTCGCATCTCTGGCTTAGAACCTCCCAGAAGGAAAGCAGCCCATCTGACGAATCTCTGCCCACAAGAGGAGGCTGTGCACCCCATGGGCAGAGGCCCAGTAAATCGTGGTTCTCTCGACTGAAGTATGATTTACTGCACGTGAGCACACAGTTACTCCAGTGGTTTTGGTGAGCAGCCCTGAGGAGCCGGGAGAGCGTTGTGTCTCTGTCCCTTCCCGCACTGCCGCCCACGTCCCCCTTCCCTGTCCTGACCCTTAACCCGTCCTCACACTCACGGTGTCGCCTTCCGAGGCTGACGTCTGAGCACGGACACACAGCCAGAGGGAGCCGAGCTGCTCAGCGGCAGAAGGAGCTTCATTGCCTCGGGCTGCTGTCAACACTTCGTGGGAAGCCAAGTTTCCCCGAATTCCTTTTCTTTATGCATAAAGTCATGTGAGGTCCAGGATTACAGTCAGGCCTTCTCCTTCTTCTTACTGATGTGCCGTGGGACAGGGAGGAGATCATGATAGGAGCTTCACACTGGAGCTTGGGGCCTGGTGGGGAAGTGGTAACAGAAACACAATGACCGGAGCAGGTGCCGAGTCGCACCTGCTGGCCCGCGGGGGGACGCCCCCCCCACCTGCCTCGTGGCCCACCCCCCGTGCTCTCAGGCACAGAGTCGCTGCACAGAATGGCAGAGAGGCTGAAGAGATGCCTGTCGAACATACGAGAACGAAGATAAAGACGAGGAACAGCACACTGCTTCCCAAGGCTGTATGGGCTCATCACGGCAGGAGCTCGCCACTGTGATCCACAGAGACTCGCCCACATCACTGCAGGCTGGGGCTGGGGGTGTTCCCGCTGGGGGCACGAGGGGTGATGGCCGCTCCCACCGCCGGGGGCCTGCGCGGAGGCTGGGCCGTGCCTGGAAGCCCCCCGCATGGGCCCTGTCTTTCTCGGGGCACCCCCGCCTCTCTGCCTGGGTTTCCCTGCTCCGGGCCCTTCTCCTGATCGGCCTTGGCCCCTGGTCTCACGGCGGGACCGATGCCGCCCACCAGCCTCCTCACTGCCTTCTCACCTGCCTCCTCTGCAAGCAGCTTGATGAGCAAGGTGGGCATTTCTTGGGCACTGCCCAGTCGTTGGGCTCCTGGAGGAGCCGCAGCCACACGGGCACAAGGAGCTTCCTGGGGCTGCGGGCAGGCTTCCCGATTCCCGGGCCCACGAAACACTGTGACTTCGGCAAACTGGAAAAGTTATATGGAATCAACTAATGACTTGGGTAAATACTATTCGAGGTGGCACCTACTTTTAAGTTAATACCTTATACATTTGGGATAATAGAATTAAACTGCTTTGCTGGTACAACTTTCCCTGTAAACGTGGGGTCCCGGTGGACAGGAGGAAGAAGAATGAGCTTCCACTCAGACCGCTAGCGCTCACCGAGAAACTAATATGTAAACAGGTAACGATGGATCAGACTGGAACTTTGTTTTATTCACTGCAAAGCCTCTAAAATCGGTTGCTCAATACATCTTTGTTCATTGATTAGCTAATTATTAAGGTAAGTCAATTCACGAGGATAGAGTCAGGGTCTTTTAAATGAGCAGATGTAGCCCTGACCTCTCGCTATTTACCGAGGGAAGTCAAGTTCTCGGACACGTGAAAACGCAGAGCCGTTTTCAGATGGGTTCTGGCGTGGGCATTTTAACGTTCCGATCTACACGGGGGAGCAGAAAGGAAGAGGTGACATATATTCAAGCCAGAGAAAGCCCGAGATTTAGAGACACTCAGTAAATGTTCTTTCAGTCAATGGATCTTCTTAGAGGGCTAATTTCAAATAATTATACAAACAGTTCCCACTTCACATGGCAACTAAAAGAGATTTTTTTTCTCGATGAACTTTGAATGAACTTTCCACATGTTAGTTATGGAGTAGGACGTACTTCTGTGTTTTCTAGATCGGAGGGGTTCCGAAGAGGACAGTTGTCCTTTAGGTGGATTTTTTTTTTTTTTAAATAGCAAGATAGACCTTTTCAAGTCTTACTTATTTTGTCAGTGATCTCCACACCCAACGTGGGACTCAAACTCAAGACCCCGAGATCAAGAGTCACAGGCTCTTCTGACTGAGCCAGCCAGGCGTTCCGGATTTTTTTAAGTATCTTACTTCGTGTGTGGTTCTGATGAGTACCGTTGCACATCCAGTGTTAAAGCAGCGTTGTGCTGGTCTGGACGACGTAAGGCCAGGACCCCAGGGCGGCTGAGATGCACAGCAGTGTGTTCTCTGGCCAGACTCGCCCCTCCACGCACACGGCGGCCTGTGGGGTGAGTTCCCCCGGCCTCAGGCTGGTGGGAAGACGGGCAAGGTCACGGTCCTGGGCTATCTCCTCAGCACCCTGAGGAGGGCCCCCCGCTGAAGTAGATGCGTGAATAAAAACCAAGCTTGACTTCAGCCAACAGCCCGACTTTGGGGAACACGGGAAGAAGGGCAACGAGGCCCAGGAAGAGACGCACCCGGGGAGAACGCAGAGGCTTTCCTCGCTCTTCTCAACCCACAGTGGTGTGTGCACGTCCACCAGACTTTGTAGCCACGTTCGCGTCTATGTCCATACTCCTCCAGGACCCTCTTCTGCCAGGTGAGCTAGAGACATGAAACCCAGTCAAAGGACAACTTACAGATTGGCAGCTTTTCACGCTGTATTGAGCAACGGTCATCCTCAAGCTAAATTGTTGAGTGCGGTTAGCGTTCAGTGTCCCCAAGTGGCGCACGCACGTGAGGAATTGTAACCACCCTCCCTGCACATGACCGCCAGTGCTTTGTGTCATGCAGCCCACTGGGGGAGGGAGCAGGGAAAGGACCGACGACCAGGACAAGCAAAGCTGCACGCAGCTTCTCCAGCATAAAACCCTCCACGTTTAATACCATCCTGCGCCGTCTCCCTGAAATCTGCTGTGCTGGGTTCTCCTTAGGAGAGTTTCAGAAGACGGTTGTACCTGAGCATGTTCTATAAATACAGTTCTCAGGTCGGGTGGAGGACGGGCCACCGGCGGACGGAGGTGCTCTGGAAAGCCGGTCCACAGTGAGAACACTGTCCCCCTGGGGGTCCGTGGCTCATCTTCAGCAGCTATTCTACTCTGTGTTTTCTCGTGTGGACAGTTTTCATAATAAACACCATCATTCGCTATCGTGTGCTAAGTTCTACTCAGGCCGTATGTGAGTTAGTCCCTATCTGGGATGAAAACACCATGACTATGTCCATTTTACAAGTAAGAAACTGGGGCTTAGTAACAACACATACAGAAAAGAAAAATCAGGATTTTAATACAGACTGCATCTTTGGTCGTTGGGATTTCTTTGTTTTTAACCCTCATAACTTTTCCTAAAATCGGGTGGAGATTTTTCCAGCCGTGAGAGGAGAAAAGGGTGCACAGTGCTCCCCATCTGCTCTGGGTTTACTTGGCTTGTTTTGATGTTGGAACCCCTGGCTTGTGTCGGAAATCTGGAAGTCATGGGAGGCAAGCCCCACACTCAGTGTCCAGCAACGCTCCCAGGGCCGCTTGGATGAGACAGGTGCCAGGGACCCTGGTGCGGGACCTGCCTCCGTCCTGCTTCCTAAACTCTCCCACAGTCTGAGATGAGGCTCTTGTTTTGCTTTGGTTGAAATGGTGCCCAGTCAGACCTTGGCCAGTTCTGTACTTACCACTAGGCTCTGAAAAACCAGCCCAGAACAAATTTAGAAAAGAAAGAGTTTAGTAAAAACAATGTTGCTTTAAAAGATAAATGGGGGCACCTGGGTGGCTCAGTGGGTTAAGTGTCTGCCTTCTGCTTAGGTTCTGATCTCAGGGTCCTGGGATGGAGCCCCATGTCTGTCTATTGGGTGCTCAGCGGGGAGTCTGCTTCTCCCTCCCCCTCTGTCCCTCCCCCCCAAGCTCTCTCTCTCTCTCAAATACATAAATAAAATCTTAAAAAAAAAAAAAGATGATCGAATCACCCCAAGACGGAGCTTATTTTTCCCAGTGTGTGTTCAGGACTCACAATCATTCACCAGTCACATATAATTTTTGAAATAATTCCCTAATAAAATATTTAGCATCTCATTTTTTTTAGTGAGTCAAAACCACACACTTTTTGTGTATTCTTAAGTCTCCAAATGGTGGGCACTTCCTTCTTGGTACAAGGTGAGTTCCGTTACACCTACACCATCCTGTGTGGGCCTCCCACCGCCCCCCCCACCGAGAATCTCCTTGTTGGGGCCTCAGGACTCCCTAATTTTCCTCAGCTACACTTCCATTACTCGGCTAACTGGGCCACCCCTGCTAGTGTGGAAAGAAATTGTCCCGGCAGCACACTGACTGGGATGGTCTTGCGTCTTGGTTTGGTCTGAAAAGTCATTCTGCCTGCGCTATCCGTACTTCCACGCTTGGTTCTGTCCTTTCCATCCGGACCAGAACTTCCATCTGGACCAGTAACTCAGGCCATCCCACCTGCCACCCCCGTGGTGCAGGTGAGCTCAGACCTCTGCCGCCCAAACCCGTGGGACCCCGGCCCCGTTGGACAGGTGAGCCACGTCACCGAGTTTGGAGGAACAAGGCATCCCTTGTCAACAAGACAGACTAACTGGGCTCAGCATCCTCGTTGGTGTCCTTTTTCATCCTTGTATTGACAGGAGAGACTCTGCAATTCACAAAATCATACACTTCAAATTTGTCTTAATAGTGAGACAGTGGGAAGCAGTGAGGAGAGAACGTTCAGGGGTGGGTTCCTGGGGTCCAGCTACGTGACCCATCCTTGCCGCAGGACCGGGGCTTCAGGAGGCTGGCCCCAAACCTTTCATGGCAACCTTTGCAGTGGCCCTCCGCCCTGCCTTTCGGGGAGATCTGTTCTAACAGGTATTTTCTGCAGGGGTGTACCCCCACCGATGTCACCAAGACCAAGGGGGCCAAGCTGGTGAGACACAGACAGGGTGTAAGGGGAGGGTCTTTGGTGCAGCTCAGCCGGCAAGTAGCTGCTGTGCTTAAGTTTTAGCAAAATAATAAGGAGGGCCGTGGTGGAGGGGAAGGAAAAGAAGGGACGAGCAAGGGGACAGGGGTACTCCTGGCGTGGGCTGGGGAAAAGGTGCCTGGCTCTAGCTGAGCTTCTGCTGCTATAGCTCTGTGACCTTGGGTCAGTCACTTAACCTCTCTGAGCTCCAGTTTCTTCAGGTTTGGACTAGGCGAGTTTAGTATTCCTAGCTCTAAAATTCCACTATTTGAACTTCTAAATAGTACCAACAGGTTAAGAAAATGTCAGTGCAATTCTAAAGTGCTTCTCTTTATAACAGCATAAAAAGATTTTTTTTCTCATATATGATGCAAAATTTTAATAAGCTCGTAGTACCCCAGCTCGACGGATGTCTTTTCCTTGAGTGAGTCTGAGTTGACAGGTAGTTTGGTGCTATTGAAACAATCTGAATTTTCTGAATTAAATCCCACTCTAGTTATCTGCAGGATTTTAACAACTTTGCGATTTGGAGACAGCACTCTTGTCTAAAAGTTCACGGTAGAAATCAAATTAGCAATTCACAGTGACTCCCCACTTAGCCAGGGACCTACCGTCTGGGGGTGATGATTGTTGCCGTCTCCGGCTTCAAGGGGCAGAGACTAAAGTGAAGAGTTCAGCCTGGAGCAAGAGGAAAAGGGGGACACAGACTCCAAACTCAGAGCGGTTTCCTGGAGCTTCCACCCTGTCAGAAAGCGGCCCCGCTTCCTGGGGTTGTGTCACTTGCTACGGAGGAACCTGGGGCGGGGGGGAGCCAGCACTTATTTCCAAACATCTTAGTAAAGACAAACTCCCATTTACCCCTGAAAATCTTCTAGCCTTAAACATGAAAGTGCTGCTGAAGGACAGATTAGGGAAGAGGGTCCAGCGCGACGGCTTGCGGAGCCGAGAGGCGAGGGCTGCACCGAGAACCGAAAGCAACATAATCCTTCAACTGGAGAATGTGGGATTTCCTCCTCCATCTCTGTTCACCCACCTTTTGTTGCAAATAATTCAACATCTCATTTGCCCTAATTTTCCTTCTTTATATCTTTGTAGCTGAGCTTTTTTCCCCATTCATGTCCCTTACTAATTGGAAGGTCTTTTAAAGAAAGTTCTCTTTGACATTTGGTCTCTCAGTTATTTTGTGTTCCTCTTTTTTTTCTTAATAGAGAAGTTTTAGGTTCAAATAAGAATTAAACTTTTCTCAAAGGAAAAAAAAAACCCTGAATGTGTTGATATACAAAACTGAATTTTTTATAATATTTTTGTTATGCAAAGAATAGTTTGCTGAACAAATACCATGACTATTAATATTAAGTGGAAACACCTCGGAGTATAAATGCAAAACTCTTCCAAATCCTTTTTGGGGGAAAAAAAAATCATGAAAGTCTTAAATTAGCAAATGAAAACATCACGTCCAGTGAAATTATTTCCTAAATATGTCTGAAATCTGTCATAATCTGTTTTCCTGGAACAATAAAGAAGTGGTTCCAAGCCCCACATCACTATCATTTTCCAGACAAAGGTTATCTGTGCATTATATTCAATATAGAATTTTCAAATTTTGAAACATTTTATTATTATAGTAATAGCTATTGCTGTTTCTAACAGACACCCTGTCAGAAGGTTTAAAAAATGTATGCCTCGGTTCATGCAAAAAAAAAAAAAACAAAGGTCAAAACTTTTAAAATGTCACTTCTTCTGCAGTTTTGCATAGAAAATACATGGGATCAGTGGGAGGGCTCCTTGCCCATAGAAACAGGCTGCAAGGAAAGAATGTTACCCTGCTGCTGAGTTTCCACTTTCCCTGCAGCTGCGGGCTGAGCAGAAAGGCACTGTGGGAGCCCATTGTTACCCCAGCTGGGTAATAGTTTTCTTATTTACAGTCAGCAGACAAGGGGGTTGGGGTGTCTCCGTAAAGTGCCTGAAAAAAATATATAACTCCTGCAAATAGATCACTTTCTCCCTCCTCGGCGAGAAACAGGAATCTATAAATTGTGTCCTTCGCTTGGCCCTACCCGTATAATTAAACAGCACAAACAAAAGCAACCCCCCAAAGGACAGGAGTTTCTGATTCAACAGCGTATTTTCCTACCAAACCGGGCTGTTTTCAGGGTCCGCGGGCTTCGTACCAAGATTGTTTCCCCATCCACCATTAGCCAGGGACTCTGCCCTTCCTACTTCATTTGGAAGTCGCCTACCATAGAGTGGAAAGATGAAGGAATTGAGCTAAAATTTTAATTTCAAGGGTTTTCGGCAAGGCAGAATGGCAGGCACGCAGGTCCTGCCAGCACGCGGGTTCCCCGTTGTTCAGCGTGCAGACTGCCACGTTCGGTGTAAAGGTGTTTGGCGGTGGAGTGAATCTTCGTGGCCCAAGTCCCAGGACTGCCTGGACTTGAGGCTTGTTTTGTTTTTGCTTTGTTTTTAACTGCGAATCATCCATCGTGTTTTTGTTACCATGGAAACTCCTTTTTTAAAGGTGAAAAGTCACCGACCTCTCACCATTTCCGCTGCAGGAGTTAATATTCTAGCAGCTCGGCAGGAAGGAGGCGCCTCGCATGCAGGTGCTGGGCAGTGAACTCTCAAATTTCCAGCCTGAAGTCACAGGGGGACGATGCTTGCTTATCTCATAACGCCAAATCACCTTCAAATTGGATGTTTCAAAAATAAGGAGATTGTTTTGTGCAGAGACAAATGAAGTTATGATGGGTAGAAACCACTTTGATTTTTCAGAGCGACCGAAAGTGTCAGCTCTCTCGTTTCTTAAGAAGTTGCCATTACTGAGTTTTGAAATGTTCACTCTGATTACCTGGATCTCTGGGAATCCAAGAAATGAAATTTTTTTAAAAATAGAAATGGGTAGGGAGCAATCCTAGAACGTGCCGGCAAATTGTAACCCACCTCTGGGGACTCATTGCTGAGGAGAAACCCGATGGGTTTGTCTTTTAAAAAGGCTGAATAAATGAGACCCGGCATTTACTCTCCTGATTGGTCTGAGGAAGATGCACGTGTCGGGTTTTGTTCTTGGAAAGGAAGAGCAAGCCACCTGGAAACGTCGCTGCGAGCAGACACGGCTCTGAGCACACGGTGTTCAGTGAACACTTCCCAGTGGGGTTGCAGGGCTTGCTGTGGAAAGTGTCAGCAAGACCGCCCAACGAATCAGCAGATACAGGGATGTCAGAATGCACATGCTGTTCACTGCGAGGCGGTGTTTTTATAATGCTCGACACCGTACCCTTGACAGTGAGGGAATGGCAACAGCAACAGGCAAAGAACAAGTGGGATTTTAGTGTTTTGACCGCTGCCATGTGTGAGTAAGGACAAAACCCCCCAAATCCCAGGGTGGGCTGGGAGTGATTGAAGGAGTGGGGGCACATCGGGGCAGGTGAGTTCTTTTAGGAGAGCCTCTCCAAGATGTGCAGCTTTCACGGGAGAACGTGACGTGGGGATGCGGGGACATGTGACCAGCACAGTGCCTGTATTCTCCTCACCTCCCAGGATGACGGTGGGGATTAAGCCTAACATACTTCTCCTCTATTACTCTTTGACCTGAATTTGCATGCTCTGTTCAAGAACCTTCCTATTAGGCTGGTATGCAAAACAGGCCTAGACAAAGATCCCGAGGCATCAAGACTTCAGCTGCTGAGGCTGGGCTCCAGAGCAGGACAGCGGAGCTGAGCTCAGGCCCTGCCTGACACTGATGTCGGGGGAAGGGGCCTTGTCTGCGTCTCAGGAGGGCTGAAAGGACATGAGCCTGTCTTGGGAGACGGAGCCTGTCTTGGGAGACGGAGCCTGTCTTGGGAGACGGAGCCTGCAAATAGCAGCTCCCGTTGGAAAGAGCACATACTGCATTGTTTAGTGATTTTCATTTTTTTTGTCTGTCTTCCCTAACAGGCTGTGAGCTTCTCAGTGTCAGGGATGGGCTCATGCATCCCAGAATTTCAACTCCCAGCCCGGCCCAGGAATGTCTACTGAGTGAAACGACAGACAGATGGATGAAATCACAGCACATGGCTACATTCTGGGACCAAATGAAGGACCAAGGGAAAGGAACCCCAACAAACCTCTTCACCATCTGACCACACTCCTCCCCCGCTCCACCCTGCCCGCCCCGTCCTGCTGTATCCACTCTCTGGCAATTACCAATGTAAAGATACACCAAGTCCAGATAAAACATCTCTGCTCTAAAGAGACAATAAAAACTGTAATATGAAGAGATAAGGGATTTTGAAGAAAATTAATATTCTATTTGGTCTCTTTTATATAAGTTTCACTAACCTCAATTGCTGCATTTCAATTATCCTATTGGGGCAGTGGCCTCTTTAAAGCTTTTGTTGATTTCCTGGCATTTATCCTTGATATATGAATACTCCCAGAGACTACTTTTGGCAAACAAGAAACTCCTTTTGGCATCTTAGGGAGGCAGAGCATTAGGAAAGTGGGGTGGGGCATATAGCATTAAGACACGATTGTGTATCATTTTTCTCACTAGTAAAAGGGGGATAATAATATCTACTTCCCTAATTCACCAAGTCATGACGATGATAATGGGATAATGCAAATGAGTGCTTTGGAAAGATCCATGTGAATGCATTTTAAAACAAACTTGAGTGTCAACCTTCCACTGGTTGCCAACTTCAGGAAAGGAGAAGGTAAATAAAAGAAATACTGGGTAGCAATGAACTTTGTACCCCTTGGAGTCAGCTCCAATAATAAATAATAATAATAAAGGTTAAACACGTGTAATAAAGGGTGCACAATTGTGTTAAGAGAGAAGAGGCATGCTCCAAGGAAAATAACATTCTTACACTAAAATGCTAAACTATCTTAGCAAAAATGAAGAGTTACAGGAGGGAACAGATTAGAGTACAACTATTTTATCTCATCTGCTTTGTGAAAAGGGGAAAGTGAGGGAATCAAGTACTTTGGTTTCTGGTTGTCATCCAACAGTTGAAAGTGTGTATGAATTATGAGAGTGAGGAATGGATGCGTGGTCATTAGCTGAATGAAAAGTGCAGAAATGCCAAATTAACAGAAGGAAAAATGGGAATGAATGTCAACTAAATCAAACCATCCAAAATAAAGAAAAGGAAAAGAAAGTAAAGTTTAACCAATAATGATCATGACATAAGATAAAAGAATAAATATCTGTTTTACACTAAATGTGAATGAGATAAATTGCTCTCTTAAAATCAGAGGTTGTTAGACTGTGGGTTTTTTTTTTTAACCCAGCTGCTGTATGTTGTTTCCAAAAAATCCTTCTAGCAAAGTGGTAAGGAAAAGTTGACAATAAGGAACATGCAAACAATATAAATACATGCAAACAGAAAGAAAGAAGTGGCAATATTAATAATACATAATGAAGAATTTAGGACTAATGGCTCTAAACCAGACAAAAGCAGGCATTATGTAATAATAAAAGTCACAGTTGATGAAGATGAACCATTAACCTGAATTTCCAAAGACTGTAGTAACTAAATATAAACAAAAACAGTAAAAATAAATAAAATAATAAAGTAACATGATATTGGTTTCCATTACAATGGAACTAATACATCACAAAACAAATGAACATTGACCTCTGTGACTTATTAATGTTAATGAGAAATTTCAATGCATTCATTTTCAATATGCATTCAGTGGCCAATAACTAATGAGAACTTTCAGAAATGCAAATCTCACTTGCATTCTTAATTTAGATCATGACAGTCAATACAAGAACCAATCCCAAGAACTATCTTGGGCTTCTCAGTTACCCCAGACAGTCTCTAACATTAATAGGTGACCCAAACAATGAGGCAGCCCATTCTACAAGTGGTCAATTACTTGGCTGATTTGCTCAAGGTTAAGGACTGGTACGATGTGGGAAACTCTCTAACCGCCTGCCTTATGTTACGGGCATCTAGACCTTACAGAATAATTTTGCTTCCTTAGAAGAATTAGGATCATCACTAATTGTATTCCTAAATATGTGCAGTTTTTCCTCGATAGACGTGACCTTGCTTCCTGCATAGACATGTTTGTGAGTTTTATGTAAATTAAATCCCATTTTCCAGTTGACTAACCTACCATTTCAAATTTGTTTTATTTCTTTCTTGATTGATTCTCAATTGACAGTGGCTCTTACATTTTAGCTGTAAGGTTTTCTTCCCTCAGCTTTTCTACTGAAGCATTAATGATCACTAAACAAGGGATTAGCTGCCTTTGGAGACAACGGCTCAAAGGAAACCTTTAGTGAATCCTTCTGTAAAGTACCCTTTTGTTAAGTGAAGGCTCCTCTGTAGTGTGAATAGTAACCCCATAATTTATCTGTTTGGAAAGTGTAGTGGAGCTCTCTTTTTGTTCTGCAGCCTCATAACCCTCCTCCGGTAACTATACCTTTGGCAGTGAAAGCTCTGTGAAATCACCTGTTCTCAGTCCACGTGGTCCCAAGGCATGATCCTATTCCCACCTCTAGGCCCAGTCCCCACCAGAGAGAGCAATGCACTTTCCACCCCCAGGGGCTCATTCCATGATGGGCCCCTTGCTCAGCCACAGGCAGAGAGGCAGAGACTTCTGAGTGTGACCCCTGGAAGAGAGAACTTGTTTGCCATTTGAGCTGAAACCCACGAGGATGTCGCAGATGGAACCAGTGACTCCATCTTGTTGGCGTATGAAGATTAAGACGGAAGCCAACCTAGCAGAAGTCAGAGCAAAAAGAATTCAACTCCTAATTATATTGTTTGACTCTTGAAATGCTCATGCCAGTCCTACCCCTGAAACGTTCATTTTGGGTGAGCCAACTAATTTTTTTTTTTTTTAATTTAGGCAGGCTTAGGATGGGTTTTCTCTCTCTTACAACCTCTAGCATGCCTTCAGACATTGAAAGTTTGAATTTTTGTGGGCTAAATTTTCTTATAAAAAGCATCCACTTATCTAACAAAGGTAATTGCTAACATTTCTTTAATCAACCTAGTTGTAATATTTGTGCACAGAATAACAATTCTGAAGAGTAAGTTTCTAGGGTCCTTTTCATGGTCTTTCCCAGGGCCAGTGATCCCCAGGGGCTGCAAGTCTATGCCTGGGTACTTTCTCTATCAGAGGAGTGTTTTCTAACGGCACCATTGAAATTTCTAAAAAGTGGACTCTTGAGCTTTCATAAGTCCTAAGTCATGTACCTAGTGCCTTGAAAGCATTTGAAAGAACCCACCTCTGCATGAGAATGTAGAAGCCGGGGAGCTTTGTGCGTTTCTGGACTCTGTTTAGAGTGGAGACACCTCAGCCAACTGCCTTATTGTATTTTCTTTTCTTAAAGATTTTATTTATTTATTTGAGAGAGACACAGCGAGAGAGGGAACACAAGCAGGGGGAGTGGGAGAGGGAGAAGCAGGCTTCCCGCGGAGCTCGATCCCAGGACCCTGGGACCATGACCTGAGCTGGAGGCAGAGGCTTAACGCCTGAGCCACCCAGGCGCCCCAGCCTTATTGTATTTTCCATGACAGTGGCAGCCATTGGTCTCAAGACACATTGGAAACAGGCTGTGGCTGTAGCCAGCATCACGGAGACGGATTGGCAGTGTCCCCAAGGGCTCAGGCTCTTGTTGAGGTTTCTGACAGTGCTTTTGCATTCTGTTGGTTAGAATGAATGGCATAAGACCAAAAGTAAAAACGTGTAAGAGACTGAATTCTGTTCCCTGGCAAACAATCAAAAGTGCATTCATCATCCGCTCTTCTCCCTCACTCATTTCTCAAAAAAAGCAAAAGATCTGAATCCTTCAGGAGGGCCTAGATCCCCTTCACGACAGCAACCCTTAATTGTGCATATGTGATTTGACAGGTGCGCGGGAGATTTCCTCATCTCCAAATATTGCCAAAGTCCACGAACTGGCAAGTTTGGTTCTTGGTGAGGGCTTTCTTCCCGGCTTGTAGACTCCCTCCTTGCTGTGTCCTCACAGGGCCTTTCTTGGTGTGAGAGCGGGTGTGTGTGTGTGGGGGGGTTCTCTGGTCTCTTCTTCTTATGAGGGCACTGCTTCCATCATGGGGCCTCACGTTCTTGAACTTGTCTCAACCTAATCACCAGCCCCACCCCCACTACTGTCACATTGGGGGTTAGGGTTTCAACATGTGAATTTGGGGGGACACAGGCGTTCAGTTCATGCCAGTCCCCGTTGATCCTTCGTCCCAGGCTCCATGCTTCTGCAGCTTCTCTCTTCTCTGCCTGACCTCCAGGACCACCCCCAGGGGCTCATTCCATGATGGGCCCCTTGCTCAGCCACAGGCAGAGAGGCAGAGACTTCTGAGTGTGACCCCTGGAAGAGAGAACTTGTTTGCCATTAGAGCTGAAACCCACGAGGATGTCGCAGATGGAACCAGTGAGTTCTGTCTGCTTAGTCTGCGCTCCTAGCACGACTCTGCACATATTGAGTCCTTAATAAATGTTTGTAGAATCAATAAATAATCAATAAATGCATCACTGATTCATCCCCGAATGTGTACGGTCTCCACAGGAAAAGACTGGAAGGAGCAATCCTGGAGGAAGAGTGAGTGGCTTCCAGACTTGGGGGCCCTTCTTGAGTATTGGCTTTGGAAGGAGCTTTTGGAGACTGGGCACATGGGACTTCTAAAGGGCTGTGTGCCCAAGAAGCCAGGATGGGGCACCGAGGTGTGGGAATAAGGCTCTTGCCCACAGAGTCAGATGAGGTTAAGATTAAGGGGTTTGTATTTTTTTCTTCATAGTTCCAACCCAGCACATCAAAGAGACAGAAACTCGGGGTAGACACTGAGCCTGGCTGAAACACCCCCAGGATCCCATCCATCAGGAGTCTAAACATTGTGGGCAGGGTACAGGAAAGTGAGGGATTTTAACAGCACAGTTCCCCCAAATCCTGCCACCCTTTGGATTCCATTTTCCCCTCTTGCTGATTTTATCACTTAACGTACAACTGCAAATATGTCAGCAGTTACCTAGAGCGTTTCACTCAACTCTTAATTATAGTTATCTCTGGGAAAAGGCATGCGGGAACATGCACATTCTGCATTCTATAAATGTATATTTCTGGTAAATTTGTGTGGCTTTCATAATCAGAAAATAACAAGATATTTAAAATAATGTTCAAATAAGTTGGGAGGAGGTGGGGCAGTGGTTAGGAGCGCCCCAGGTGGCTGAGGGCATCAGACAGGCGTTCCCATCCAGCTGGGACCCTGGATCTATCCGGGTCCAACACGCCGCGTGTCTAGAAGACCCAGGGAGTATGAGGTGAAGGAGCGCCGGCCCTCAGGGGCAGATTCTGCCAGACTCGCCATGTCGGGTTAGCCTGACTGGTTCCAGGGTGTGTAAACCTCATGCAAGGGGAGACAGCTCTGGCATGCTGGCTTCTGCTTCAGCAGGCTCCGAGAGCAGCCCTCCAGCCCACTCTCCCACCAGCCATGTGATGCTGAAGATCTGAGGTCAGGTGAAAAGACGGCTTTCTGGTTTTCACTCCGCTCTTGAAGACTTACATATCCCACATTCCCCGCGATGCACACGGGTGTTCTTTTGAATAACATGTCTCTCATCCGTATGAAGCTATACTAATATTAATCCCTGAACTTTATAACCCAAATCACTGAACCCCAGTGTATTAGTTTCTAGGGCTACTAGAACAAAGCACCAAACTGGGTGGCTGAAAACACAGAGGTTTATTCTTTCAGGGTCCTAGAGGCCAGTGTGCAAGACCACCGTGTCAGCAGGGCTGTACTCCGTCCAGAAGCTCCAGGGGAGGATCCTTCCTGCCTCTCCCCGTTCTCCCAGTCCCTGGCCTTCCTTGGCCTGTGGATGCCGTGCTTCCATCTGTTCCTATGTGTCTCCTTTTCTGATAAAGACACCAGCCACGTTGGATTAGTGCCCATCCTACTCCAGTATAACCTTATCTTAATTAATTACGTCTGCAGTGACCACCCCCCCTTCCAAATGAGGCTGCATTCTGAGCTACTGTGGTTTAGGACTTCTACCTGTCTTTTTGGGAGACACGATTGAACCCAAGAAGTTCAAATTTTCACTCTTGGCAGCATAACTGGACTTACCACTCAAGTGTCATGGTGGAATCTATTTCATTTGCTTTAAAATTTGTTGTTTGCTGGTCACTTTGATCAAAAAGAGGATCCTGAGTATGAAATGCTGGGCGGATTATTTCAACTGCTTGGACCTGGCTGCTACGCTCTGTAAATGGGGGTGCTAAGGCCACCCCCACTGGGGGCGTCGTCAAGGCGAATCAATGCCCCGTGCTCGGCGCCCAGTGCTCTCCATCCCTATTTCTGCCTTCTCTACTTGTGAGGGAGTGTGGATGTGACCCAAAGGAGAGAACAATGTGTGGAAATGGTTCTGAGGAATTTTAGAACCAGCAGCACTTGGAGCAAAATGCTGGAGCTGAAGGACTTCACCTTTGTTCCTTAAGTGCCATCGAGCCAGCTCTCAGAAGGTGGGTGGACAAGGCGGTGTCTGAGACAGGGAGGCAGTCACTTGAGTCTTATTCCCAGCTCTTCCGTGACCTTGACGTGTGACCTTGCAAAAGCTTCTTCTTCTGTTTAATATCTCTGTGGCTGATTTCTTGTTCGTCTTTCAAGTGCAGGTGGTAGTCATGAATATTTGTTTCCTGCAGGTTTGGTTTTGTAAACCTCTTCCTGGATGAAAAGCACCATGCAGCTGTGGAACATTGTTCTTATTAATAACCTCATTTTGGCATAAACTCTCCCACTTCTCATACTTCATGTTAATATTCCACTGCAGAAAATATGCTACAATAACAACTTGTAGGACTTTCTGTCATCTCACGTGGAAACGGGTCTATACAAAAAATAGCTAAATTGTTCCAAAACAGAATACATTTTTTTTGTCTTTTTTGTCTTACATTTTTTTGTCTTTCCATGTCAATATGTAAACACAGCTATGTCTTGTATATAGAAACGTTGATTCGACCCCCCTTGGACCAGCTAGTAGTTGCTGTAACAAAATACCACCTATTGGGTGGCTTAAACAACAGGAATTTATTTATTACAGTCCCAGAGTCTGGGAAGTCCAGGACCAAGGTTTTGGTCCACTCGGGCCCTGGTGCGAGCCCACTTCCTTGTTTGCCAACAACTGTGTCCTCATATGGTGGAGAAGGAGAAAAAGAGAGAAGGAGAGAGAGACAGACAGACAAAGGGCAAGCTCTCTGGTCTCTTTTCTTATAAGGACACTAATCCCATTATGAGGGCCCCGTCCTCATGACCTCATCTAACCCGAATTACTGCCCAAATACCCGCATCACTTTGGGAGTTTGGGCTTCAACATATGACCCTGGGGCGAGGGAGCACAATTCAGCCCACGACACCAGTGATAGGTTATTCACAACAGAATTATTTTGTGCCAACCTCCTCAAGATTACTGATAGCTAGCATTGGGGGTTTGTGTGGGTCTTTAGGACTGATCTAGAGATATCAAGATCATTGGCTCATCATGCTAATGTACCTCTGTCACCACCACTGTGCCCCCACTGGGCCGTGGTCTCAGCTGTCCCCAGGACACCCTGCACGGGCACAAGTGAAGAGCTCCCAGACCTTCGGTGCAGGTGCAAAGGGCATACCCCACCCTGTGTGAAGCAAGGATTTGGAAGTCTCCCCCTTGCCTAACTCCCGGGTGAAGGACAGAGTTCTGAACTCACTGGGCAGCACAAGGCATCCTGGCTGGGTGTCTGAGAGGCTGCGAACCTCTGGTTTTGGGCTCCCCAGAGTTAAAGGGCATCTTACCCCCCCTCGGCTGCTAAGACCCCTGAACGTGGTCAAGTGTTGGAGGACACGGGGAGGGCAACACAGAGCAATGTCTGTCTGCCAGCATCATTCCCTCACTCATACCCTTTGTGCAACCTCCTTTCAGCTTTGGGATAAAGTGAAAGCAATCTGGATGAAGTCCAAGGTCAATCGCAGCATCCGAGAGCTCAGACCGTTGCCCTGCTGCATGTCTTTCAGCCGCCATGGTGCTTCCAATGGAAGTATCCTAAGGGCTTCTTTTTGGACATGGTCCTAACTTCAAATATGGCAAAAATGAAAGCCAAGTTTGCTCAGGAAGTTGGTGGTGTTGCTGATGGAGTTTGTTAAGCCATGCACTTTCCAGTGTTTCATTAAGCTTACAATACAAAGAAACACACACAGGAACTCCTCCAAAATGTAAAGAAGTGAAAGTCAGGGGTTAGGTGTTTGTGGGTGTCAAGTTCACTCTGTGTCTCTGGGAAGTTTGCTCACACCCCAGACCGTGAAGAAAGTTTTGGCCATTCTTTCCAAGCCCTTGACGTTCCATCTGCGGAGTCTGACAGCATCTGGTTTACGGAGTCGGACTTTTGGCAAGACCGAGTATGACAGAGCTGTAAGCCAAATCACGAAAACCACGCATCTCAGGAAACCTTTCTGCTTGATGAGTCACATTCCTAATAGATGTGTTTTTCCATAAAGTGCAATTAATAATTCATCCAGCCTTTGTCGAACTTAACTCTATTGTCTTTGCACAGAAGGTGAAATACCCACAAGTGTTTGGTTCCAGATTATGAGAGCAAGCAAAGCAGAACTCCTCGTGAGGCCAGCCTCTGGGTTTGGCGAAAAACACACAGAACCATCCCCAAAAGGCTGGACCCTGAGGGAGAGAGCCAGGAAGCTTGCTTACTAGTGTCTGCCTGTCACCTATGTGACGATGATTGAAAGTAGTAAGCGTGATATTCTCAGAGGGATGGGGCCAAAGGGTTAATGTAATGCTTGACCCATTAAAACTGCTGACGGCAGTGGGCAGCTCGTGGGCTGACCCGGTAATTGTTTCTGCAGGAGAAGCGGTTGGAAACAGCCTCATCGGGCAGGTAATCAGGGGAAATAGGCATCCAGGAGAAGGTGCGCTGGGAGAGTCAGAACGGCTCCCTCAGATTCTGTTACTTGTCGTCTTTCAAGCATAATAATGAGATTATAGTAACCCTAAACTGGCTGAAAACAGAAATCTGGCAGTCTGTCAAGTTCATTGTCTCGAGTTTATAGCGATCCAGGTCTGGTTCCCCTGAACCTGCCCCGGTCACCCCAGGAGGAAGCCCTCCGAGAAGTCCTGGTCAACCTTCTGGCTTGTTTCTGACCAACGCACCATGTGTATGCATAAAAAACTTGCTAATGCTTTTTTCCACCACCGTGTGATTCAAAAACGAATAAGAATATGATACCATCACAAGCGTCTCCTTCCCACACGAGTCTTCCCTTTCAGGATGCAGCGCCATGCATCCTAGGGCCCCCAGCTCCATCCGCACCCACCCCCTCACACGCCCTGGAATTACCCTGTGTTCGCGTTAATCCCGCCTTCAGAGAGGAAGTACGGAAAAATCAGGGCCCATAATAAAGTCAGGAACCTCCCTCATGCTTGAGGAAAATGTTGTCCTTGGGGATGCTGTCTAGTGTCTCTGTTCAATGGGAAACCAGTCAGGTTACCATTCGGGAGCCCGTTATGCACTGTTGAAATGCCGTGAGCCGTCCCCCCATCATGATGATAGCTAACAGTTCTCGTGCACTCAGCGTGAGCCCGGCACGGTCCGGCCGTTCTGCAAACACCGTCCCACCCAGTCCTGTGGCTCCTGCTGTCGGAGCTGCCGTCAGGGCCGCGGTCCAGAGGGAGGCATATGAGGTTACGTGATCTGCCCAAGTTTCTAGAAGCAAAAGAAACCCTGGGATTTGGCATCTAGCTCCGGGGTCACTGTCTCTTCAGTGGCTCCGTAGCTGGACCTTGAAGATTGGTTCTTTAGAGACTGTGAAAAACCGCATGTTCTTCTGTGCAGCATAATAATTTAGAACAACACACAGGAACCATCCACAAACGGCTAGTCTTGCCAACACCTGGCTTCAGAAGAAAGAGTCCATGTGACACATCTCTGTTTCCAGAGGTGCTTCTGGAATAGTGTGCTTGTCTCTGTCATTTTAGCCTCTCAGAGACTGTTTATTAATTAATATCCATGACGAATGTCAGCTGGCTCCAGAAGGGATTAGAGGAAGAAGAATGTTGAGGACAAGGACAAACTACATCCCTGGAAGGGAAGGAGGAGTAATGTGCACATACTAACGAGCTTTTCTGTGGCCGACTCAGCCGAACACATTGTGATATGGTGAGCTGAGACGGCCTTGGGATTCTGGATGCTTCTTTTCTAGAACTTTCCCTGTGTCACGGGTTTGCCCTGCAGTGAACTCTGTTGCTTTGCATTTAGTCTTTCTCGTCTGTAAAATGGAAACGGTGGTTCTGGCCTCATCATGTCTCAACCCTGTGGCCACGGCCACCTCCTTGAGGTCACGGATGTGTCAAGTGAGACAATCTGGGTGGAAGAGCCTTCGAAGCCCAGGGCTTGACAAACATGTGGCCTCATGTCTGCACCCACAGTGCTCGATGACCCTGGACACGGCTGGCCACCCGAGAGGGGCTGGCTGCAGGACCCTGGCCCAGCGCAGTGGCCGGGACATTGGAGGCAGCCTCAGAGCTGGGGGGAAAGTGTCCTCACTGACCCCCTTGGACCCGCCCACTATAAATGGACTGTGTGCAGTCAGTTCAGCAGCTCAAGTCAGAATGGGTGCGTGCGGCTGATGACGACAGGCTCGGAGGCTCTGACGGTGTGACTGGGACACTTACTCCCCCCACTTTGTTGGGTCCTCAGCCAGGGTGGGGGACACGAACATCCCTGTCCTACTCCTGACCCTGTTTTCTGCATCACCTGCTCTGGATCTGCTCCACCCCCTCTCACCCCTCATCAGCTGCCCCAGCAAGCGTGCCCCTCAGGAGGCCCCCAGGTCCGCAGGAGTCGGTGTCCTCCTTTTGCCGCCAGTGACCTTGGGTCACCCGAGAACGTCCAGTTCTGCTGGACCAGCCGGGGCCCTGGTCAGAGCTCCCCTCCCCACATCGGGGCACAGACATATGAGGAGTGGTCCCCACAACACCAGTCCCGAGCCAACAGGCTTGAGGGCCCTCCTTACTAATGTCCTGTCCGTGGCCCTGTCACGGCTGACGACAGCTGCCGTCCTCCCTCCTCGGGGCTTCTCGTCTCTAGCAGGACTGAGGGGACAGAGTGGTCCCCTGGTGCCCTCCCACAGGGGCACAACACAAACGAGGGGCCAGCTGCCATGACCGTCGCAATGACCCAGCAGTCAGGGGTGTCCCTGGCCATGGAGAGTGCCTGCACCACTGTCCGATTTGACTCCCAGGGCGGGGCTCTCGTACCCCGTTTCACAGACCGGTACTGAGCTAAGATGCTGTTGTGGTCACCTCGGCAGTGCGTGTACCGGAATTGGAAGATTCAGAGGAGGTTAGCACGGCCCCTGCCCCAGGACCCCATGCAACTTTGTGAAGCATTCCATTAAAAAAAATTAAAAAAAAAAAAAAAAGGCTGCTGGGCTCCTTGTCGTCCCAAAAAGGCCGGGCGGGCCTCTGCCACAGCTGGTCGCAGTTCTCCCCTCGGAGGCTGTCCCCCCGCCCAGGCTCCTCTCCATCACCAGAGGGACTGCCTCCAACCTGCTCAGGGTGGTGGATTCAGCAATGATTTTGGGGAGTTGCCTTGTGACTGTTTTACACGAAAGATTTATCTGGTAAATACCGGAGGAAGCAGATACAGCGAGCTAGGCCTATGTATTCGCATACGTGTATGCACATGACTGCGAGCACCAGCACCGTGCTCTCCAAACACCACTTCTCCGTGAGGAGAGCCGGAGCTCCCTGGAGAAGCCGCTGGCCTGGGAGCTAACAACCGACGGAGACTTCTACTGACCCAGGACGGGACGGTTCGATCATCCAAGTGTAATAACTACAGTAGATTGAAACACAACACATATGTGTAAGTCCATAAATTCCCAATAAAAATTTAAAAAAATTTTAGTGGGTACCACTGGAGGATGCTAATGAATAATTCATTATTTTGAAAACTAGCAAGCAAAGTGGGGAAATCAAATATTTATCCCGCCTTCCCAATATAAGGCGCACAGCTGGGAGCCAGATACAATACAGGGAACACTTTCTTTTCATAGAAGGGCTCCGGCTTATTAATAAGTGGAGAAGAAGCGACAGAATTAGAACAGGACCGTGCTCCAACCCTAGTGTATGAATGTGTCTCGCCGCTGAGCAACAACAGACCCGAACATCACAAAGAGGGAGGCTCCGCCAGGCATTCGCCACCTCCTGACAGACCCGCCCCTGGACGTGGCCTCGCCCTCACCGCCAGGCGGGAATCTGACCGAAACCCCAGACGGAATTACAGTTTACGGGGATTCAGAGGGGCGTGTCACGCTAAAGCAGCGGGATGCAACGGGGGAGCTCCCCCAGATGGGGAGCACGACAGACCCAGGACTGTCCCCTTCAACAAACAGGATTAAAAGGAAGGAGAAGCAGCAGTGACCTGAATCCATCGCAAACGACTCAGGAAGCGTTTCGACCAATCACAGTGCAGGAGTCCGAGTTTGATCCTGGCTCAGGTGACTCTTAAAAAATTGAAGAAATGTATTTATTTGTGACATACGTAAGTCAGATACATGGCACTAAAGGAGACGACCGGATGGAGAATTGAAACATTGACCAGGTATTTTATGACATTCAGGAATTATTGTTGATGTTTTAGGTGTAACAATGTATGCAATCACGATTTTTAAAAAATGATCCTTTGGTTTTTTTTAATTTTTAATTTTATATTCTTATATTTTTGAGAGAGAGTGAGAGAGAAATCATGCGGGGGCGGGGTGTGGACAGAGGGAGAGAAACACAAGCAGGCTCCACACACAGAGCACAGAGCCTGACCTGGGGCTCGATCTCACAACCCTGAGATCATGACCTGAGCCAAAATCAAGGGTCGGATGCTCAACCAGCTGAGCCCCTCAGGAGCCCCAGTTGATGCCTTATTGTTTTTAAAGATCCCCACATAAATATTTACACATGAGAACATATGGCATGCGGGGTTTGCTGGGGTGGGAAGTGAGGATTTAAGGGGCAGAACCAGGTCTGTGAATTGCCAACTGCCCAGATCAGTGATGGGTTTATGGGGGTCATTTTACCCTATTCTCTCCACCTGTGCACATCTGACACAATTTTAAAAACAAAGCCTGTATTCACACATGTATAGTCTCAGATTCTTAGAAACTAGACACATTACTATCGCTGAAAACCCGAAGACTTCCTGCCCCGCCCAGCATAGGCACCAGGTGTGTGTGCTCGCACCTCAGTGTGTATTCCTGCCAATGTCCTTGAGCCCATTTAGTCGAGATAACAAGGCACGGATTCTAATTTGCTTTCCCTGGTGAACGAGATAATGCATTCTGGAGCCATCGATTAAAAACGTGAACTGTAAAATTATGCCGCAAAGTTTGGAAAACTTTCAGAGGTTACATTTTGACACACTGGGATCTTGCCTTTAACAATGACAGAAAGCCCCACAAAAATACTGCGTCTCCTCTGGTGTGGGCCTTTATCTCATCTTGACAGGTTATTGCTGGTTAAATTGTAGTGCTGACTTACAGGCAGGACTCTTCAGGGAAGCCAGAAATTAAGGCTTCACCAAATGGTAATAAAGCTATTAAAAATGCAAACAGCAAACAGCTACACTATGCAGGTTAGACAGCTGATCCAAACTAGCAGTTTAAAAAGCAGAGCAATTACACTTTTATTTAAATGCAAGGAATATGAGCAAGAATAGAATGAGGAGCCTTGTTTAAATGCATTCTTTTGAATATTTATTAGAAATAATACATGTAGTTAAGCCACTTATCTGATTTCAGTGAATAAGTAAAATGCAAAAGATCAATTTTCATAATTATACCAAAGAAGTCTGTCTTTCATAAAAATCTCATTAATAACACCATTATTACTGAAAAAATATCTCAGTATTATTATTGTTATTCTAATTATCAGCAAAATGCTACTGATAATGTTGTCATAAAATTCCTTTTAGTATCCTATTAGAGAGATAGACTAAGTAGTGGTTTAAGTTAAATCTAGACCCTAAGTGGCATTATAAAGATCTTCTTTGTGTATTTGGTTAAAATACATTATGTGTATAATTACATAAATTACCTCGAGTTTGGCAAACAGGACTTTATGTGCACGCACCTCCGTGTCCCGCACATCGCGGTCGGGCGCCGGCGCTCCACGCCCGCATGCCGGCCACGCGGACCGGGCGGACACCGTGAGCTCCCCTGGAGGTCATGCCATTAGCAAACCTGACGTGCGATAGTCTTGCTTGTTGACCATGATTGGATGCTGCTTCTAAGAGTTTATACACTTATTTCTACATTCACCCCTGAGTAATAATTTACCTGCGCTTACCGAAGAGCCCCTTTGGAAGGAGCTACTTGCCCAAGTTCGATAATGCACGGCCACTCCGGCCTGGAGGTTGGGCAGATGACTTCGCTGGGCTGGGTCCCGGTCCATCTCGGAACAGCCGTGTGCAGACAAGGGGAGCCTCAGCCATCCCCTGATTCCCGATTGTTTCGAGTGAAACAATGGGTTGCCTGAATCTTTGGCAATATTGCCGCAACAAAACAAAACAAAACAAAAGGCATTTGAGACTTCTCTTTGTGTAATGAGCTCTATTAAGGAAAAAAGGATCTCAAGCAAAATTAACGATGCAGTTATTGTTGGGACTTTGTTCCTAGTTCCAAGAGAAAAGATCCCACAAACTCAAGTGTGCTTGTTGGTGCAGCAGGTTTCTCTCCTGACCCACACGGGCGCCCACCACCCTGCGCAGCCCACGATCGACCGTCTGCACCCGGGACGCTGGCTGCTGTTCTCCCCAGACCTGCGGGGAGGTGAACGAGCACGTCTTCTACTCCGTGTTTGAAAATGATACAGAGGACTGAATAAGCATGCAAACAAAACCCCCACTTATTTCAATTCCTGTTTGTGAGTGCATCTGAGCATCACTCGCTGGGGGTGAATGAAGACTTATGACACCTACAGCATTTAAATGGTAAGCCCTATTTAGCAAATTGATAAACGGCTCTTTGAATGGGAAGAAGTAATAATTTTTGACAATATAAATGAGTGGAAGTAGCCACAATAAAGCAAAAAGCTTATTTTTACTCTCAGCTCAAAACTGAAAATGTAGAGAAATTTTGGAATAAAAGCATGCGGCCAATTCAGGCGCTGACCCTGCCTTTCAGGATCATCCTGAGGAACGAATAATCGGAGGGTCTGCCCTTGGTGGAGGCACTGCCCCGGGGCTCCTCTTTGGGGAAGAAGCTCCCCCGTGGCCACCGGATGGCAGCACCCTCCTCGGGGCAGAGGGAACCCCGGGAGGTGGGGCAGGGGTCCCCTTATTTCAATGTGTCATTAGCATTTCAGATGGAATCCCAGGCTGTGGAGCTCAGCGTCCCTCCCAGACAGCACGTCCCTCCACAGCTTTGGAGGAAGGAGGCCCCTGGCCATGGCGTGAGCACCTCCCAGAACAGCCCTCGAAGTCCATGCCACTGCTGGACAAGAGGGGGACAAAGTTCTACCTTGAACCAAGTGAAATCGCATCCTAACTTGTACCCAGGAATCCTAGCTCAGCCCATCTGGGAACACAAATTCAGCCTTTGTTCCTAGGTGAGGGGTCTCAGCACCTCCAGAGACGTTATGATGCTCTAAGTCACCCCATATTTGGTATGACATGGTCTGACGTCCCCACCATAGTCATGGCTCTGCTCTGGCCAAGATCAGCCTGTCCCAGTCCCTGTCAATTTGATTCTATTCAACTGAGCGTCTGCTGTATGCCAGACCCTGTGTGTGGGGGGAGAGAGAACAAAAGCGGGGGGGGGCGGAGAGAACTGTCCCTGGTGATAGTTGATGCCACAGAATGGGTTCTATGATGGGGTCATTCAGGGCAGAGAAGGATCTCACCTGGAGGGGAGTGCAAGGGTCAAGAAACTCTGCTTGAGGACCTGAAGGATGAATAGGTGCAATCAGATATAGGGAAGAAGAGGCTGATAATCCAGAGGGAGGAGGGGGGTGGGGGGCCCACACCCTGGGAAGCCCCCCTGCTCTGGCCGGTGGACAGCAGGCGAAGTTGCCAACCAGGCAGGGAGGGGACACAGCCCTGCTGAAGTCGGGCCACCCGGGAGCCCATGAAGGCTAAGGTGGGACGGCCACGGCGAGGGACTGCAGCGTGAAGGATAATTCGGCTGAGCAAGTCTGGAGGCAGAGACCATGTAGGAGGTTGAGGCAGAGGATGGGGAGATGTTGTCATGCTTAGGAGAGATTTGGAATATTTTTTTAGAAAGATTATTTTTTTTTTTAAGATTTTATTTATTTGAGAGAGAGAGACCACGAGCAGGGTGAGGAGCAGAGGGAGAAGCAAGCTTCCCACGGAGCAGGGAGCCCGATGTGGGGCTCCATCCTAGGACCCTGGGACCATGACTTGAGCTAAAGGCAGATGCTTAACAACTGAGCCACCCAGGAGCCCCCAGAAAGATTCTTTAAAACCTTAGCTAGATTATGGGTTAAGTGGGCTTTGAGAGGCTCAACCTAATTTCACTTCTAACATTATTTCCATGAAAAGGTACCCTAAGATCCGAACAACTAATGCACAGTTGAACTTGGGGTATAACCTCCTTGTAAAGTGGACAGTACTCACTGCTAAGTCAGGTGGCACTCAGAGGGGCAGGGCCCAGTGTGCTGGTGGCTCTGGGCACAAGCTGACACTCTCGGGGACCCTGTTCACCGATCAGGGTCAGATCGTTTCTCGACGGGCAGAGTCCCCGCTGGGAGCGCCAAGACTGAGGGGCTGGCCGCCAGCAGGCCTGTGCTGGTTCCCATTACTCCCAAGTTTACCAAACAGGAAGAACAGAGAAGCTGACGCCTAGAGATGGTTTCAAAAAAAAGTTTAAAAAGTGAGCCATAAAATTACCCCCCTTGGAAGGTGTGTCTCGGCTAACGGTTGGCGTCCACGCTCCAGGAGGGCCTTGCGGGTGCTGGCCTGTGGCTGACTCTGCCCCCGCCCGCACCGGAGGGCCAGTCTTTCATTTTTAATTTCCAATCGGTCATGGAATGACCCTTGTGCAAAACATAATAAACACTAATTACTAAAAAAGTGAAATAAAAGTAACCGACAAAACAAGCCGATTGCCTACCACGGGGCTCAGGAGACGCCACGTCGCTTTGTGAACCTGCAGCAGACGCGTCTGGGTTGCGGCTCTGCAGCGGGTTCTTCCCCGCCACAGCCAGCTTGTCGGTGTGTGCACCGGGCGCGGGGCCAGCCCTCCGGGCGAGTGGGGGTGCACACCTCCGGCCCGGCCCTCGCTCCGACGGCCCCACGGCCCGGCTTGCGCTCTGCACCTGTCCCGGCAGCGCGTCCGTCTCCGTGTTTCATTCTCCCAGGGCATCCAGAAACGGACGTGGGGCTGTGGCGGTTTTAGATCTGAAACCACGCTCCAGTGGCCCTTTTCTTTCAGGGAGTATTGTTATTCCTGCCAAAGTCGTTCCTGGGACACTCAGCAGAAAGGGAGACCATGATTGTTTCCAGAAGAGTGGCCTTCTGGGCGATGAAATCGGACAGAAAGGCAATGGAGAGCCCACCTCGACTCTCCTCGCCACCCTTGGCCAGGGGCGGGAAGCGCTTGCCGATTCAGCTCCTGCCGGCTGGCCGCGAGCCCCTCAAGATCAAGTCATGGTTTCATTAGTCACAGACATGACGTCCTAAGTGTCTTCGCATCAGGCCAGCACATCTCCATCGTATTTCCTAGGGTTTCGATGAAGGAGGCTTCGGGAAGATCTCACCATCCCTGCTGAGCTGGGTTTCGCTTCGTTCCTCTGAGTTTGTCTGCAGACCCCTGCACCTCAACAGAATCCCCCGGACAGGTTCGTTGAGGAAATCATTGACAAGTTACAGGTTTCTAGAATCAAGAGGCCATTGGGGTTCCTTGTGGAATCCTTCTGTTCCCCGCTAACTCAGGCAGCGCTCGGACTGATGCCGCGCTGGGGACCCGCTCGCCCGTTTCTTTTCTGTGTGTCTTTATTTGTGAAGGCATGAGTGCAGTCCGTCGGATTGTATGTTCAAAGAAAGGACCTACTAAAACAAAGTGACCCTAACGAGTGTCGTCCAGAGGGAAGTGCTATTCCCCCGCCCCCGGCTAGGAGTCAGCCGTACCCAGCCCTGTGTGTCCATGGTAACAAGCAGCTCCGCATCTAACTTTCCGCGTAGAAGGAGGTCACCACTTTCTTCTCCACATCAGTCTGGGTGGTGACGGTGAGGATGCTGCCCTGCCCCCCAGGTCGGCGACTCGCTGATTAATGACCTGCAGGACAGTTTCCTTTACGTTTCTTTCGTGAGGGCCTTTGATCCCTCCCTATTTTCAGACTCCTCTGGTCACTTGCTAACTGCCAGAAAGTGCCCCTCTCCTGGGTCACGGCGGCCACCACACTCTTGTTTGAAAACAAAGGCAAATCGAGCAGCAGCGTCTCTCGCTGTGTGGCCAGGCTCGCCTGGCAGAGGGACGGCTTTACCCCCTCTGTGTGTATTCCTGCACACGGCTTGTGCAGTTGCGGAGCATGTTTGCTACAGCAAGTAACACACGGGATGGCGGGCCTGTCCTGTTTGAGGCCACGGCTCCAGGGATCTGCAGCGGAGCACAATTCCTCCTGTCCCTGTCATCCACACGGATGCGCGGGAGTTCTAGCTTTATTCATGACACGAGAAACATTCATCAGTCACTGGGAGGAGGACGTGGACCAGATGATGCAGGATTAGAGATGCATTTTGTCCTTAATCAGAAATGCGTCAAGCCTTTGCTACGTACAAACCTCTCTGCTAGACGTGGCCTGGGAGCGACATGCTTACACTCCGCTGAAGGAGACGGGGTGGGTGGTAAGTCATGCCGCACACTCACTGAGCATCGGCAAAGCACAGGCATCTTTTTTTCTTTTCTCTTTCTTTTTTTTTTTTTTAAGTACACTCCATGCCCAGCAATGAAGACCCTGAGATCAAGACTTGAGCTGAGATCCAGAGTCTGACGCTCAACCGACTGAGCACTCCCCCCCCAGGCGCCCCAAGGCACACGCATCTTGGCCATACGGAGAGACAAGTGTCATCGTTGTCTACACCCACGGCGAGGGCGGCAGGGACCGCACCTGCCCCAGGAACCTCGTGACGGCACAGGACATCCTGCAGATGCTCGTTAAACGTGTCGATGCTCACAGGCAAACCCCCCAGCGGTCGGAGTACACCGCTGGTGTAGACACCCGGGTCGCCGCACAGACGCATGAGGGCGCTCCAGTCCCCCACCGTGAGTGGGCACAGCGTGAGTGTGGCTGGGCGGTGGCGGCAGGGAAGGACCCTAACCCAGGCAGACGTCTGCCGTGGCTCTGAGACCCTGGCCCTGGGTCCCCACACGTTGGGCGGCCTGCGTTTGGGGCACGTGGGTGCAGCAACCGCTTGGTGCTGGAGGATCTCCGGCCACTGCTCGGGCCCACGGTTGGTGCTCGGAGGTCGGGACCCCCACGGACACGCACCAGCACGCTGGCGGGCGTCAGGCAGAGCGTGCGGGCCGCGTTGGCTCTGGGTGACCGTGTGCTGATGTGACCCACATCCTCTCTGTGAACGTGTGGGCGACGGGACTGCGTCGGCGGGTCTGCAGGCTCCCTGGACGCCGTGGTCCCTCGCTTCACGTTTACCAAGTATCGAGGGTCAAACCAAAGCCCCCCGATCCTCAGGTGCATCCCAAGGGGGTGTTTTGCTGTCGGTCTAATCAGATCCGATGACGCCGATCTGCTGCGGGCGGCAAGAACGCAGGCCGCGGCCCCTCGCCCGCCCCGTCCGGAGCTGCGTCCCTCTCCAGCGTCCCAGCCACGCGATGTCTCTTCTGCCCTCCATGCTGTGGTGACAGCCACCTGCCCAGGCAGCAGCTGGGGGACGTCTGTCCATCTGTCTGTCTGCCTGTCCTCTCTGGGGCGCCTGCCAGCCTCAGGGATGAGCCACCTACAGAAACATGAGAGCAGTGCAAACAAACCCCGGTGGTCGCTCTTGGCCAGAGACTGGGTTCCTCTGCTTCAGAAGACCCCGTGTTTGCCGTTTCAGCGGACAACCGTGTCCGGACACCGGACCCCCCGGGGCGGGCGGGACAGCACTGTCGTGAACCAGACGAAGGGAAAGGAGGAGGGAATTACGTCCTTGCACACTGAGGCGCGGACGCAGCGGGCTGTCCCCGGCACAGGACGTCAGAGCGGGTGCGGGCGGCACAGCCCCAGGGCCGGCCCCTCGGCGGCCTTCAGAGGGGACACGCAAGCCGAGGCCTGCTAGCCGGAACAGCTCTGTGGGCAGAGGGAACAGCAAATGCAGGTGTCCTGTGGCGGACACAGTTCAGCGGCAGAGGCCCTCGGCTGAGCCGGAGGCGTCTGGCTGACCTGGGCGCGGTGCCGGGGCAGGACCCTGGGGCCCACGGTGGAGGGACTGCGGGAGGCTGTCTAGCGAGGAAGTCTCGCGATCTGAGCGATGACCCAAGAAGTTGTCCCTGACGCCCTGCGGGGAGTGGCCCAGGTCTAGCGGGTTGGGGGGGAGTGCGGGGGAGGGGGCCCGGGGGGTCTGGAGGTGGGGGACGGAGGGGCTGGCACTAGGGCAAGGCTCCTGGGGGCACCAGCCGGGTGTCTGGGCGCGTTGAGATTGGCAGCTCCCAGAGAGATAAGCTGCACTGCGCTCACCTGTGAAGGAACTTCGAGCTTAACTAATTTCGGTGGAAGGCACCTCGCGATTTGCAGTGCGCAGGCCCCTTATTTTGAACATCAGCTATCACTTTACTACAGAGGCAACAGAGGGCAGTTAAAATTCACTTCCTTAGACTAGTTCATAAGCTAGTTTTTACCCCAATATTTCTTTTTTTTTATTTTTTTTATTTTTTTTAAAGATTTTATTTATTTGAGAGAGAGAATGAGATAGAGAGAGAGAGCATGAGAGGGGGAAGGGTCAGAGGGAGAAGCAGACTCCCCACTGAGCAGGGAGCCCGATGTGGGGCTCGATCACTGGACTCCAGGATCATGACCTGAGCCGAAGGCAGTCGCTTAACCAACTGAGCCACCCAGGCGTCCCTTTACCCCAATATTTCTTACCTGCCATTACAGACTTTGAAAATGCATGTTTAGGAAACACTGATGAGATTTGGGGCTGTTATAATTTGAACAAAGAAGACTCACATGCCCGCCCCTCCCCGCGCCCCTTCTTCCTGCCTCGGGAAGCATCCTCGCTGAGGGCCTGTTGGCACATTCGCAGGTGTCCCTGTGAGATCCCGACGACCTGGCTTCCAGGCCCTCAACGACGTCAGTTCCCTGTGATGGGGAATGAACCAAGTAAGAGGAGGAACTTCTCAAGGAGCTTTTATCTCAGCCCAAATTATAGGTGAGCTTTTTAATTAATTGGACAATTTAACAGAAAGAGATTATTTCATTTAATATCATCCAGGAATTTCTGGTGAGCTGTTGTATTATTTTGTGTCATCAGGATTCCACTGGTGTTTTTTATTCAGTTTCTAAACATGACTCACCTTCTCTGAGTCTCTTATTCTGTGTGTTACCCTCCGCAGGGACTCAACGTGACGTTCCTGCCCCAAAGACTCCTCCCTGTATGAACTTTTCTGCTGAGTCCTCCTGCCCTGGAGCCCGGAGCTCCCACCTGGAGCCTGACACCCCAATCCCTCCCTGATCGAAGGGCCTTGTGACCTTTATTATTTACTCAGGGCATTTTTATTTTGATTTTTAAAGTATGATTTTAGGGTTTGTATAACATGCCTTTTTATTTAAAAGAAAAACTCAGGGAATAACTAGACAGAAAGATTCTGTATCAGGTGACTGTGGTGCAGCGATGTGGGGAAAGGCTCGGAGGGACTGGGAGAGGGGTTGGGAGGGGTTGGAGGATGCAAGCAGGGACGCAGGCCAGAGCCCAGCAGCAGGGAGGCGGAGGGCAGGGCGCTGCACCGTGACCGACCAGGCGCTGCATGGGCAGGCCGCCCAGTGTCCAGGGGAAGGCCCCGACTCCGGGTGCGGGATCAGCCAGAGACCACGTCCCCGGGGGCCATAGCGTGTCTGTGGGTAGAGCGGCCGGAGCGAAGACCCAGCGCGTGCAGATGGACAGCGAGGCCTGCAGCTCGGAGAGCTCTGCGCCTGTCCTGTCCCCGTGGCCAGCTGGCGTCCACGCCGCCGCCTCCTGCACGCTGCGGGGGCTTCAGAGTCCAGGGAGCCTGCTGCTCAGCCTGGGTCCCGCCCAGCGATCCGGGATCCTTCTCACTGTCAGCTCTCCGGCTGCACAACGGGCATCCAGTCCTGGGGCTTCCTTAGCGTGTCCTCAGGGACCACACGGCTCTGAGTGCTGGGGGCGCGTTCCCACAGGCATCGTGCCTCCCTGGGAGGCTCGTGACGGGAGATGGGCAAATAGACGCCGATATAGCCCAAGACTTAGTGTGTTTCTTCAGGGACAAATCAACGAAGGACATGAACAAGATGAGGAGACAGGGCCAACCAGTGGAGCGGAGGATGGCCAGTGTGGTCTGGATTTCTGTAATTTCCCACCCACCATAGAGAGAGGAGGGAAGGAGGGAAGACCACCACGGCCCCAACGGGCAGAGGAGAACGCAGAGTGGGGGTTTTATCGCCGTGGGTAAGAAGTCACCCTGGTGCGAGTCAGGCCTGTTGCCAGGACGGGGCAGAGAGCCAGTCGTGTGTGGCCCAGCCCCGGGGGCCTGCCAGCACCCCACAGGCCATATCCCGATGACCCTCCGTGAGCTGACATGAGGGATTTCCAGCGCAGGCTGCTCAGGGAAGGACAAGGTGTCAAAGCGTATGCACATCTGCTACCTTTCCTATGAGAAAGAAGTAGAAACAACACACACACACACGCACACACTTACTTTGTAAAAAGAAACCCAGGCTGGAGAAGCCAACCGAACAAAATTATTTGTCTCTGGGGTGGGTGGAAATCAGTGGAAGAAGAACGGTTGAGATCTCGCAGAGCACCTGGTATGTGTTCCCTGGTTTTAAACCACGCATGACAGAAAGAACTGCAAAGGAATGCTGACCTTTGCTCTGTGGGTTCCTACTGACGTACTGGTTCTGAATGGATTTGCATCCATTGGCGATTAGAGCAGGTGAGCAGGTCCTTGGAATCCGGGGGCCAGGGGTGCGGGGAGGGACGGAGCCGGGTGTGGAGCGGGGAAGCTGAGGGAGGGTCTGCAGGGACTTCACGCTGCAGGGGCCAGTGTGAGCCCAAACCTCGGTCCCTAGCTCCAGCCAGTACACGCTCCCAGCAGCACCGCACGCCAGGAACAGTGGGTGCCCGACCACCCAGATCTGCTCCCATGAACTCGTCAAAGGAGGCAAGACTCCTTGGAGAAAATCTGATTTTAGGTCTTGAACTCAGAATAGCTTTTTGTGTTGGAAAGTGAGAAAAGGCCAAAAAATGAGTGAGCTTCTGCTGGCCACGAGGTGCCGAGGCACTGTTGCCTCAGGTCCCCTGGTGAACTGGATGCTGCAGAACAACATACCAAACGCAGTGACCTGGCCATTGACAGCGACCACAAGAAGGCAGGCTGGGGAAAACCTGCACGCTGCATCGCTATGTCGGTGGTGAGATTTCTGGTGCCTCTTTTCCTCTCCGAATCTGTCAGCTTTGACCCACGGGTGCACTCCCTGGGGACCTCCTCACCTGCCAGGCATGTGCAGCAAAACTCAGGAGAAACCCAGGGTTTTTTCCAGAGAACGGGCAGAAGTCAGCCTTGTGAGCCAGAGGCTCTGGGGATGATCCCAATTTTCTATGTATTTTTCCCTTCCGGCCCCACCCTGAGGCCAGCCCCACCTTGGATCTACATGGGGCACAGTAATGGTGTCATCACCTAAGATCCCAAGAGAAAACCCATCTCTGTGGATGCAGGATCCAGGGAAAAGGACTCTGTTCTATGAAGAATAAAAGAAATCCCTGTTATATCTTTCTCTCTCTTTTCTATTGTTCTTTGGCCCCGAAACAGCCAAAATTCTAGAGAAATTCTGAGCAAATCCCATTTATCTGGCCAGAGGCATTTGGAAAAAGGACCATTAGATGTTGCCAAGTGTGGGAGAAATCCCAGAGGGGAGAAAGGGTTTCCCCGATTCTTTATGAAGTTCACATGCTGGCAACACACCAGAAGCCTGGGAAGGAAGGTCTATGGAAACTGAGCCGTGACATAAAGCACCACTGTGACGCACGGGAGGGCCGGCCCCCCAGCAGCACCGCACAGGCTTTGCAAACCTTTCGGGCATTGGGATCACCATCCATAAAAGTCAGGAGGAATTTGCATTTGCACCTAACCAGGCTGACTGCCTGCTGAGACAAATCAGCCAGAATTAACGTCCTCAAGAAGATTTCTACAAGATCCAGGGTCTCGGGATGTATCACTCAAAGTGTCCAGGACAGAATCCAAGCTTGCTTGACATACAAAGAGCAAACTAAATCTGGACAATTTTCAAAGGGGAAAACAACCTAAGGACATCAGCCCCGAGATGACAGAGCGATTAGCAGACAGCGCAGACAGGACGTTTCCCGAGTGCGAGAGGGCATCACAGAGCAGTGCCACATGGAGCATCCACGGGACAGCTCATGCCACGTGCAAGTAACCACACATTTAACAATTTAAAAGAATTGAAGCCATATAAATTGTAGTGTTTAAACACAATGAAATTAAGAAGGAAGTCAGGGAGCACCTAGGTGGCCCAGCCGGTTGTCTGACTCTTGATTTCGGCTCAGGTCATGATCTCAGGGTCCTGGGATTGAGCTCCATGCTCATCAGGAAGTCTGCTTATCCCTCCCCCTCTGCCCCTCCCCACACTGGCACGCACACGTGGTTTCTCTCTCTCTCAAATAAATAAATAAATAAATAAATCTTAAAAAAAAAGAAGGAAGTCAATAACAAAAAGATACCTGGAAAATTCCCGATTATTTGAATATTAGACAACACATTTTTAAATAACCTATAGGTCAAGAAGAAACTATCAAGGAAACTTAGAAAATATTTTTATCTGAATAAACACTGAGACACAACATATCAAAAATAGAGTGAAGCAGCTGGAGCAGTGCTTAGACAAAGAATATAAGATGTAAATGTTCACATCTAAAAATAAACAATGTCTCAAACCACGATTCTAGCTACCCACCTTACAAAGCTGGAAAAATAAGAGCAAAGTAAACCAAAGCGAACAGAGGAAAGAAAATAATAAAGCAGACATCTGTGGAATGAAAACGGAAAGCCATAGAAGAAACTAATGAAACCAGTAGCTGGTTCTTTGGAGAGATCTGTGAAGTGATAAGATCCTAGCTAGACTGACCAAGAGAAAAAGAGATAAGATACAGTGATGAACATCAGGAGGAAGAGAGAAGCTGTCACCAGAGGCCAAGAGACATCACAAACTAATACGGAAATACTGAGAACAACTCCTTAACCATACCTGATTGCTTAGATGAAATGACCAATTTCCTGAAAGACAACCAAAACTCACTCAAAAAGAAAGAGATAACCTTAATTGCTCCATATCTATTAAAGAAATTGAACTCATACTTGAAAAGTTAAAAAAAAATAACCTTCTAAGTTCAGATAGTTTCACTGGAAAATTCTATCAAACATCTAAGCAAAATATGACACTGATTTACACAATCTCTTTCAGAAAATGGAAGAGGTAGGGGTCTTCCCCAGCTCACTTTATGAGGTCAACATTACCCTGACATAAAACACAGACAAAGATATTATAAGAAAACTGCAGACCAATATTCTTCATGGACATTAAAAGTCCTCGGCAAACAACAAACAAAGAAAAAAGAAAAAAATAGTAAATAAAATTTGGCAATTTATAATAAGAACAATATATCACGACCAAGTGGGATTATCCCAAGAATGCAAGGCAGGCTCAACATTTAGAAATCAATAAACATGCTGTTATACTAACAAACAAAACAAGAAAATTCACATGATTTTCTCATTAGGTGCAGACAAAGCAACACCCATGCTTGATATAAACCCTCAGCCAACTAAGAATAAAAGGAAACTTCCTTAATCTGATAAAGGTAATCTCTGAAACACCTATAACCTGCATCATCCCTAAGGGTAAAGACAGAATGCTTTCCCTCATAAAACAGGAACAAGGTAAGATTATTTGTCTCACCACTTGTTTTCTATTCAACATCATACTGGAAATCCTTGCCATTGAAACCAGGCAAAGGAAAGAAATATAACCTGCAGATTGTGAAGGAAGAAATAAATAATCTTTATTTGAGAGGACATGGTCATCTCCAGTGCAAATCCTGTGGAATCTACATAAAGGTCCTAGCTGAGTGGAGCAAGGTCACAGGATACACAGTCAAAATACAAAAAAAAAAAAAAAAAAAAAAAAAAATCAACTGTATATCTATATACTAGAAATAAAACTTTTCATTTTTTTAATTTTTTAAAAAGATTTTATTTATTTATTTGAGAGAGTGAGACAGAGATAGTGAGAGAGAGTATGAGTGAGGAGGGAAAGGGAGAAGCAGGCTCCCCACTGAGCAGGGAGCCTGATGCGGGGCTCAATCCCAGGACACTGAGATCATGACCTGAGCTGAAGGCAGACGCTTAACTGACTGAGCCACCCAGGCATCCCAAAATAAAACTTTTTAAAACTAACAAATATTGTTAAATATCTATGCTACCCAGAGCAATCTACACATTCAAAGCAATCCTTATCAAAATACCATCAGCATTTTTCACAGAGCTGGAACAAACAATCCTAAAATTTGTATGGAACTGGAAAAAATCCCGAATCGCCAGGGGAATGTTGAAAAAGAAAACCAAAGCTGGTGACATCACAATTCTGGACTTCAAGTTATATTACAAAACAGTAATCATCAAGACAGCATGGTACTGGCACAAAAACAGACACATAGATCAATGGAACAGAATAGAGAGCCCAGAAATGGACCCTCAACTCTATGGTCAACTAATCTTCAACAAAGCAGGAAAGAATGTCCAATGGAAAAAGGACAGTCTCTTCAACAAATGATGTTGGGAAAATTGGACAGCCACATGCAGAAGAATGAAACGGGACCATTTCCTTACACCACACGCAAAAATAGACTCAAAATGGATGAAAGACCTAAATGTGAGACAGGAATTCACCAAAATCCTTGAGGAGAACACAGGCAGCAACCTCTGTGATCTCGGCTGCAGCAACTTCTTGCTAGACATGTCTACAAAGGCAAGGGAAACAAAGGCAAAAATGAACTATTGGGACTTTTTCAAGATAAAAAGCTTTTGCACAGCAAAGGAAACAGTCGACAAAACTAAAAGACAACTGACAGAATGGGAGAAGATATTTGCAAATGACACAACAAACAAAGGGCTGGTATCCAAGATCTATAAAGAACTTATCAAACTCAACACCCAAAAAACCAAATAATCCAGTCAAGAAATGGGCAGAAGACATGAACAGACATTTCTCCAACGAAGACCTACAAATGGCTAACAGACACATGAAAAATACTCGACATCACTCGGCATCAGGGAAATCCAAATCAAAACCTCAATGAGATACCACCTCACACCAGTCAGAATGGCTAAAATTAACAAGTCAGGAAATGACAGATGTTGGGAGGATTTGGAGAAAGGGGAACCCTCCTACACTGTTGGTGGGAATGCAAGCTGGTGCAGCCACTCTGGAAAACAGTATGGAGGTTCCTTAAAAAGTTACAAATAGAGCTACCCTATGACCCACTAGTACTAGGTATTTATCTAAAGGATATAAACATAGTGATTCAAAGCGGTACATGAACCCCAATATTTATAACAACAATATCCACAATAGCCAAACTATGGAAAAAGCCCAGATGTCCACTGACGGATGAATGGATAAAGAAGATGTGGGATATCTATACACTGGAATATTACTTAGCCATCAAAAAATATGAAATCTTACCATTTGCAATGACATGGATGGAACAAGAGGGTATTATACTAAGTGAAATAAGTCATCAGAGAAAGACAATTATCATATGATCTCACTCATACATGGAATTTAAGAAATAAAACAGATGAACATAGGGGAAGGGAAGGAAAAAGAAAAGATAAAAACAGAGAGGGAGAATACCATAAGAGACTCTTAAATATAGAGAACAAACTGAGGGTTGCTGGGGGGAGAGGGAAGTGGGGGGAGGGGGTAACTGGGTGGTGGACATTGAAGAGGGCGCGTGATGGAATGAGCACTGGGTGTTTGTATTCAAGTGATGAATCACTGAATTCTACTCCTGAAACTAGTAATACAGTATATGTATGTTAACTAAATTGAATTTAAATAAAAAAAATTTTTAATTTTCTTAAAAATTAAAAAAACCCTACCATTTCAATGATAGCATGAAAAATGAAATATTTAGGTATTTGTATCACTAAATATGTGCAGGATCTGTGTGCTGATAACTACAAAACACTGACGAAAGAAATCAAAGACCCAAATAAATGGAGAAAAGTGCACGGGTTGGAAGATTTAATGTGGTTAGCACGTCAATTCTTCCAAAACTGATTTGTGGAGCCAAGGCAATCCCAGTCCAAACCCCAGCAGGATTCTTTTAGAATAGACAAACTGACTTTAAAATTTACATGAGAAGGCAAGGTTACTAGAATTACCAAAACAATTCTGAAAAAGAGCAAAATTAAAACTACCTGATTTTGATACCTACTTCAAAGCTCCCAGAACCAAGACAGTGTTGTGCCAAAAGGACAGGTACATAGATCACTAGAAATAGAGGCACACAGATATGGTCAATTGATTTTGGATAAAAGAACTAAGACAACTCAGCAGGGAAATCAGAGTCTTTTCAACAAATGACACTGGAACCATGTGATTTTGTATGAAAAAAAAAAAAAAGAGCCTTTATCTGTTAAGCCAGAATTTATTATAGCCCCGTAAAACATAAACTATAAACATTTTTAAAAATATAGAAAACCTTTGTGAGCTTGAGTTTAGTGAAAAGTTCTTAAATGCAGCATCAAAAGGATAATCTACAAAGGACAAATGAATTATACACTGGCCTTCATCAAAATTAAAAACTTCTGCTCTGCTCCTGTCACGCTTAAGAGAAGAAAAACACAAGTGCAGATTAGGAAAGATATTTGTAAATCACATGCCTGGCAAAGGACTTGTGTATAGAGTATATAAAGAACCCTCAAAACTCAGCAATAAGAAACCAAACAACCCAATAAGAAAATTGGCAAAGTATTTGAATATAGATGTTACCAAAGTAGATGTATTGATGGCCAACAAGCACATGAGGAAATGCTCAATACCATTAGTCAGCAGGGAATTACAGATTAAAGCCATGGCGAGAAGCCTCTATACTTAGTATATTTAGTGTGTCTAGTAAATGGCTAAAAAAAGCAATTATAATACTAAGTGTCAGCGAGGATACGGGGCGACTGGAATTCTCATACAATGCAAAATGGTGCCACCATTCTGAAACACAGTCTGGAAGTTTCTTATAAACACAGTCTTACCATAAGATGGAGTGCTCCTACCCCTATGCATTTGCAATTACCCAGATGAAATGAAAACCAATGTTCATTTAAAAAAATCACGTTCACAAATGCTTTTAGTATCTTTTTTGGCAATGGTCAAAAACTGGGAAGAACTCAGGTGTCCCTCGGTAGGGAACAGGAAAATAAGCTGGTTCCCACAAAGGACAGCAGTGTAGGTAGCCAGCAATCCAGGGGGTGGGGAGGGCAGGCTGCTCAGGTGCACGGGGTGGTCTCGGATGAGGTGGGCAGAGCGCGAGAAGTCAGAAGCAGAAGGCTTCCATATACGTGACGTCCTGGAAAAGGCAGAGCTAGAGGGACAGAGAACCCATCAGCGTTGCCTGGGCCTCAGGGGGTGGGGGGCAGGGTTTGAGCACGAGGGGCGGGATGAGCGAAATCTGAAGGGGGAGGGGCATGGGATTGTTTTGTCTTTCAGGTGTGATGGTGATTACACATTTGCATTTGTCCAAACTCATACAACGGTGCACTAAAACAACTGAATGTGTGTGCATTTTTCAAATGTTATAGCAAAAAGAAGGTAATTCAACCTTGACCCATTCTTCCTATAAAAATTCAAACTTGTAATTTTTTAAACTAAAACTGAAATGAAGGGGAAATTGCCGATGTCCTTATCCAAAGATAATCACAATTGACATTGTGGTGGATTTCTTCTTATTTTTCGATGCAGACATTTCTCTTAGTTTGTTTTTGATTTTTTTGTATGCAGGTAACCATGTATGTAATCCACGGTCAGCCTCCCACAGCCTCCAAGCTCTTCTTCCTTCAGAGCTACTGTCTCCAGAGGATAAAACTGAGGTACCCCCGGCCCCCTCCACCTTTGCACACCCCCCATCTTCCTGTTTCTTCACTTCTCTGGGGATCTTCTAACAGCTGGCCTTTGCCCTGTTCACATTTGCTCCGATGTCCTTGACCATACTTCATCTTCCCCAGCAGCCCGAAGCCAAGAGCCGGCCCCAGCTTGAACTGCTTTCTTTTTTTTAAAAGATTTTATTTATTTATTTGACAGAGAGATAGAGAGAGAACAAGCAGGGGGAGGGACGGGCAGAGGCAGAGGGAGAAGCAGGCTCCCCGCCAAGCAGGGAGCCCAACGTGGGGCTCAATCCCAGGACCCCAGGATCATGACCTGAGCGGAAGGCAGATGCTTCACTGACTGGGCCGCCCGGGCGCCCCTTGAACTGCTTTCCGCAACAGACATTGCCCCATTCCCTCCCACTACCAGCCACGCGAGGCTCTGGGTGCGTCACAGCTCCTGAAGGTGTGGAATCCCAGAGTCACTACTTTAGGGTATTTCCAATGTTTCCTGGTTTATAATAATGTCTCTATAAACATCACGGCTATAAACATTAACTATCACCCTCGGAAGTGTCACCAGCCATTTCTCCTACAAAGAGTCGCCCGGTTCAGCCTGCAGGTGACGGCAGCCCCACCGAGGTCTGGAACGCAAGCCCCCGAGGGACCCTGAGCTGGACACCAAGCCCGGTCACTCCCTAGCTGCTGACTCACAGAGTCTAGGAGATGCTAGGGTTGCTGCTGAGTCTCGGGCTCTGTTTTCCACAGCAGTAGGTAATTATTTCAGTTGCTTGGCAGAAGCAAAAGAGAAAAATGCCTTGGGATCAGAGTGAGCCATCAATTCATTACCTGGAAGTGTGATACTCTGACTTTTTTTTTTTTTTCATTATGTTATGTTAATCACCATCCATTACATCATTAGTTTTTGATGTAGTGTTCCATGATTCATTGTTTGCGTATAACACCCAGTGCTCCATGCAGAACGTGCTCTCTTTAATACCCATCACCAGGCTAATCCATCTTCCCGACTTTTAACGTTATGAAATATAAGCTTGGCGGGGGGGGGAAGACTTTTCTGATATTTTCAGCTCTGCAACACCTGGGAAAACGAAGATAATTAATAAAAGAAAATTTGACTTGTGAAAACAATGTCAAAGCAATTAAGTAAGTCCTAGTTGGGTAGACCACATCGTCCCCACGAGAACACATGTCCTCTGTCCCCTTCCCCGCTGACCCTTGGGGAATGGACGGAGGGTTCAGTTATGAAAGACGAGTGCTCCGAGGCGTCCAGACAAGTGTCTTTATTCTAAGGAACTTCTACAGAATCCATCCTTGGTTTCAAAAGCCACATTTATTGATATCCATTTTAAGCTGTATAATCAGTGAATACAAGGTAAGTGTTGGAAAAGATTCCTAAAGCCACTAACTGGATTGAAAGAAATCAATTATTCTTTACCTTATGAACATTAATATGGAATTCTGAAATGGTAATGTTCCAGGTTAAATAAAGGCACAGAATCGATGGTTCCGTTGTGGGCACATCTGCGTATGGAGAGGGAAGAAAGATGAGCCGTGGCTGGTGCTGAGCACACAGCTGCAGAAGAAAAGAGCCTCGATCCTTTGCACAGAGTCTTAAAGTTCTGCCTTTGTTTTCGTGGCTCAGCACAGGGTATGTGGACACGGTGCCGCTCTGCTTTGCTGGAGAAAGAGCCTCACGCCTGAGAGCTCACCTTCCCCTGGCTGCCCGGGGTCTCCAGTGCCCCCCCAGATGCCAAGAATCCGAAGACCTGCCGGCACGGGACGGGCCACTCAAGGAGCACATGGTCTTAGGACAGCCTTCTTTCTCCCCTTCCTTCTCCCATAGAATGCTCTCTTCTGAGATTTTAAAAGAAAAAAAATGAAAAAGAGGAAAAAACTCTTGATTTCACTGAACACACACACACACACACACTGATGCCCTATAGTACAGAGCTTGTATTTTGAGAATCTGCACACAAAAAGAAGTCATTCATTATATTAGTCATTTCTTCCTGCTATTTCCCAAAATAGCTGCAAAATGAGTTTGGTACTTCTTAATTCAAATAACCAAAACCCCACAGTAATTATACTGTATTTGCGTGTACCTTGATAAATTGAGCACGATCACAAAGCAGTTTTATGGCCGTTTCTCTTAAACAACTGTTTTCATGAAATCTAAAAATGACTATAATTAATCTTTGTATTTGGGAATTTCTGGAACATCCCTAAGTAATTGTCTTCAACACTTCTCAGAGAACAGAATGATGGCTCGGTTTCTAAGCACAAACATCTCTTGGAGAAGAAGCCCGACTCCCAGAACAGTGACACGTTACGCGCACGTCTCTGGGGTCACTGGACCCACTGAGACCCACGTGTTTGTCCCACCAATACACCCCCCACCCCCTGCCCAAAGCCTTCATCAAGTTAGAACCGTCTGTGGCAGGGCCTAGGATCTTTTATCAAAAGTAAAATATCACATTTCCCCGGGCCAGAAAATCATTTTGCCCCCACATTTAGAACTTTATAGCTTACGGCTTTGAATTGGAGATGTTACAGCTCTTGGCCTCAGATTCTCCGACTATAAACTAGGTGTTGGGAGGTTTATACCAAGAAAAAAACGAAGACCTCAGTGCTCCGTATTAAGGTCAAGTCAATGTCTTTGCCTCTCTGAGAGTACTGATGAGTCCTGGGCCAGCTGGCAATGTTGACAGGTTTCCCAGGACGTGGTTCTCCTGCTGGCGGATGCGGCCGTGTCTGTCTGAGCACTGGAGTTATTTTCATGTTGAAAACCTGACCGGAGCCTTCCTGAGGGTTGGGCCATCCCATAAGATCGGAGGAACCACTTTATAGTGTTCACGATCTTTTATTTAGTGTCCCTCCCTACCCAGTCCTAACAGAATGTCTTCTTTCTAGGCAAAGAAATTAAGGGATGGTAAAAATAAAACTTCCCACCAGCCGTGCGGGCCAATCTGTGGGACAGCCTCCGACCATCATGGAGGGAAGGCCGGCCTTCCCTGGGCCCAGCGGGAAGCAGTGGCACTGGGGGGGTGAGGGGTGTGGCGCTCTGTTCCGTCCCAGAAACACCCAGTGCTCTCTCCACGGCCACTTGTAGGAGCCGGCTTTTACTCGGGCTCATGCTCTCCCCGCTTTACTCCCCTCCCTCCTCCGGCCCCCCCCCGCCCCCAGCTGTGTCCAGCCCCCACGGCACTGTCCATCGCTCGGGGCAGCAGAGACAAGGCTGACTGCGGCGAGCGGCCCGTCCTGAAGGGGCCAGAGGAACACAGGACAAGCCCACGATGACAGGCCGTGTTGCAGGTTCTCACCGGGAGGCGGCATCCGAGCGCCACGGGGCTGGGGGGACGGAGGCTGGCAGATCAGGGCAGGGGTGTGCAGCGGCCTGACCCCAGCTGGCTGGGCTGCCACGGCTCCCCAGAGCCACTCACAGCATTTGTGCTTTAATATCCAAACTGCCCTCCTCGAAATGTGTGTCCGTGAATCTATGTGAAGTCCTGTCTCCCCCCCGGGGTGCACTTGGTATATGAGGCATTCTGATTTCATTTCTCATTTATTATTCTTCGTATTTCAATTCAGATCATGCGCTGTCACCCTGAGGGTTCTGAGGAGGCCCGGGAGCGGACCGGACGGGCCCTCACCTCCCGGAGGCCCGGCCATCGGAAGTGGCACGGCGGCCTGACTCTGGAGCCCACTCTGGGCCAGGCCACGAGCTGCTGCTGCCGGAGGCTCAGCTGGTGCTGCCCGGTGGGAGCGGTGGGAGCGGTGGGAGCCCCGTGACACCCCCCCCCCCACAGCTGTGAGCCAGCGCGCTCCCAGGGCAAGCCCCCGCCGCCCAGCGCATTACGGCCCCTGAGGTCGTCCTGGCTCCCGGGGGTCTCGGGAAGGGGCAGCCTCTGATGGGCCCCTGACAGCCCCCTGACCGGCTCTGGAGACTGGGATGAAAACTCGCCTGAGCCTCTCTGCGGCCCCACAGGCTCCAAGACCCGAGCGGCAGGTGCTAGCCCTGCCTTAGCTTACAGCAATTCCAGGGTGGGCCCCAGCCCCGTGACTGTGGCTCTGAAGCTAATCTCCTGGACCGACTGGCGATTATGCTGCCCTTCAGAGGTGCAATCAGATCCGAAATTGTCCCCCCTCGGCTGCTGCTGGCTCTAGGGTCTCTCCTTCCCATGGCCCCAAGCAACATCGTGCCAGGCGGGGGAAAAGCCCTGAAAACAGGCTGCAGCTCGGTCTGGTTTCCCCGAGGCGCCTGGGCTGGCCGCAGTCATGGGATGCCCAGGCGGGAGGGTCAGGACCCATGAGGACCCGCTGGCTTCCTTAGCAAATGAAAGAAAAGTAACCGATGACTCCACTTGAGAATCCAAGTAAGATGGAGAGCTGTGAGCGCTCTAGGGGTTACTTCTAATGCAAAAGCCTCCTTGCCATCCCCCTCTGCTGCACGACGGGGGAGATGTCGCTGAGCCTGTGGGACCCCCCATGCTGATCTGCTGGCACCCCCTCCCCTCAGAGGTGGAGGGGACGCTTTGCCCCTTATGGCTCCACACTCGGAAGCATGATTGGCCATCCAAGCCCCCCCTTCAACAGGGAAAGCGCCCGAGCCAGCCAGCTAGGGCCCATCTCTGTCCCCGGGGGTGCTCTCCCCACCCGCCCAGCTCCAGCTGGGGGCCCGGATTGGGGGGGCACAGAAAGATGGTGGGGTGCGACCCCCTCAGCTGAAAGTCATGGCCCTCTCCACACAACCTCCTTCCCCCTCCACCCCAGCTTGCGGACTACTGCCCCCCTTTCTGCCTCTGGGGGTGGGAAGGTGGATCCCCGCACCACGCCTTCTGCGTTCCCCACATGCCAGCCCACCTTTGAAAACGGGGCCTCTCCAGGGGCCCCTCGCAGCACCTTGTTCCGAGCCTTCTTTGCCTCCTCCTGGATTCTGGTTTTTGTTGGCTCAGAGGTGCACCACTCCAATCTCTGCCTCCCACTTTGTGTGGCCTTCTTGCTTGTGTCTTTGCTTCTTACAGGGGCGCGGTCGTGTTGGAGGAGGGCCCTCTGCACCTCAGCTACTTACATCTGCAACAATCCAATTTCCAAACAAGGCCACATCCAAAGGTGCAACATGTCTGTTTTGGGGACACCAGTCATCCCCTTGCCCTGCTGCTGGGCAGGTTGGCACTCCCCAAAGCTCATGCTTCTTGTTCCTTCCTGCTCTGTGCGCATCAGGCCTCGGGCACCCAACACCCATCCTGGTGGGACTAGAGTCCGGTCTCCTGCCAGTCCTCACGGGAGGCTAGTGACCCACGATCCCACCTTCTCCCACTCCTTTCCCTCCCATGAGGCTATGTGTCATCCCTCAGCCACGTGGGCCTCCTGGTGCTGGAAACAGGCCGGAGGACAGAAGGGAGCCAGGACCGGCTCGGGCACACCTCCCTCCTATCCACTTCAAACTCACTTCTCCACGCCTTTCTCTTTCTGAGGACAATGGCGTTTACTGTTTGTGCAATCTGCTGGCATGGCCAGCCTGCCGGCACCATTTTCAGACCCTCGCTACCAACGGGAAAAAGAAATTCCCATGATTTCTCCACCAAAAAATGTGGACGGCACCACTGTTTAATTTTTGTCACTGATCAGTATTGATGGATGACGAACGTTTCTCTTCCTTTTTCATGTTTCTCCTCAGAAGTCTGTGAGCGGCCAGGCAGTGTGCCTTGTGTGGCCTCGGGCCGGATTGCTTGGATCCGAAACGCTCAGAGTCCTCCTCAGGCTCTGCTCCCAGCCAGGATGCAAAGCAGCCTCCGTGGTGGCTCTGCAGCTCCTCGGGGGTCCTTCAGCCGAGGGCCGCCCAGGAGGGGCCGGGGCAGGGGCCGAGCTTCTTCACGCCCGCCAGCCCCGCTTCGCCTCTGATCTCCCAGCGGTGAAATCTGAAGCAGAGAAAACCTCATCTCGAATGGAGACACCACTTCCATGTGTACCAATGAAGGATGCAACATAGTTTTCTCCACGTGTGTGTGAACTGTTCAGTCACGGGCGTTTCAAGTGTGGCTTTACAAAGGTTTAAAGTGGAACTATTTTCCAGGCCGAAATACAAAAGGTATTGAGATGTCTCTTTGAAACTCCACAGTTTCATTTGGTTTTCATGTCTTTAATTCTTTGAAAAATCAACAAATGACATCTATAAATATGTAAGTATTAATTATGTATTTGTACCTTTATTACCAACTTTTAATTAAAAGCCCATCATGGTGGGAGCAACATTTTATGCTTTATCACTTTTGTTAATTTGATTTTTTTTATTAAGAAAGCCTGGAAAACTCTTCTTCCCCAACAAGCCTCATGTCCGCGTAGCCCTGTCACTCCTGATCGCGTCCCACCCCGCAGGCCCGGCCCGTGGCAGCCACGCGGGAGGCCGTCGGCCGCTATCCTGAGCCCTCACTCAGCAAACTCCAGCTGCAGCGGCCCCGCACTTGGCTGCATCATGCCGGCCTCCCTGCTGAACAGCTTGAGAAAAACATACCCCTCCTTGTGTCACCATAAGATCCTGACCATCTGCCTCCAGGGTCCCCAGTGCCACGGCTTTAGCACCCCACTCTCCACCTGCAGTCCTTGCGTCTCTCTGTCTCTCTCTGTCTCTCTGTGTATGTGTCTTTCTCTTTGTCTCTCTCACCTATCTCTGTCTCTCTACCAGTCTCTCTCTGTCTCTGTGTCTGGGTTCAGTTGCTCTCAGATTCTTGTCAAGGACAATTCTCAGGGACCAAGGAGCAAGCCATGCTGTTTACAACGGCCCCAGCAGTGAGATATCCTGGACTCGGCGACACACCCAGAACTGGCAATCTCGCGTCTGCTCAGAACCACTCTCCAGGTCCCTGTTGCCCAGAGAACCGTGCAGTTTCATAAACTACACTTATGTAGTTGGGTCAAGGTCCCCTGCTTGACCAGACCTTTCCCCAGCATCATCACCCTCTTCACATGGTCGAAGCCTTCTGTTCCAACCAAACTCAGGGGGGTCCCCACCCCAACTACCCTGCAGCCCCCCTCCCCTCCCATCGTGCTCCCTCTGCCCGAGACGCTACCTTCCACTCAGACTTTCCAGAAGTGGCCCCGAGCAAATGCCATCTCCCTCTGGGAGCTTTCCCTGACTGCTCAGCTCCCAGCCCTCCTTCCCCCAGAATGATTAAGGCACTCCTTCCTGTAAACATCGCCCCCCGCCCGGCCCCATGGCACAGGCGGCTTGCGTTTCCCTCACGGTGACTTTCATTTTTGATCTGCACTTTGTAAATGCTGTTCCCCGCCTGGAAGGCCCTTCCCTTCCCTCCTCTTTCTTCAAGACTGAAGTCTCTGGACGCCATCTGTGACCTCGCCAGAAGCAGATGCCCACTGCCCACGGTGTGGGTGACCGGCCACCGCATTGCCAGACTGCGCAGCGTTCAGGCGTTTGCTCTCATCCCCACGCGGTTCAGAATTTTTCTTTTTTTGAGAATTTCTTGGGAGCGTGGATCATAACCAGGATCTTTTTGAGTTTTGTGTGCCGTACTTTGCAAAGTACCGTGAATATAATAGATACCTAACAAATACCCATTAAATTGAACTCTGACCCTATGGTCTTCTACCTTCTTATGGAAAGAAATAAAAGTTACTGTTGCAGTATGTGAATAAACCCCGGTGAAGGGATCTGTTCACAGTTACAGGTTAGAAATGAAAGATGATGCTACAAGTCTGCAGGAAGATGCTCTCACGGGAGAGCTTGGCCAGAGCTTCCTCCGTTTGCTCCATCTTTCCTCCTTGAGAGAGAAGCACATGAAATAGCAGCTTTTAAAAGCCATAAGCCCTGGGCCTGCTCAGATTGGCTCAGGAAGGAGCTGCAAACGGGAGCTTGGCTCCTGAATGGAAAGGGTGCTCCTCCATCCACCTGCTGCTGCAGAACGTGCATTGTCTGGGGCAGCAGAGGGAGGGGACTACCGCTCTCAGCGCAGAAAGGGGCTTCGCCAGAAGAGCTGAGGGGTGTGGAGGAGGGCTCAGGGCTCCGCGCCTGCTCCTCAGGCACAAACCCTGGTGTTGGTGCACATGGGGGTCCAGACGCAGAAGAGCCAGAAAGCTTAGGAAAGGTCAAACCAAATGAAGTGCCAGAGGGCCAGCAAACCCTTCAGCTGGAAGTGTGTCTGTGCTTTGAACACCAGGTGTATTGTGAATCAGCCCTCAAAACTCTCAAGTCAAATCATTACGGGGCAATGCGAGTTTCTGGGACCTGGGGAAGGGGGTGAAGCGTTAGGCACCAGGGGGTGGCCTTGCGGACTCCCATCTGCGCACCCGTGCCCGTGACGTTGGCGCCCCTGCCCAAACAGGCGTGGTAGCCGCACGCCGGTGGCCGGAGCACAGCTGCTGCGCTGAGAGCACCCGTGGGGGCTGGGGGGGGGGGTGTCAGCCTGCCCGGACCAGACCCCTGAGCAGAGCTGGGCAGTAATCAGCCCTCGTCCTCATGTAAAATGTAGTATTTTAAATGAAAAAACATTCTTTATTCCAGACCTCAAACTCTGATTTATTTTGCTTTTCTATTTTTGTTTTAGCAGCTGTTTTCCCCGAGTGCATATCCACCCGCAACTCGGCCACGAGTGTCCGGGAGCGGTCAAGCTCCTCTACGAAGTGCTCGCTGTCCAAGCCAAACGCGGTCACGAATGTTCAGCTTCGGGCTGTCCGGTTTTCCTCTTGGTTTTATTTCATTACAATTTATTGCCTGCCTGAGCCAGTAGGTTTACATTCGAAATGCAGTTTAAACCTGAAGATAAAGTCTACCATAGTTATTGCCACGCAGAAATATGGTCTAAATAATAGTGATTTTTAAAGGGGATGGCATCCCTAGTTGTCAGACTGGTCTGTGTGTGTTCTTGAAATACATTTACCAATAGCCGTTCTATTAGAGCAAATTATCAACTTCTTAAATCTCTTTTGTGATTGTAAATGAATTATGATGGCAACAGGAGGAACAATTACATAAGCTTTGGTAAGAGAAGGTTCATGGGGAGGATGGGTAAGGGGGCGGGGCATGCTCTCCCCTCCCCCAGGACTGCGGCTGGGGAGAATCACCTGCAGAGGGTCCTGACTCCAGCAGCGTGGTCTCTGTAGGAGAGGCTCACGGACTTTCTTTCCCAACGCTCATTTCGGTCCTATTTACAAGGAATCTCATCAGTATTATTAGCTTTTTCAGAGAGAAACAGTGCCTGAAGCTAGGTATCAAAAGTAACCAGACAAGCAGGAAGGGCCCTTACACAGCAGTACTCGGCACCACCAGCCTCTTGTCCGTCCTAGAAGGAGTTAAACAGTCCAGACAATGTGCCCCGAATTTGATAATATTTCAGCCTTTCTATGGAACGTATTTTGAAGAAAAGAACAAAGACCCCATGAGCAATGGACGGATATGCAAACTATAGTGATGGGCTTAGAATCACAGAAACTTGAGAAATGCCCGCTTCCCATATAAGTTGTCTAACTTGCAGAAACATGTACAATTTGCTTACCACCATATTAAAATCTAGATAAGCTCCCTCATTTACGAGAGGGCTTCGTTGCTTTCTTATCTGTTTTTGAGACATCTTGTAATAAGACTTTTTTTTTTTTTTGGTCGGTAGTGCTTTTTCAATCAATGTAGCTGACACCAGATAATTTGAACACAAGGGCCATATCTCACTGGCCCAGTATGGACATTGACCTAATTTAGCTAATCTTAGATTATTTATCCAGAATATCTTGTCTGCAAATATTTGAAAGTGTATAACCATTATCGTCTTTAGGGGGAAAAGAAAGACAGGAAAGTGAATGAGAGTCCCTCTAGTTTTATAATATGATGGAGCAAATGAGGCCACGCAATTCGCATATTAAGGAAGCAGAAGAACAAGTTAGCCAGGAACTTTGCTAGCATGTAGGATCTTCACACTGCCATGTGCCCGGACTTCGCTCCTCAATGCTTGTCAGTCACGTTTGGTTCTTTTACTCCGAGACGATCCCAAGAAAGTAGAGGCGTGGAGTTGACAGCAAGTGGTTAGATTCTTACAATTTGCTTCTGATAGTTATTCCAGTAAGTTCAGTGACAGCAAACGTGAATCATCCTGGAAATAAACCGCCTGTCACACCAACACATGTGCCAACCTGCGCGTCCCAAGTGAGGTCTCCGTGTCCAGCGGGAGGTCGGGGGCTCCTCAGCAAGACACATGCTACAGTCCTAGTTATTTCCCTGGAAACTCCTTCAAAAACAGGCAGTCAGATTAAGTAATTATTTCTGTTAGTTTCTTATTAATTGAACACAAGCCTCAAATAACAAGAGTGATATTTTCCAAGGAATAAATATCATCATTTTCCAAAGAATAAACCATTTCAATTAGCTTACCCATAAAATCTTGATCATTCTTGGTACTCTACATTTTCTTTTTCCCTTAGTTAAATTTAATTTAGCCAAAAAATAGAACATTAATGGACATACTAACAATGAGCCACAGGAGAGTTCTTTTTATGATAAAACTAATCTTTAAATTTTACCCAAAATTGTTTATGAGCTACTTCCAATTTATTGGCAAAGTAGACTCACCTCACATTTGTGCTGAATTGATTCTTCATTAATTATATAATACTCCAAAAGTAAATAAGTAAAAATACAATATGTGCGTATCAAGTGTGTATGCATGTAGAATTTTCGTGTTACGGTTATACTGAATTTATTATAAACAACATTCTTGGCACAATGTCTTCTTTCTTGCTATCGTCAAAGGATGAAATATCATTTCTAAGTTTAGTAACTTTACTTCTAAAAATCTTGTCTCTAATATGTTAATGTAGACCATTTAAAAATATTTTATTTAAAATAAAACATCTTTGCAAATATGTTTTATTGTAATCTTTTTGACCCGGGTATGACTCCACAGATTTTCAAAGCTGTGAGTCAATCACAGGAATAAATGAATCTGGAAGGAATTGCATTCTTGCTTAGCAGAAAGCATTTTCAGGGGCTGTGCATTCTTGCTCAAGTCTCCTGTTTGTTTGTTTTGTTCAGGCCGCAGTGGCCTGGCGGACCTTGGCGGTAACACCTCGCAAGGGAAGAGGGACAGCAGAAAAGTACCCAAACGCTGACCTGAAATTTGAAAATGACAGGAAAGGGTTGCTTCAGCCCCGGGTGGACATTCCACAGTAACCTGCCGTGATTTACATTTCATCAAGACCAACATTTGTAGCCAGATTCTTCAAAAGTTACTTGTGAGTTCATTTAAGATTGCCGACTGAGATCACAATACAGCAATTAGGCAGAATTAAAGTTAAAATGGAAAGAAAATGAATCAAGCAATACAATACAGTGCGTGCTGCCACCCCACCCCCACCGCGCATTCTCGCAGAAGAAAAGCAGCCTTAATAATATATTATCTTACAAAAGCAGCTGCCGCACGGCAGGTTCTGCTTGCCTCCCGCCAACCACGTGCTCAGCGTTTCCCTCCATGTTTGTTTTTCCTCTTCCTTTTCCTGAAGGCGCGGGAAGGTCGGAGATGCTGCAAGCCACGAGTGGGGGCCGCATGAGTCACTTGAAATGCCCCAACAGCTACATTTTTTAAAAAGTAGAAGAAGCAAGTGAAATTAACTTCAAAGATGTATTTTATTTTACCCCCTACATCCACAATACAATCATTTCAACGTGAAATCGAGATGTTCCAACGACCCGTGAGGTACTGCACGGGCTGTCTTTCCCCCAACACCTTCAAAAGCTGGCGGGTCCGGCCACTCCCTGCACATCTCCGCGTGGCCTGGCCGCTTCCAAATGCTCCAGGGCCACCTGTGGCCAGTGGCCCCCAAACCGGGTCACGGGAGTGTGAGTGGGCAGCCTGGGAGAACATCCTGGGAGAAAGAACACACGGGGAAGCACGGGAAACAAGCTCGGAGGGTCTGCTCGGAAAGCTCAGAAGAACGGGGTCGGGGAACAAGCCCCCCTTGTCCTCACGGGCATCCTTCGCTGCCGTGTTGAGTTCTGTAGGGATCAGCTCGCGCATCCCGTGTGTGTACCTAACAGGAGCCGGGGGTCACCGGCCGCACCGCGCCCCCAGCACGGCAGGAGCCCAGGCGAGCGGCGTGTGTGGGAGTGTGCAGACCTCACGCTTGTGACTCTGCAGAGCACGCGTGTCTGCAGGCAAGACAGCCTCTGGGTGTTGGTGTGAAGGTGAGCGTTCACTGTGCGCTGGGTGGGGCCACGAGTGTGTAAGGTGTGTGTGGCGTGTGTGAGTGTGTTGAGAAGGGGAGGGAGGCAAGGGCGAGTCCAGGCTCACAGCCCGGGGTTCGGCGCCCGGCCACCCTGGAGCGGCCTCTGCCAGGAAGACACCCACGGGGCCACCGCAACCTCCCTGGGCCGTCAGCTCTTCAGGCCTTCAGCAAACATAGTTGGACATCCCCAGTGACCCAGACGCCGTCTACACCCTGGAGAGACACTGGTGATCCTACCCTGCAAAAACCCGGTCTCCCAGGAACTCACATCATCCTGGGCAGCAAGGCACGATCTCCCGACAACGGGCCGTGGCTTCCGGCTCCGCCCGGCCATTGGGGACCTTGTGGGAGAGGTTTTGGGCCCAGGGATGCGGGAAGATGCGGGAAGACACGGGCAGACACGCAGAGACTTTCAAGAGCAACCGCAGGGTCCAGGCCCAAATCCTACAGTTCTCCCGGGAGAAAAAGGAGTGTTCCAGGTCACCTCCCCAAAGGCGTCCACATTGAACCAGAGACTACTACGGCTGGGGGCCCATCTCTCCTGCACCCTGCCCCCCAGCCCCAAACCAACAGGACACACCCAGTGGAGCCTCCTCTCCACTTAGCTCCCCGTTCTCCTTGTGTTTATAAACACATTATTTGGTTGCACCCCTTCCAAATCCTACCCCCTCAGTTTGTCAAGAAACTAGAGTCACCGGGAGAGGTTTCCAGGTGCCCCAGGGAGCCTCGGGCACCCCGGGAAGACCGTCCGGGGGCGCTGTCAGCCTCCACGTCTGCTTCTCGCTCCGGGGCTGGGGAGCCCCTCCCCGTGTTGACTGCCTTCTGGGATCCACACAGAATCCTGGGTAAAGGGGCAGAGGAAGGACACGCGCACACAGGTCGGGTGCTGGAGGAGGAAAGCTGCCTTCGCTGCCGCCCAGGCCTCCCTGGTCCACCCAGCCTCTGCGTCCCTGGGACCTGGCCGCGGGGAGGCTGGGGATGCGGTGGGCCGCAGCGGCCCGCACAGCCTGCCCTCCTGCCCCACGGTTCTGGAAAAATGAGGCCACCCTGGAAGGGGGCGTGGGGGCGCACGGTGGCCATAGCCACGGGGAGTGGCAGTTCCTGCGGCCCGGGGTGCGTGGCTGGGTGGCGCTCAAAGATGGTGAGCGGTCTGCTTGCCTTGCGTTACCAACTTGTTTGTTTGGGGCACAACTGCTCTAACGTGTTGTTCCGAGTTCAGTCTAAAGAAAAAACTTCAAGAACTCACTGCCCTAGCCCGAGAGCAGAAGACTGTGTCTTTGTTAGACGCACTCCACCTGCTACGCTGGCTGCTCTCAGTGATTTAAACTTGCAAACAACACTTTGAAAATGCGAAAACCCTGAAATCTCAGAGTCACTTGAGTCAGACATCCAAGCTCCGGACCCCAAGGACGGTGTTAGAGTTTTCGAATTCACCAGAAAGAGGAAACTATGGATCATCAGTGGTTGTCACTTGCAAGCCCCCTCCTTCCCCTCTGGCCAGGAGGGGATCTGGAGTTTGAAACTTGTCACGGAGAAGAGAGACCTTTGCCGAGAAGGCTGCTAATGAATTCGGATTGAATAGTGTTCAAAATCTGATGTTTTGCAATGATGACATTAGTGTGGCAAGCGAGGGTCCAGGGCGACAAGTCTGCACAGCTGCTCCGCGCTTTGAAATGCCCAAGACAATGGGCGCCAGTGTTCCCGGCGCTTCGCCTCTCCACTCCATCTGCAGTCTGTTCTGCCTGATTGCCCAGCGGGTCTGTCGCGGGGATCAGCATTGTTCACAGAGCACTTCAAGATGGCGGCATGACAAGATTCAGGTGAGAGGTGCCGTGGGGTGATTCCCGAAAGCCGCCACAGAAAGCCGCCCTGGGAAACTCGTAGGGGCCGGGCTCCCCGGCTCGAGGGTGGATTTACTTGTTTGCCTCAGGAGACCTCATCAAGTTGCTGGAGGGGAAAATTGAAGACTTACGGATTGTAACAGGACTTTACAACGCCCTCTTTGGGGGGTAATTTGGGGTCCTCCTTTATTTAAAATTCCAATAATTTTATGGCACTTTATTTCAGTGTATGCCTTTGCTCTTGGAATTCTGAGTCTGCCAAAAGGAAAACAAATAGTTTCCTTCTATGAGGCCAAAAACCATCACAAATCGAGACCGAGTTTCTCTTTTCCAAAAACACCATTTTGGAAAGTGGCAATGGCGCTCCCTTGGCTGGCAAATCTGAGTTGAATAGAATGGGTTCACTTCCAAGTCACCAGACACAGGGCACTCGGCTTCCCAAGCCAGGCTCACACTTCAGGGCACACAGCGAGCCGCACGCACAGAGATCCGCAACCCAGATTTCATTACACACTGATGTTCTGACTTGGGCTCCAAAGACAAAATCTTTGTCATGCAAGTGCCTTTCCCCCAGAGGCCTCCACTCCATCTGCGGAGGTATTTCACCCCAGCACAGGAGCAGGGCGGGCACTGCAGGCCCGGGGACGTGCCTGCACACCCCAGGTCCTCTCCTTGGGGATGTCAATCACGGGAGTGTACATATTGCCAATAATCTACAGATATGGGGATCCTGGAGGAGGGACCTAAGGCGGAAACCAGCGGCTGGGGCAGGACATGAAGCCCAGCGACCCACACGAAGGGAGGGAGAATCTTCTCTGCAGAAAATAAGGATGGCGGCATGCTTTCTCCCACATTAGAAGACTTGATCCTGGCGCTGACAACTCCTTCCCCGCGTGGCCCTGGAGGCCGCGTCATGGGGCGCCGAGCCCGGCGCAGGCCCACCTAGACCCCGGCTGCGCCCCGCCTCGCACCTCCGCGGGACCTCCTCCTCCTCCTCCTCCTCCCTCGCTCCCTCCCTCCGCCTCCTGCACCCCTCCCTGCAACCCACCCGAGTAAAAGCAAGTCCCACAGAAGGCGCTCTGCTGCCCGCCCGTGGGCACCAACCCCGGGCACGCCAAGCTGCGGGCAGTAGCCGGGATGGCCCGCACCCGGCCCCGCCGGCGCGGGGGAGGCCTTTCCCTGTCCCCACCGGCGTTCGCTGCGGATTGCCGCGACGCTCATCTCGGGAATATAACGATTAATCCAGCCGCAGGTTTCCAGATAAGTGATTGTGATGGAGATTGTTGGCGAGAAAATAGACAATTATCCGCTGTTAGCTTTACATAAAGATCGCATTAACTCAAATTAGTTATCAGACAAAAGAGCGTCGGCGCGAGCGCCCTGCCCGGGCCCTGCCCGCGGGGACCCCCGGGCGCAGCCAGGCCCAGCGCGCGGCGGGCAGGGCGCGGGGCGAGGGGGCGCGCACCAGGCGGACCCCGGCCCGGGCCCCACTCAGGAACGCTAGTGCAGCGCTCGCCCGGACTCACTGCCCCGCACCTGACGCGGGCTGGTGGCGGCCCCCGGGGGACGCCCGCGTGCCAGCTCGCCCGCCTCGACCCCGTCCTGGGCCCGCGTCCCCCCTCCCCCCCCGCCGTCCCGCGCCCTTGGTCCTTGCGCGCGAGCAGGGGACGTCCTTCGTTCTCCCAGAGGGACCAGAGGGGCCAGAGGGGCCGGGCCCTCCTCCCAGCCGCGGAATCAGACTCGCTGCAAAGGCCTCCGCAGCCGAGCCGAGAGCTCTTGGAAGGGGCGACCCTGTGACCTGCCCCTCCCCCGCACTGTCCCTCCCACCGCACTGCGGTGGCCGCCCTCGGCGGGACCCCGTGGCCAGCAGGACTGATGGGAAAGTGGGGCTGGGAGAGAAAGGGCGCAGAGTGACCCTTGCAGCTGAGTGTCAGTGGCCTGGGGGAGGCGGGGACCGCAGCGCCAGGCTGGGGCAGAGACGGGGCGGTGCGCTCTGGACGCGGACGAACAGAAGGTTGCCTCCTGCGCGCTTTTCCCCCCGTGTCCGTCCTGGTGTAGACGCGGGCACGTCGGAGTACAGGTTTTGCTGACGCCGTGCGTGCAAACGCACCCGCCCTCCGCCCAGCGCGCCGGCCCAGCCGCAGGCCCCGACGGGGACCCCACTGCCGCAGGCGGGCTGGCGCTCCCGCGCGGCCGGCCTCCGGGCCCCCAGGGTCCCTGGGCCCCGCTGAATAGGGCGGATAATGACCCCCGGTTCCCAAGGCAGGCTTTCTGCTGCCTGGTGAGCTTGGATTTGTGTGGTCCAAGCCTTTCCCAGCTTGTCCCATTCTGTCACCGGGATAAGGGGCTCCCTCGGCTCGTTTGCACCTGCGTCGCTTTTGGCTCCTTCAGGAACGCGCTGAAGCTTGTAATCAGCTTTGTGAAGCCATTGAGTGCACGGCTGAGCGAAACTTCCAAAGCTCGAGGAAAACTGGCCTGCTGAATGGGAGCCAGCATGGGGCTGCTCTCCAAGCCTCCGCGCTGCCAAATTCCAGCAGAGCCCCTCACAATCGCCCCGCGCGGGCTCCGCGCTTCCCCGCACTGACAACAGTGAGAAAAGAAAGGCGAAAATTCCAGTCCCCGAGGTTAGCCGTTTGTTCCCAGATTAATGGCAAACGGCTCCTTCTCGCCGCCCTCCCCCCAGCTTAGCTCCCAGCCCAGGAAACAGGACACAGGGAGGGCAGGCAGTTCCTCTAACTCCGCATCTGACTTCACATTTTCCGCTGAGGTTCCCAGCTCTGCCCGCCCCCCCCCCCCCGGGAGCCCCCCCCCCCCCCGTGCCCCCCGCTTGAGATGAAGGCACAGCTCAGAGCCTCTGGTGTGCGCGCCGCGAGGCCTCCAGACCTTCCCCCAGGAAAGTCCTACCCCTTCTCGGGGTCCTGGCACCCCACTCAGCAGGAGGAGGAAGATCCAGGCAAGGCAGAAGTTTCTGCCGTCTGAGCTGTGTTGTGTTTCCCTAGGCAGCCGGCTCAGGACCTGCGGCGCCCGGTGTGGGAGCCCTGGAGACGGCCTGGGCACGGGCTGATGGCGCTGGCTCTGGAGGCCTTCCTTGCAGGCCTTGCTTCGCTCTCCCTGTCCAGGTAGCTGGAGGGGCCCCCGGTCCAGGCTGGCTCCGTCTCTGAAAAAGGGGCAGTCTTGACAGCCGATAGATGCGCCAGCTCGCAAAAGGCAAACGCACACTCATCAGGTCAAGCCTGAGCAGCACCCTCGGTCACGTGTGCGGGGCCGGCTTTCTTAGAACGGGGCCTGGCACGTAGGAGCTGCCCGGTGCGTGTTCGCTGAGTGCATCTCTGCGCTCAGAGCCTGGAAGCAGGCCTTCCGAAATGTCGAGTCGCTTCTCCGGGTTGTGGGTAAGGTCCTCTCTTCGGTAAATCCTAGCAGACGTGACTTGGAGGAGAAGAGGGAAGGCAACATCATGATCTGTGTGTAAAAGCCGTTTACACTTGCTGTGGATCTCGTCAGCCACTGACCTGGAGGCCTCCCCACTTCGGCAGCACGTCCCTGCGAGGGTGTGATCTGGGCTTCCATCCCCGCCAGTGAGCACCACCAGTCCTGCAGAGGAGCTCCCTGGCCGGCCGGCTTCGCCTGACGGCTGCTTCTGCCTAGAAAGAGTCCCCTGGCCCGTGCAGAAGCTTAATGGGCCTCTTTAAATACCTAACTGATAGTCAACCCCCAGGGGCAGGGAAGGAGAGGAGGGCCCGCTCTGTGGAGGCCCTGGGCAGTGTCCCCGGTCACACTGTTTTCGGAGACATGGAATGGGCAGGAATTCCACTGATGCACCTAGTCGTGTGTGCGAGTCTGGGCAAGGAGGGGGCGGTACCCCAAGAGTTCTAGGGATGGGCCCACAAGTCCTCGGGCCGGATTGTTATCAGCAGTAAGAGGAGGAAAGGAAGCCAAGGCTTTGCTGTCCTAAAGCCCTTCAGACAGCTCTGCTTCACAGCAAGGTAACGGCCTGTTCACACAGCTCCGAGCCCCACCACGGGCACGATGGGAGAATCTGGGGGTCAAAGAGAAGCTAAACATCTCTCCATGCCAAGGCTCCGTGCACTCATTCCTGGTGGCTAACGTGCTTTAAACGCCCCAAATCCATACAATCCATTTTGACATTTTAAGTTAAATTTTTTTATTGTAAAGTTTGATGTGTTGTTTTCAGCAGTGTTTCTCCTTCCAACCATTCTCAGTAACAAGTCAGGGGGATATGCAGTAATTCAGAAATTAGTGAAATTTTACTCTTGGTGGGGGCGTTGGATTAAGAGGCTGGGAGAGTGTGAAACAAGTCAACGTGTAATTGTATGATAAGGCTCTCACGAGGAATTTATTGGCCAAGTTGCTATTTCTATTCCTTCCTAATCTCGTTTAGCACATTCATTCTCTGCAATCTGTCTCCATAATCTTCTGTGGCAGAATGGCAGCCAATAGAAGCATGCATGTTTGGAGAGAAGAGAAAATATGCAGAAGCGTGATAAACTGATGCTAATTATCCATATTTAGGACACCGAGTGCAGAAGATCAAGGTTTACAAATAACAAACCAGAGCCAATGATGATGGCTTCCTCGTGTGGAATATGTTGGAGGGGACCAGATAAGGGTTTCATGGGCAGGAGAGATTTATTGGTCAAAGGGTTCACCTTCCACTTTCCCACTTTTCCATAGCAGTAAATTATTTAGGCCAAATTCACCAGAACATTACTCTTTTATTTGGCCATGTGCCATGACTTGCTCTTTCTTTGTGTCCTTTCAATGCAAATCCTTGTAGTGTAACCTCGGTCGATAAGGGACAGATAATTGAGGTAATAGGTAATTCCCCTTTAAACGGTGCATATAGGAGGATGAGAACACAGACGAGGTGAGGAGCAGAGGGGCTCACAGTGGGGCGGCGGTGACCTCAGCCATTGGACCAGCCCTCTGCCGGAGAAGAGATGGCCTTGCCCAGACAGTCACCCTACGTGCGCACGTGTGTCCTGCGCCCCACCAGCCAGCAAGTGTGGTAAGAAGCAGGTGTGGGAGCATCGCACCAACGTGTCTGTTTCCCTGTATGGAATCCTGATCATTTAAAAATTTGAAGATCTAAACATGTTCTTTCTCTTCTCTCTACTGTCCTCACACCACCTCCAACTGACCTAACGTTTAAAATTGGCTCCCAATCTTCTCCAAGACTTCTGGCTCTGAGAAGAGACGTGGAAAGAATTCAGGCTGGAAATACCGTGTGGCACGGTTGAGGGGTCAGTGGTAGAGATTTTTCTGTATTACAATAATTGCCTTGTAAAGTTTCCAGAAAACAAGCACAAATATAGCTCAGTGTTTTGCTGCACATTTGCATGCTCATCTTGAAATTTAAAATATTAATTAAATCCCATTCAGTGGTCCTAACTTGGTGATTTTTTTTTTTTTTTTTGGACTCATCATCACATTTGGTACCAGTTGGGTAACTGATCTCCTTGGAGTTCATCCTTGGAGCGTCTTCCAGAGTTTTCATTTGTAACTTTTTCAGTTGGTGATGGACAAGGCAAGAGGAGTTCTCTGTCCAATACCCATGGCAATCCAGTGTGAATAATAAATACAAGACTTTTGAGAATAAAAATAGCCATGCTGAAGTTTGGGGACATAATTTATAATTCCTACATAACGAAGTATCCGGGAAGAAGAGGTGACCTTTGACACACAATTTCTCCTCACCCTAAACCACATGGACAATAAATTATCTACAGGTTAATACCACACACAAGCACTTGTGCTAACGATGTGGGCAGGTTCCAGAGACGATAACACTAAAATGTGTGTCTTCGAACCGAGGGAATAGTCAAATGATGAGTTTGTAACATTCTGCCCACAATTACCTGCTATTCTGTAGAAATTAACTTTGTTAAAAATTAACAGATGTGTTAAAGTAATATGTAGTCAACACATGCAATGCACACTCTGTAGTTTTATGTAATTTAAAAATGTAGAATTGAGACAATTATCCATTCAATTCACCCCCCCCCAAAAAAGAAAAATATTCTTTCATCAGTAATAATCTAACAATTGAGGCTAAAGATATAGGTTGCTGGTGTTTCTAGAAATTGCCTAGGCTACAAAAGAACCCAATTCTTTAATTTATTTGATGCATGTACATTCCCCCAAAATCAGTTTGTTACTTCACACATATGTATGTTTGGTGTCAGCCACAGTGAAGTGAATGATTTAGGCTTGGTGTATATGGTTTGGTTTGGTTTTGGTGTTCCAGACGTGGGGGGGAGGTGTTGCTTTGGATGATTTGGTTCCTAGAGTCAGCTCTTCTCCCAGAGATACAGGATTTTTACCTATGTGCTCTGAATAGTGCCCAAACTCTACCTATAGACGCTGTCTCATCCTCAAACCCCTCTTCCCGGTCACCGACAACCGCCAATCTGTGGAAACTAGCCACTACTGTGAAAATAGGATTCAGTTCAGAAGGACAGCAACAATTATTTTTAAAGGAACCAGTTAAACTACTTACCAGTGAAAATGAATTTTTAAATTTTAACTTCTTTCTAAGATTAAATTTAGTGTGTGTGTGTGTGTTTAAGTAGCTGGTGTTCATATATTCGGGCAGAGGCAAATTTTTACCCCACTGGAAGCGTACCTTGGAAGAACGTGGAAAAGCAAAATGGGGCAAAGCCACCCAGCCAACAGACCACGGATTCTCAATGTGCCTCCTGCCACGTCCTCCCTGGCTGTGCAGCACGTACGTGTGTCGCACGCGTGCGTGAAAGTGTGCACGGGTGCGCGCGCGTTTGTGTGTGTGCACTC